>NC_089787.1:33700623-33725623 GCF_040412425.1 Macrobrachium rosenbergii | reverse complement strand
AAATCAGTACTATATTTGCCGTTCAGTATGGTGGTGAAATCACCAAATGGTCGAGTGCATGTGTGTGTATCTAATACATGCATAGTCCACTAATTCCAGCGTAATTACCTGTTATACGGTGTGCATGGATCTGTAACAACGGATTGCCTAATCCTGCGGCTAATATGACTGTTAATTCACCATGGAATTTTATTTGCAACAAGTTTACCGCGGAAATCACATAATAAAAGATTAAATTTTCGCAAACCCTTCAACGTGAAAAATCGCTACATCCGATTTTCCAGTCAAATATTCACTTTACCAACTGCGTTTCACATATTACATTTAGCCTAATCATTGGCTGGTTGCTTCAGTGTTGCTTTCTCTTGTTTTTCGTTAATGCTTTAAGAATTTTACTTCTGCTTTGATATAGTTCGTATATATTTAAAATATCGGTTCGATAACATTACCTTAAAAAAATACTTCTTATACAAAAATATAAATGAAACTATGTACTTATATATAAAAACTAAATCCCCGCATCGCATTTGTAAATTTCTTCATGTTTAGTAACCCCGTATCTAAGAAAAAATGTCAGTTTTATTCTGAATTCTCAGCGAAAAAAAAAAATTGTCGCATTTTTAAAATATATACTTTTAAATTGTATGTACGGTAATGACTTGTCTCTCACCATTTACCTTTTGATTTGATTAATTAGATCAAACTAAAGAGAAACGGAAAGTTTTTACTGGGAATCCCTTTTCTATTTTAACATCTGAAAATCTGAAACGAGAGGACGCGCGCTAAAAATTAATCCTCCGGCGTTTAAAGCTGCGCTTACTACCGCAAAATAAACATTTAATGCCATAATCAGTCACCTCATCCGCCATGGCATCTGAAGAGATGACAGAGCTGAAATAATAAAAAAAAAAAAAATAATGATACTGTAAACAAAGGCGTCCTCGACCGTCACGGTAACAAGGTCATGCGACGCCAAGATTTGCCGCATTTCCTGTTACGCAGTTTACCAGATGCGGGCCGTTCTCAGAACAATAACATAACATGTCACCTCATCTGACAGCGGCGCCTTTACTCAAGGGTTGAGTAGTAACATTTTTAGTTTCCAGTAAAAGAAAACTATTGAGATGACCATCTGTTTCCCCGTCGGCACTTTTTGTGTCCGCCCTCAGATCTTAAAAACTACTGAGGCTAGAGGGCTGCAAATTGGTATGTTGATCATCCACCCTCCAATCATCAAACATGCCAAATTGCAGGCCTCTAGCCACAGAAGGTTTTATTTTAATTAAGGTTAAAGTTAGTCATAACCGTACGTCAGGCACCGCTATAGGTACCAACAACACAGGCCATCACCTGGACGCGGCTGGAAGTTTCATGGGCCGACAGCTAAGAGTTTCATGGGTCGTGGCTGAAAGTTTCATACAGCATTATGCGTTGTACAGGAAACTCGACTGCGCAGAAAAAACTTCGGCGCCTTTTTTACTTTTGTTTTACTCTTTAGTTGCAGTTGTAGTTGTAATTATGAGTCATTTTACTTTTTGCAGGTGTTTCCCCAAACTTTGTATTAACTAGCTTTGTTCAAAGTTTATTCACATCTAATAGATTACACTCATTTGGAGTTACTACCACTTCATTACCAAGATAAATATTAATAACAATAATAACAGCAATTACAATCTGGCAATGGAAAATAGCCCTGATTAGTTATCGTTATTTTTGTTTAATTATTTTAATACCTTCTTCCTCTTATAATCATCGTTGATTGTGAAGCAGCTTTCTCTTAGCTAAAGACAAATTCGGTTCCCTTCAGCCAGAAGGCATAAGAACACTTTTTAATTCATTCCAACGTAAAGCATCCCTTTTCGCTTCATTGCATAATTAAGTAATGGGTTAACTATTTTCTTTCATTATATACGGCATTTATGTAGAAAGAGTAACCTCTACATGGCCGTGAATGTTCGTTCTATAAGGGAATCTCAAGAACCGGATGAATAAACCTCGAAGAATGTAAGGGGAATAATTCATAAGATAACTACTCAGTCTAATTGACTAAGGGTGAACACCGGCAAAGATGCGATTTTAGTTTCCAGTAAAAGAAAACTATTGAGATGGCTTTTTGTCTGTCCGCCCGCACTTTTTCTGTCCGCCCTCAGATCTTAAAAACTACTGGGGCTAGAGGGCTGCAAATTAGTATGCTGATCATCCACCCTCCAGTCATCAAACATATCATATTGCAGCCCTTTAGCCTCCGTAGTTATTTTATTTAAGGTTAAAGTTAGCCATGATCGTGCGTCTGGCATCGCTACAGGTGCCAACGGCACAGACCACCACCGGGCCGTGGCTGAGAGTTTCATACAGCATTATACGCTGTACAGAAAACTCGATTGCGGTGAAGAAACTTCGCCGCATTTGTTACTTGTTTTATTTTTATTCTGTATTTGGTCACATAAAAGATGCTAGCACTGCGTCCACTGGTGCTGCTGAAATAATGAAACTTGAAAGAAAAAAATGTTATGAACTCGACGGCAGTTGAGTCCAACAATCAGCTACACAATCACTGATTTTGATTTGGAGTTTCATATGACCTCCCCCGCCCGCCACCCCCGTCCCATGCCCGTCGTAGAAGGTCTTTGAAATCAGTTTTGCGATCTGGTCTTGGGTTAAGTCACCGTGTTCTTGACTTCCCTGTCGACAAATGGAATAAATCTTTCTCCCGCTACAACTCCCTCTGATTTATAGCTGGGTGTAATGATGAGTTTTATCCTATCTCTCGAAGGAGTCAACCGTAGGGGAAATGACCAATAGTGTCAACAACAGTAAGAAATATTCACTATGTTGGTATATATATATATATATATATATATATATATATATATATATATATATATATATATATATATATATATATATAAAAAATATTCACTACGTTAGTGTGTGTATATATATGTGTATATATATATATATATATATATATATATATATATATATATATATATATATATATATATATATATATAGATATAGATATAGATATATATCGGCTGACTCCTCTGTAACTCTTATTTCATTCATTACCTGCCTGTTGATTCTCCGAAATATAGCTATAACTTTCTACCCTTTTGGTGTTTTATGGGATCCTTTCATTGGAAGGATTTCTGTTTTAACAGAAAACTTTTTTAGTCAAAATATATACATATATACATGAATGTATATATACATGTACACACACACACATATATATATATTTATATATATACATATATATATATATATATATATATATATATATATATATATATATATATATATATATATATATATATATATATATATATCAGCACGTTAGGACGTGAAGGATCATTCCATTATTCCGGAGGCCAAGGTACTTTATTGTTGCTGAGACGTTTCAGGACTAAAGTCCCATTTTCAAGCTATAAAAATAAAAGTTAAAAGTTAAAATAATAAAAACTCGGACTAAAATTAAGTAAAAAAAAAAAACTTTATACATATATACAAATAATATAAAAAAAGTACAAAGGATAGGGAGGAGTAACTACCATAAGGTGCTGAAGGCACAGACCGAGTGACTATTCGGGCCGGGTTCAGCTTCGACTTAAACTCACGAGAGATACAGAGGTGTTGAGGAAGACTGGGTGTTTAACTGTGGAACTAGTTGTTTAATAAAGAGTGTTTCCAAGATTGCTAAATATTGTTCGTTAGGAGTTTGGCCTATAATTTTAAAATCTTTGTAGTTTATGTCATATTTGCATTTCTTTGCATGTTCTCGTATACATGAAAATTCAGGATTAGTCAATTTGACGCCTGTTCGATAGCTAACGCCTCGATGAGAGTCCAATCTCACTTTGAGTAACCTCCGTGTGGAACCGACGTACTTCCCAAGATTACATCTAGGGCAATTAAATAAATATACGACTCCTGAGGTCATTAGGGGATCGAGTTTCTCCTTATGTTTAAACAGAGATCTAATACTCATTGGGTTGCAGGGTATTAGCTTTAATTCAATGGCAGGTAAAAATTTCTCGACTAACAACTTCAATTCACGATAGAAATTTAGGTCATGAATAAATGGGACACTTGCATATAATCGTAATTTTGGTACTGTAGGTATTTTAATTTTAGGATGGAAGATATTGTTTAAAAATTTGCTGAGGTGTTTATAAAAAAGTTTGGATGGAAAGCAGTTGTCAGTGAAATATTGGTGGAGATTTTAAAATTATAGGCCAAACTCCTAACGAACAATATTTAGCAATCTTGGAAACACTCTTTATTAAACAACTAGTTCCACAGTTAAACACCCAGTCTTCCTCAACACCTCTGTATCTCTCGTGAGTTTAAGTGCCAAGCTGAACCCTGCCCGAATTTTCACTCGGTCTGTGCCTTCAGCACCTTATGTAATTACTCCTGCCTATCCTTTGTACTTTTTTATATTATTTGTATATATGTAAAAAGTTTTTTTTTTTACTTAATTTTAGTCCGAGTTTTTATTTTAACTTTTAACTTTTATTTTTATAGCTTGAAAATGGGACTTTAGTCCTGAAACTATAGCAACAATAAAGTACCGTTGAGCAAAAGGAATAATGGAATGATCCTTCACCTAACGTGCTGAATCTACCGGTTGATAGAACCCCTCTCAATCCTCACTATATATATATATATATATATATATATATATATATAAATATATATATATATATATATATATATATATATATTTTTTTTTTTTTATTTACTTATATAGCAACTACATGAAGATTAATTCATCATCATTTTGTATTCACGTCCGACGACGTAAAATCTATAATACAACGTGGCGATATCTAGGCCGTAAAAACAATACAATTTGATTGAAGCATGAGCACGTCTCTGTACAAGTTCCGTTTTCATGGCTGGCCATTGATTTTTGGTCATTGTGATTGTGATTGTGTTCGCTGGATTACATTGTGAGGGAGAGGAAGTGCGCGCAGTGGGTGCAGATATATACTGGAATGCAAAAATTAAATTATTTTAGGTTATTATTAGCAACGTTCTGGGGCGGTCAATGACTGCGAATTTTTTCGAGTCGAGAGATGTGCTGTAGCGTGTCCTGGGCTATTCATGTCACCTGAGCCTTTTAAATCATTCTCTGTGAAAACAGGGTTGAGCCTAAACTTAGGAGATTATTCAGGATAGAACTGGCAGAACAAACAAAGAGAAACGCGTTTAAAATGACAATGTTTGATTATTTGTTGAGACAAAAACAAAAGGACCTCAAGTATGAACAAAACGCTTTCATGAAACTGACGACGCATTGTTGGGTTCCTATAATTCGTAACAGATGCAACATTCCATTCACTAAATGTGGTTGAGCGGCTGAACTTAATACCAAGGTGAAGGTTACCTGGATTATTAGAGCTCCCAGGTACCCCAAAATTTGTCCCCTGGCGATGAAGAAGCCGAATAAATCAACCTCTTTCCTGTGTAAATCATACTTTCTTGAACCTCTCTTGCCAAGGTTACCTTGCTGGAGTTTACGGAAAAGAAATGCCATTACTGGCATTGCACGGGGAATCAAGACTCTTGTTCCTTCATAGCTCTTGAAGGGAATGGCGCGTCACAGCGCTGTAGGGGATAAAAAGTGCACGCATCGTCCCCCTACCACCAGTCTCTCTCTCTCTCTCTCTCTCTCTCTCTCTCTCTCTCTCTCTCTCTCTCTCTCTCTGGACTGCAAGTGCCATTCTTAGATCCTGTACTCTTTTTTTCATCAGGAAAGTCAGTCCTGACTTACTTTATAATTACGATGCCGAATCAATAACAGCAACTAAACTAGCAAACAGATAAACAAATACGATGGCATTTAAAGACATTCTGTCAGAAGATTAAGGATAAAAACTTTTAAATAGTGAGATATATCCAGATCACAATACTCACTTTAAACTATAATATCAATAGCCGTTGGAGCAAACAGCTGATCGACTTCCTTCATGTGGAATCTAGTTTAACGATCAAAAACTTGGAGTAAGCAACATGTATTTAAGTGCCTTGATTTTTTTACCAAAACTTACAGTATTTGGCACATGCAGTTACAAAACAATTTTTTTAATCTTTTACAAAGTAACCTGATGATTTAAAATGAATCACTCAAATGGTTATTTATAAAAATGGATATCTAAAAGGATACAAATACTGTTATTTTGCAATACTTCCGCACCCACATGTATCACTTGCCATTTGACCACTGTTTTAAGCAGCGAAAGAGAGTTTAGGTCAACACTACTAGAAGATAACAGCATTTTTGCAGAAGTAAAAAATCTGTTAAACACAAGGCGCACTTACTAAACATAGCAAGGGCCAGCTGAGAATTTGTTAAAAAACTTGGTTGTCATGTTACTCAAGAACTGTTTAGTCTTTACTAATTCTGTGGGTTGCCTGAGAGAGTAAAGAATGAAGGCGGTAGAGCTCATAGCTCTAGCACAGTTATACTAAACATACTAAACACCAGAGTTTTTTGTAGATAGGAACACCAGAGTTTTACAGAGATAGGAATGCAACACTAACACCACAACCACTATAAAATACTTAGTGATGTATATGACAGACATGTAAATTAGGAGGGACAACTGAAGTCAGACCATGAGTACAAGTTTTCAGGGAGTACCAGAACTATCTTAATAGGCGTAAAGACTAACCTCAAAACATAAATAAATCAGTAGATAAATAATTCTGCTCAACACTAAGCGCCAGCTCTGCTTAGATGAGAACTGTCTGCAACAGCGTGTAATCCTTTTAATGAGCGATAGTTGAACTGCATAAATATTATATATATAATAATATTTCATATCCAAGTTAACAATTTTACCATTGTTCAACAGTAAGCGTCAGCTTTGAGTAAATGAGAACTTCCTGCAACCGCTTATAACGCTTTTTGTGACCTACAGTTGAATTGCATATATATATATATATATATATATATATATATATATATATATAACAATTTTACTTACAATTTCGTAAAATGTGCAAAGATATTAAGCCTCTGAATTATGATAACAGCTATGAAGACGAGTGACTGGTTTATGTAACACAGTCGTCGCAACAGGCGATGTCACTGGTTAAGTAACCTCAACCAACCGCCCCCTTTTTTTTTTTTTTTTGTGATCCCGCCTTTTATCTTCCCATCAGCTATTATCTTCCCCATCACCTGTTGCCTACAGCCGGAGGGCTACACACCAAGAAACTGAGAACGAAAACATGAAAAGGCAATCATTTTTACGTGGAGGTTTACGTATCGAGTTCGCATCGCATTCTGCGCATTTCTATGTCTTTACATGCTATTTTAAATCACACGTTGATATACATCTCATATTTAGGTATCTGAATATGTGACCATTTACTGAATATTTGAAGTTCTTCATTGGAAGGGTGGGTAGAGCTCTCGGCTAGCACGTTGCTGGCCCAGCGTTCGACTATCCGACCGGCCAATGAAGAATTAGAGGAATTTATTCTGGTGATAGAAATTCATTTCTCGTCATAATGTGGTTCGGATTCCACAATAACCTGTAGGTCCCGTTGCTAGGTAACCAGTTGGTTCTTAACCACGTAAAATAAATCTAATCCCTCGGGCCAGCCCTAGGAGAGCTGTTAATCAGCTCAGTGGTCTGGTTAAACTAAGATATACTTTTAGTGAATATTTGACAGATGTTTGGAATATCATTCAATTGCCAAATAACCAACTCCCGTATGTGTGTATGTATATATATATATATATATATATATATATATATATATATATATATATATATATATATATATATATATATATATATATATATATATATATATATATATATATATATATATATATATATATATATATATCTATATATATATATATATCAACACACAGAAATTTCTACTTGAGAAAAATTAAGTATACCTTAGTTTTACCAGTGATTAACAGCTCTCCTAGGGCTGGTCCGAAGGATTAGACTTATTTTACGTGGCTAAGAACCAACTGGTTACTTAGCAACAGGACCTACAGCTTATTGTGGAATCCGACCCTATTATAGCGAGAAGTGAATTTCTATCACCAGAAATAAATTCCTCTAACTCTTCATCAGCCGGCCGGAGACTCGAACTCGGGCCTAGCGAGTTCTAGTCCACAGCTATACCGACTCACCCAACGAAGAGCTCTCTAAGACATGATAAAAAAAACAGCCTTCTTTAGGAAACTGCGCAACACCCGGTGACAGACGAAAGGCCTGCTTTCCGGACCTGCATGCATCCAGTCATTGTCTGGAAATCATTCAGGCAATGGATGGGATTTATGGACGAGGACCAGGCACTAGGTCCAGGAAGCCCATTCCGCGCCGTACTCACGTTCTGGAAGGCTGGAGACCAAAGATCTACCTCGCAAAAACACACGAAAATATTTTGTTTCCATACAAAGGCCTCTGAATATCCGTACCTGTATCTTGCATTGTCCCCATATGGGCATTACGTAACTCTCGCCATGTAACCCTTCAGTAACCCATCATTTTCAGTAATTTCCTGTCCTGCTCCGAGCTATTCTCTGGGCCGCATATGCAGGTATCGTCTACATATCAACCACCCGCACCGACAAACTTCCCCGTGCCGACACGCTTCGTGGTTTGGTCTTCGTCAAGGTTTTGTTTACCAGGGAGGCCGAGTAATTGAGTAACAATCCTTGGGATCCAGGTGGGCTTATGATGGCCTAATCGCTGGAATATGTACTTGGACGCCAGTTGCCTATGGTGAAAGCTAGTTAAGATATACTTTAACTGCTATTGCCTCTATATATATATATATATATATATATATATATATATATATGTGTGTATATATATATATAAACTATATGTATATATATATATATATATATATATATATATATATATATATATATATATATATATATATATATATATATATATGTGTGTGTGTGTGTGTGTGTGTGTGTGTATTTTTGTGTGTATGTATGCATATATATGTATGCACAATATTATAAAAACATATACATACATACATACAGTGTGTGAACGCGCTACCATCATTGAACAAGGGTCAAAATGTAAGTCTTTTTTATATGGATATTTATTCTCTGCTTTTTTTGTTAAATATTTTACCCGGTATACCTAAAAATTCACGATTGATAATAATAATAATAATAATAATAATAATAATAATAATAATAATAATAATAATAATAATAATAATAATAACAATAATAATAATAATCAATACTTCCCAACATGTAAAGATAAGTAATTCGAAACAGCCTTCTTTTTAGCAGGTAAATCATCATAAATCCCAGGATTCAATTTCTCCTTTTATTGCTTCCAATAAATAACCACGTGCGGAAGCTGGTGAACTTAAGCTTATTTTTTGCAAGACAAAACGCCGTGATGTGATCGGGTGTACAGTACGTGTGTGTGTGTGTATACCTTCATAACTAGCTGTAAAAACTTTAGCAAGAAAAATTAAATAACCACTAAAGACTTTGAGAAGAGGGTACAACATCGCTCTAAAATGTCAAAATGGCACGATAATAATTCGCTTCTTGTCCGAGAAGTCGTCTGATGGACCCAAGGAATTATGATGTTGATACGTCCTGATTTCCTTGTACTGTTGATTCACGTTTTAGGTCAGAGAAGGGTAAAATTACGAACACAGAAATAACCAACATACACAACATACTTGACAACATTTCCACCTCAAAACTACATAGTCTGACTCTTAAACAGGTTTGTATATAATTAAAGATATACGCTTTTCAAATATACATAATTCATTAAAACCCGCAACACCTGCTTATCACTCCTCAATGATCTTTCACTCCCCGACCACAACCCCTTACAACTTCGTTCTCATAACATCTCAATACGCCTGTTATTCCTACCGAAAATGGATTCCCCTTCTGCCTATTTTGCCTAAGAGAACTTTCTACCTTTCCCGGAATTCACCTTTACCTTCCGCAAGATTAATATCTTTGAATCCTTAAAGTTCAGTGAATATTTCCAGGAAAATTCCAATGGAAAATAGAGTTCCGGTTATCCTATAAACCTTTGATTGACGACGTAAGAAGGGTGATGTTCTAATACATTTTATTGAATTGTCTATTTTTATTGATGGACTGTGGACATGTTTCTTTGTCCTATAAAACTACATAATATATATTTTATGAAAACCATTTAATTACAGAACAATTTATATATTTTTTTTCCTGACAAAAATTGATATATATACGGTATATATACACACGTGTGTATACATAAACATATAAATTTCTGACTCACATCGGGATCGAACCCAGGTCTCTAAAATGAAAGGCCAGGGCGCTACCAACTGACCAACACAGTTGATAGCGCCCTGGTCTTTTCTTGAGAAACCTGGGTTCGGTCCTGATGTGAGGGAGAAACACGTGCTCATGTGTTTATTAGTTCGACCATATACATATATGCGTAGCGTGTATATGTATGTATATATATACACTGCATATATATATATAATATATATACATATATATATATATATATATATATATATATATATATATATATGTTATTCATATATATATATATATATATATATATATATATATATATATATTTATATATATATATATATATGTATATATATATATATATATATATATATATATATATATATATATATATATATATATATACAAATACAAACACACACGCAAACACACACACACATATTATTGGAAGAGTGTAATACCGGTTGGGCAACATGGCGCTGAATAGGATTAACTGTAATATTGACCATGGTATGGGTAGACGCTATTCACTGGAGTATAGAATAATCTTTCACATCCTCTGGCAATAAGAACTGAAGCCCTTTTGCTCTCTGCTCTCTTTTCTACAATTTCTTCCTTTCCGTATGATTAATATCTTTATAAATCTTTCGCTTATTTTCCTTCCATCTTTGTTCGGACGAGTTATCTAAAGACCGCTTCGTCTTGTTGAAGATTTTAATGCTCGTCTTAAAAATATTTTGAACTGAGAGAAAAGGCAAATAGAAATATAATATTCCTCCAACGCAACTTTTATAAATATAAGTTTAAATTCAAGCTCCCACGGCTACTGGAGAAAGGAAAAATATAAATCTAATATCCTTCCCACGCAACTTTAACCGAAAATAAGTTTAAATTCAAGCTCCCACGGCTACTGGGAGAAAGGCATAATATAAATCTAATATCCTTCCCACGCAACTTTAACCGAAAATAAGTTTAAATTCAAGCTCCCACGGCTACTGGGAGAAAGGAAAAATATAAATCTAATATCCTTCCCACGCAACTTTAACCGAAAATAAGTTTAAATTCAAGCTCCCACGGCTACATGGAGAAATGAAAAATATAAATCTAATATCCTTCCCACGCAACTTTAACCGAAAATAAGTTTAAATTCAAGCTCGCATGGCTACGAATCCATGAAGTTAATAGAAGGGACACAACACAAACTTACTAAGAAGTCAGGGCAGCAGCCTGCCTTTACCTTCGACTGTATTTAAAGGTTCTGTTAAATGTCCTGAATAATTCAAAGCCAAACACACAAATACAGTTAAACATGACGTGGCTATGCATATGAATCGCCAATCCGGAGAGGAAATAATTCCCCGGAATATCCAATGAAGCTTGAAGCCGACAAAGCGAGTCACAATTACAATGCTCGCTTCAGTTTGGTCACTGATTTGGATTACGTGGAAATAGATTTTGTGTTGGAGATTAAGATCGCCTCATCCATTAACTCGGAATCTAGCTTATATCTTTCATTCAGTTTTATAAAATATAACAAGACGATAATGACAGTTGTTACCAAAATAATATTGCGAAAAAGTTACTGTTTACTTAGAAAACCTTCAAGTGTAATTTTCTGCTTTTGCTTCTTTATTATTTTTTTATTATTATTATTCTCAGAAACCGTCTGTTTACAACACTGAAGCAACAATATCATATGCAGTTCATACCCGACCGGAATACGGACAAACCTTGACAGATCCAAATATGAAGGAGTTTTGTAGCATTTGACAAAAAATGATGAGTGATTAAACAGTCAAGAGAATGATATTCAAGACCAGAAGAAATTACATCACGGCACTTTTAAAAGTAAACCTCATCGGTGATTCAGTGAGGTGGCGTCTACCAGCAGGAAGTAGGCCAAAACTGTTTTTTTGTGAGGTAGTTGCCAATAGGGAATGGATTCATAAGAATTTCACTGAAAGCCTTGTGTTCCGCCCATGGGCAAGTTTTCTCTCAATGGATTGCATTCATGTATTGCAATTAGTTATCCTGTAGGCTATCCATTCAAGAAGGATGTTTCATCAAGATGATGCTAAGTTGAAAGAGAGCACATCTTTACCTTATTATTATTATTATTATTATTATTATTATCCAAACTGAGCGACAATTCATAAAGAATAACAAGAAAAAACTAATAATTTGCAAAGCAAGCCTTCACAGAATAGGAACCCCTTATGCGGAAAAAAGATAATATAAAGCAAAAAATCATACAATTAATAACAATATGCATGAACCAAGATACAAACAAATATACGTTTGAAACCAGAATTTATCATCATGCCGCTATTAAGAAATAAATGGACAAGATGTTGACGTTTCATAAGAATGCCACAATTATCCTCTTGAAGGTCAAAATGCGTTCCTGTGTTTTACTAAGTTTGTTGTATAAGTAATACATGGTCACATTCCTGCGTAAATCTGAAATCTTTCGCATATACACATGAAAATTAATATTTAATACGCGTGTATATTTACTTGAAAGAGTGCTATAAAAAGTATGTTACTCGAATGTATAGTGTACTTTCCATTTTTGGAACCAATTTCGAGCAAGCACAACCATTTATCAGAAGTTATTTATTAAGCATCACAGAACATCATGCTCTTTGCCCCATACGTAAGTAAGGCCGATTTCTCTGACATTAGTTTTCACACTAATTAACAACTCTACCATTAGTTTGTATTCTCATGCAGGTTCCCCGAAAAATATCTGTTTCTGAACCTTGCACGAAGTCATCGTCAGTATGATTGAGGCCCGAAAGCCAGAGAAGTGAAAGTTTAAGGAGCACAGAGATATAGAAGAAAGCCAAAAATATAGGAAGCCAAAAATTTAGGAATATATAAATAACCATAATATGCCAGAGAGATGATATAATGACCCCATGTCCCCCATAGCCAACTTAATTAATCGCAAAGCGAATACATTTCGGCCAAGTTTCATGGGCACCCATCTCCATAGAGTCAAGAAATAGTAAAAAATATAATAATATAAGAAACAAGTAAAAAATGCGCCGAAGTATCTTCGGCGCAGTCGAGTTTTCTGTACAGCGTATAATCAAGGCCACCGAAAATAGATCTATCTTTCGGCGGTCCGGGTATAATGCTATATGAGCTGCGGCCCATGAAACTTTAACCACTGTCCGGTGGTTGCCTGTCCTTTATCGTTGCCAGACGCACGATCATGGCTAACTTTAACCTTAAATAAAATAAAAGCTACTGAGGCTAGAGGGCTGCAATTTGGTATGTTTGGAGGGTGGATGATCAACATACCAATTTGCAGCCCTCTAGCCTCAGTAGTTTTTAACATCTGAGGGCGGAGAGAAAAAGTGCGGACAGAAAAGCCGGCACAATAGTTTTCTTTCACAGAAAACTACAAACCGAACCCTTCTTCTAGATATTGCGACGGGGCAAATGAAAGTACTGTACACCGAACTATATAATCTTCGTTCTCACAAATGAAAGTAGATTCACTGTCAAGTCATCTCTAGCCAAAGAATTTTTTTTATAATAACCATTTAATCTTATAACAAAACTGATTCAGTTCTTTACAACAGGATTTCTCGACCAAATTATGAAGCCTGTTTCTCAAAACCTTTAAGTAAAGTTTGGGAAAATGCGTCACAGACCGAAGAACGGTTATCCTGAAAACCACTAATATCCAGTTGAATCCACTTAAATGTGAATGAAACCAGCCAGTCAAGAGTTTTTCTGCAATCAGTTACTGAAAAAGAAAATTCAACAAACTGGATTTCCACGAAGGCCTGAGGGTATCGTGGATAAAAAAAAAAAAATAGTTTTGTCATCTGAATCAGTGGCTGGAAATTGCTCATAAGAAAACTGGGAACTGACGGATCCCTTAAATTGTTAAATATGGCCGGATATAAAAATAGTTTATTGTCATTTGAATAGATAAAAAAAAAAAGCATCAGACACAAGTCATATTAACAATGAATTACACTGTGGCACCCTATGTCTGTATATGTTATTTGTAACAAGAAAATTAGTCCTGTAATAATTACGCGTAGATGTTTAATACCGAGATAATTACCGTACGTGGAATTAATATCCTCGGTGGCAGGTTGAGTGTTTCTACACTCGCTCTTTTAACGTCCATTTTCTTTATAATTCCGATTTCGTTTATTTCAATTAATTTTTTCTCTATTTTCAGAGTATTTCATCTCATCGCATCTTCATTTTCATCATCATTTCAAGTTATTTGTCTGTAAAAGGCAAAAAATTAGTATTCTAGTAAATAAAAAAATACTTTTGCATCCAAGAAGTGTTTAAGCAGAAAACATAAGGAAAGTGTTATAATAATAATAATAATAATAATATTATTATTATTATATAATAATAATAATACTCATTACACACAGAACTATTTCTGCGTATTATGCAATTATGTTACAAGGTCCCCTCCACACACGACGGAGTTCCAATACAATGTTTGTTCGCCTGTCCGTAAGCGCCTCCAGCTTTTAAGAATGCCAGTGCAGTTTTTCTGTCAGTCTTAACTTCCCTGTATTTTCACATATTTGGTTGCTGAATTGACATTATGGGATATAAGCTTCCTCCAATCTCTCTAACCCCAGTTAGTTTTCTGAAACGAAAACTATTGTGCCGGCTTTATCTGTCCGTCCGCACTTTTTTCTTTCCGCACTTTTTCTGTCCGCCCTCATCCCTTAAAGAATTACTGAGGCTAGAGGGCTGCAACTTGGAATGTTGATCATCCTTTCTATAATTATCGCACAAACCAAATTGCAGCCCTCTAGCCTCAGTAGTTTTTATTTTATTTAAGGTTAAAGTTAGACATAATCGTGCGCCTGGCAATGTCGAGCAGTGGTTAAAGTTTCATGGGCCGCGGCTCATACAGCATTACGAGACCACCGAAAGGAGACCTATTTTCGGTGGCCTTGATTATACGCTGTATAGAAAACTCGATTGCGCCGAAGCTTCTCCGGCGCATTTTTTACTTGTTTTTTTACTTGTATATGCTTCCTACTCTCAGCGATATTCTTGTGGAGTCACAAACACAAGGGTCAACAGGATTTATCAAACGTTTACATATTTCACTTCCAAAAACAAAATCCTCTTTGTCTTGGTGAATGTTTCCTGAATCTTGAAACTTGCTTCGTTTCGAGAGGATAGTCGCTCATTACTTTTTGCTTTGTTATCTCGATAACAAATATTGATAATCCTGAAATGAATAGTGACCCTCTTCCAGATTCAAGTCTGTCGATCATGCTCGTTTGGGATCAAATCATTACTTTCTTTTAAAGTGCGTTGATTAGGATTGGATGGCATGATGTTGTAAGTTGCCGTCCCGTTCTTCTCCTCAAAGAGATAAATTCAATCAAACCATAATCAATCTATTGGAGAGTGCTAAAGGCATTGTGGCGGTGCCAGTATGGCCTATTGCAATCATTTTTTTGTCTTACAATACTTAACAAAACTTTTATTTCTCCCACTGTTATTTTTCAGTATAAGCATTCAATTTTACAGAACAGGCTATGGCCGGTCACTAACATGAAAAAGAATGCGCTGAGAAATGAGCTTATGTTTTCATAATTGGCGATTGTCATTTGTCAGCATCTGGATTTTCCGATTACCATACTTGATATTGGCCCCTATATACAGACAAATAGATATATTTAACTAAACGAGAGAAGAGAGAGAGAGAGAGAGAGAGAGAGAGAGACTATGCTTCCAATTCAAATTCAATGTAGACAGAATGCTTATTTTAGAATGGTTGAGGATTTCCCGATGTTAAGTTGGTTGCAGATATCGACGTCCCCGATATCGTATGTGTCAGGGACCAGAGAGCGGTGGCGAGAGACCAACCCACCCCCGCCTCTCTCTCTCTCTCTCTCTCTCTCTCTCTCTCTCTCTCTCTCTCTCCAACCCTGAAATCTTCAAGAGTATCAATATTTACCGTTGCTAATACTAACGTCATTACAGCCAGTACCATTGTTTTTCTTGATCATAGTTATGAAAGATATACAAAAGGGAGTAATATTGTCTCCACTTCCATCTCACCTCCCTAGATTAATATAAATTCCAGGAGCATCAGATGTATACATAATTTAGTCGGGTAGTTTTTTCCCTGGTCTAAGAATCTCTTACAAACATTATTCTAATGTCAGCCTTTGAAGAAGTACACCCATGTCATATTCTTCTTTGCTCATGTGAAAGGAAGTGGGTCTGCTCCATCATCGTCTTTATGTACTCTAATTATGAAGAGTATATAGAAGCCTGCGGAAATGTATACGCACGCCCACACACATGCATACACACACATATACATATATATATATATATATATATATATATATATATATATATATATATATATATATATATATATATATATATATATATATATATATATATATATATATATGTGTGTGTGTGTGTGAGAGTAAACTTACTCATTACTCATTATTTCCTGCATATATATATATATATATATATATATATATATATATATAGAGTGTGAGAGAGAGAGAGAGAGAGAGAGAGAGAGAGAGAGCTATACATTATTCATTGATGATGTGTCACTCATACACACACACACACACACACACACACACACACACACACACACATATATATATATATATATATATATATATATATATATATATATATATATATATATATATATATATATATATATAGAGAGAGAGAGAGAGAGAGAGAGAGAGAGAGATTACAGTTTACTTGCTTCCACGAGTTGTATTGGTAATACACGAAGGGAAATTCCACATGGCGTCTGGCCTACTTCTTATTCAGCAGGTTTTCGGAGTCAAACGCCCCCTCTGACATCGTCGTCATCCAGAGCATCTCACTTAAATCGTAACGTGATCCAATTGCATTCCAAATCTGGACGTCAAATCGGTATCAACTTTAGACCTTTAATCCCACAGAGAGAGAGAGAGAGAGAGAGAGAGAGAGAGAGAGAGAGAGAGAGAGAGAGAGTTGGTGGTTGGCCAAATACAATCATGGAACTGAATCATTTTCTATTTTTAATAATATAAAAACTGGATGTGAATTGAGGTCGATTTGGTTAACCTCCAATTCTTCTGAAATTTGCAAGATATAAAAGCTTCTTATGCCTGTCTTCTGCAACGAATAATAAAACTGCAGGTGGACGTAATAAGTCAGTCCATCAGCAGTTTACGTTACAACTGCAAATTAAGAGTACACAGTCGCATCGCCGCTAAATATTGACACGATCGAAACGCAAACACGACGAGAATATTGTCTGTGACGTAACCTCTCATCAAAATCGGTAAACTCGACCTCTCTGATGCTAAGCGACCCGCGCTCATCGCATCCGAGTCAACACATTCCTTGATCCCTGTCTAAATGCTCAGATGTTTCTCGGAAGACTCGTCATCCTCTACCCTTGTTTGGATATTTAGTCTCTCTCTCTCTCTCTCTCTCTCTCTCTCTCTCTCTCTCTCTCTCTCTCTCTCATAACCCAGGAGACTATAGTCTCTGTTCTTCGACTTTAGTCGGCGCTCTCATTAATAATTTAGTTTAGTACTTCCATCATAACAGATTTGCCTAGCATTCGCCATACGTCTTTTAAGAGTGATTTAAGGTACTAATATTTATTTTCTTTATTACCTCCGGTAAGGAAGTTGGGAAGCTAACGTTTAAATGGCCCGTACTTTTACCAGACCATTAAATAAACAACTTTAACTCACAGGGCTGGCAAAAAGGTTTGTTCTCAACAAATACACGAGATCTTATTCGACATAAATGTATAGACTGGATAAACAAGAAATGTTGAAGATTCCAATGAGGTTCTTCAAAGGATTTGTTTTAAAGACTTGATCTTCGTTGTATTAGACAGAAACTATGACCATCACGTAAAACATGTTGAACTGTAATTGTTGTCCTGCAATCTGCTTCTGAGGCTGGGCCATATGGGTCGAACGAGTCGTGACCTATTCAACAACTACATAAAACTATTTCAATGTGGAGCTCGTGAAATGAAGTACACCACACTCGAAAAGTGGCTTTAATCTCTTAATTTTTTCCATTGCTCCATGACAGCGGCAAATGAAAACAGTTGTTATGAACTAGTTTTAGTAATTAAAACTTTGGCTACTTTATCGGCATCTTCCTCCACGAACACTTTCCTGAACATCGCCTAGCACTCGCTAGGTCCGAGTTCGAGTCTCCGGCCGGCTAATGAAGAATTAGAGGAATTTATTTCTGGTGATAGAAATTCATTTCTCGCTATAATGTTGTTCGGATTCCACAATAACCTGTAAGTCCCGTTGCTAGATAACCAACTGGTTCTTAGCAACGTAAAATAAGTCTAATCCTTCGGGCCAGCCCTAGGAGAGCTGTTAATCAGCTCAGTGGTCTGGTAAAACTAAGGTATACTTAACTTAGAACCATTCATGTGTCACCATTTAACCAGGCTTCAAGGAATATGACGAATGGAAATTTTATCAGCAGGACAGAACTTGTTTTTTTAAACAATACTTTTGAAGTGCCTTTAGAGTCAATGATAATTCCCAATTTGTTAGGTGGCAAGTTTGAATGGTCATCAAATTGCAGCTAATTCTAGAATAAAAACTGAAGCATTTTAAAGTAAAGAGAACTTACTACTTTCCCTAGCTGAAAATAAAAGAAATCCTACACCAGAAACCATGATATCTAATGTATATATATAAATTATGTATATGTATATGTATATATATATATATATATATATATATATATATATATATATATATACATACATACATACATATACATGTATATATAGTGCTTATATATATGTGTGTTTTCCATAGTGTGTTAAAATTTTAAGCGAAAATGAACATATGCATACACTCATACTGTATGCATAAGCTAGGAGGGGAGATTCTAGCACTGGAAGAAATGCTACTTAGATTGAACGACTCATTAATTCTGCTGCCTCAAACTAGGAACAAGTAAATGATCATCCAAAAACATGTCTCTCCGATCTTAAATTTTTTAGTTATTGAGTCATGCCTTGTAACTCTGTTGCATTTACCACGGTTACTCAGTCAGGGAGGAGAGAGGTGATTCATCACATTCGGCTCCCACGTATCAGGGGAAGAATTCAGGGCTCTAGTGCAGACTCAGAGCCCTTCATTACGGGCTAGACCTGAACATTTTGAAACTGTATTTGATGCTGGGCTGTATATATTGTTAAGTTAAAGTTGGCAGTGGTGAAGCACGACCAAATTCGAGGCATTAACATTGTCAACATGAAATTTATCTTATTAATAAAGGGCATCTGATCAATAGTAGAAAAAACAATAGAGAAAAAACAATCGACGCTGAGTAAGCCAGTCACCATATCGACAAACTGAAAAATTAAAAAAATAAAGAAGGAAAAATTAAAATAAATGCTATATCCGTAAAAGGAATCATATCTTTCAAGCCTTGGAAACGACACAATCTACACAACTGCTTCTGTCATCAGCTCACGACAACGAAATGAATCACGATTTAATTCAAACCTAAACTGCTCTAACCTGTCCGAAAAGGGACCATCCAGTAAATTCGGCGAACAGAATCCGCTGAACAGGTTCGCGCAATCGTCAGGAATGAGTCAAGCGAGAAGTGTGGATCTCCCAATATCATGCAAATTCGGTGAAGGGTCGTCACAAAGATTCCGACTTTACAAAAATCCTTTTAAAAGGCTGCTCGTCTATCCGGCGTTGTTTCCATTCATTCAATTTGCGTTTTTGGGTGCTACAGCCAGGAGACACTGAGAGAGAGAGAGAGAGAGAGAGAGAGAGAGAGAGAGAGAGAGAGAGAGAGAGAGAGAGAGAGAGAGTAGAGGCTTGGGCATATCTTTATCGTCTACACATGCATGCAAAACTTAGCATATAATAATTACTGTACGAAACAATATGCTGTACGGTATCATTACAAATATGTTGACGAAAACGATAAATCACAATCTTTTTCAGAGAGAGAGAGAGAGAGAGAGAGAGAGAGAGAGAGAGAGAGAGAAGTGTGTTTGATGAAATATTCGATGCATTTGAAATTTCTTTGAAAAATCATGCATTTTCTCTTAACACAAAATACACATTGAGGCTACATGACTTGTATTTAAACACTTCTCTCTCTCTCTCTCTCTCTCTCTCTCTCTCTCTCTCTCTCTCTCTTTACAAGTAGTACATATATGCACAGATTCGAACTGTGAGCATAAACTAAGGAGGGTGGGGAGGGTTCCCGTATTGGAAGAAATACTTCTCAGACGACGCATTAATACCGTTGGCTCTAACTGGGACCACTGGTAAATGATCGTCTAAAAATATGTCTCGTTGACTTTCCATTTCTTAGATAGTGAGTCACTGCTTGCGACTATTGCACTCAGCATAATTTCCCAGTTTCAGTGAGACAGAAATCAACCCTCAGCTTCTACGCATGAAGGGAGAAAGCACTCCACTGCAGATTCAGAAGCCTTCATTTCGAACTGGATCTGAGCTTTTTCAAGCTGTACTTGATACTGGGCCGTATATTTAGACTGCAAATTCTGATAAAATAAAACAATAAAATCATGGCCGGTGTGATAAGTGAGAAATGGCGGGTGAGGCAGGAGGAATTCCGGGACATTAAAATTATCATCAACATAAAATTGGTCTTTCCGTAACGGGGCATCTGCTTAATAGCTGTACAGAAAAAAAAACGATGCTTACGCAGTCACTACCTCAATAAAATGAAAAAAAAACATTGAAAATAACAACTAATATAAATGCAATATCATTTCAAGACTCAGATTCTTCATGCTAGCTTCGAAATCCAACTGAACCCAAACCTTGGAAACTATATAATTTATGAACTGCTTCTCTCATCAGCTCACGATAACGAAATGAATCACGATTTAATTCAAACCTAAACAGCTCTAACCTGTTCGAAAAGGGACCATCCAGTAAATTCGGCGAACAGAATCCGCTGAACAGGTTCGCGCAATCGTCAGGAATGAGTCAAGCGACTGTGGAAGTGTGGACTTTTTCCCCTCTTTTTTTCCCTCTCCCAATATCATGCAAATTCGGTGAAGGGTCGTCACAAAGATTCCGACTTTACAAAAATCCTTTTAAAAGGCTGCTCGTCTATCCGGCGTTGTTTCCATTCATTCAATTTGCGTTTTTGGGTGCTACAGCCAGGAGACACTGAGAGAGAGAGAGAGAGAGAGAGAGAGAGAGAGAGAGAGAGAGAGAGAGAGAGAGAGAGAGAATGTTGGGCTTAAACATTTCATCGTCCACACATGCATGCAAAACTAAGCATATAATAATTACTCCATGAAACAATATGTTGTACGGTACCACCAGAAATATGTTGACGAAAACGATAAATCACAATCTTTTCACACACATACACACACACTGAGAGAGAGAGAGAGAGAGAGAGAGAGAGAGAGAGAGAGAGAGAGAGAGAGAGAGAGAGAGATTTAGCTTCAACATTTCATCGTCTATACATGCGTGTAAAACTAAGCATATGATAAATCATCTTTGAAACAGTATGCTGTGTACCATTAGACGAAAACGATAAATTACAAGCTTTCCAGAGAGAGAGAGAGAGAGAGAGAGAGTAACTACTGATTAAATACTCGACGCATCTGAAATTTCTTTGAAAATTTATACGCATTTTCTATTCAAATAAAATCCACTTTGCGGCCACATGAACGGACATTGGATCAAAGTCTCTCTCTCTCTCTCTCTCTCTCTCTCTCTCTCTCTCTCTCTCTCTCTCTCCACGTCTATCAGTGCGAAATACTGTAAGAGTTTGCAGATTCTACCTTTCATTACGCATGGATATGCACTATTGTTTTGTTGTGGGTAAAACCGCGATCAAAGGTCGTTTTCGTTCACTCCTTTCAATGCAAACTCCAAAGGAAACCCGGAAGTTCCGAAATGCAACATGGTCTTTTCACGAGGAGCAAAAGCTGCGCAACTCGAAACAACAGAAAACTACGGAAATGTAAACAATGCACGAAGAGAGAAAATACGAAAATAAATAGGCCAAATTGGAAAATATGAAATATGCATGGAAACCTCGGGAGGACCACAGCTGCGGAAATAAATATCTTTGCATTTGGAGATAGACACAGATACATGCATATATACGAGTATATGTGCTTATAGATATACACATAATTACATATATATATACACATATATATATATATATATATATATATATATATATATATATATATATATATATATTTATATATATAAGCATGTTTATTTATATATATATATATGTTTATATATAATATATATATATATATATATATATATATATATATATATATATATATATATATATATATATATATATATATATATATATATATATATATATATATATATATATATATATATATATATATATAATCTTTTGTCTGGATGAACGTACGTTTCGGAAGCGGAATGAGTGAAACAAATAACAGTTTTACTGTAAACTGGTACAGGTGACAGACGCAAAATAACGTTACTTAGCATACCAGGGAAGGTAAATAGAATGATTTTGACTGAGGCAGCAAAAGAAATGTCAAAAGAACTGATTAGTGAAGAAAAATGTATAAGATGACGGAAGCACGAGGCAGCATACAAGAAAGAAGTGAATGATGCAACAGGTATACATGGATTCGACACACTGCTGATGGGTATTCTGTGTAGGAGTATGATGAGGCTGCTCTTGTGTGGGTTTTCTAAACATCCACGATTCTGCAAGTGTATGAATGTGGGAGTGAACATTGTTTTGTTCTGATACTCTGGATGCGGGTTCGAATCCTGCTACCGGACTTCACAATTATCTCATAGTTCCTGCATATAGATCTAAGGCTTTGTAGTGACAAAAAGTGTAAAGAATTCGAAAAGTCAAGAGGGCATTTTGGCCACTGAAACTCCATATGCACCTGGTAAAAAGTGACCAGCAGAATCTATATATATATATATATATATATATATATATATATATATATATATATATATATATATATATATATATATATATATATATATATATATATATATATATATATATATATATATATATATATATATATATATATGTATATATATATAGATATATATATATATATATATATATATATATATATATATATATATATATATATATATATATATATATATATATATATATATATATATATATATATATAAATGGAAAAGTTCCGTGAAATCGGAGACTAACAGTAAATATTAAAACCAGGGCCTGAATGAAGATCATCATTATTAGTTGCAACTAGTTTTGGAGATTTACATTTCGCCGTCATCGGGCAATCTGTAATTGAATATATGTTACATTTAAAATAGAAAAATTATAAAGAAAAAAAATTACAAACTACAAGAGATAATAACCAAAACACGCAGCCAAATCTTAAAATATAGAGATACAAATAGAAAATGTTTGTTGTCAAAGAGAATAAAAATTAAAAGTCTAAAAACAGGTCTGTTGAATTACTGTGTTTTTAGACTTTTAATTTCTGTTCTTTTTGACAACAAACATTTTCTATTTGTATCTCTATATGTCAGGATTTTGCTGCGTGATTAGGTTATTATATCTTGTAGTATGAATTTTTTTTTGTTACTTTATAACTTCATTGATTTTAAATGTAACATATATTCCATTATTGATTGTCCGATGACGGAGGATGTAAATCTCCGAAACTAGGCGTAATTAGTAAAGATGATCTTTATTCAAGCCCTGGTGTTAATATATATGTATATGTATGTATATGTATATATATATATATATATATATATATATATATATATATATTATATATATATATATATATATATATATATATATATATACATACATATACATGTACATACACATATACATATACATATATTAGTGTGCAAACATAAACAGACACGTTGCAAGCCGCCCAGACATAACAGATATAAGCAGGTAATTTAATGTTTTCCCCCCACATGTTATGCAGGAACTGTCCATTAACTGCACTGTACATCATTAGCATGTTTCAGATTCGCAGACATTTCCGCAACGAATGATGTTAGTTCTCTCATCATAACATGAAACAAGCAGGCTCACGAATTACAGGAATGTTATGCAGAGCATTTTTTCCAAGTGTATGCCATTACAAACATGAGAGCTTCGTTTGATTTTCAAGCATCAACATACCGCCTACGTTTTACCAGCCCTTCTTTCCATTACTGATTTAATAATGTATTGCAGAAGTTTATTCAGCGTCGTAATGTAATTCTTAATGACACTTTTACCCTCGATAAACCTGGCACGTTTGTTAAGTATATCTTAGTTTAACCAGACCACTGAGCTGGTTAACAGCTCTCCTAGGGCTGGCCCGAAGGATTAGATTTATTTTACGTGGCTAAGAACCAACTGGTTACCTAGCAACGGGACCTACAGCTTTTTGTAGAATCCGAACCACATTATGACGAGAAATGAATTTCTATTACCAGAAATAAATTCCTCTAATTCTTCATTTGCCGGTCGGAGAATCGAACGTTGGGCCAACAGCGTGCTAGCCGGGAGCTCTACCCACCCCTACAATGAAGAACTGGTACGTTTGTTAAAAACCATATGAAAAGCAGGTTTTTTTTCCTCGACATTTTGGGGTCAATCTAACACAAGGACTTGAAT
>NC_089787.1:33693123-33695623 GCF_040412425.1 Macrobrachium rosenbergii | reverse complement strand
TATTATTATTATTATTATTATTATTATTATTATTATTATTATTATTATTATTATTATTATTATTATTATTATTATTATTTAAAATGAGCAACCATTACTAAGTAACACCCATAATAAACCATAAAATTGCAGAACAACCTTCTTTATGTAATGTTTATATACAGAAAGGATATGAAAAGAGAAAAAGAAAGAGAAATTAGCAAACAAGTGAAATACAAAAGTAAATTAACATGCAAATAAAAAACCAGACACAGCGACAGCAATGATAAATATTTAAGGTTATTTACCACAAGACATCGTCCACAAACTGCATATGTAAATGTATCTCACTCTCTCTAGAAATATTTACATATACATATATATATATACATATACATATATCACATAAAAATATAAATACATACATTTTATATATATATATATATATATATATATATATATATATATATATATATATATATATATATATATATATATATATAGAGAGAGAGAGAGAGAGAGAGAGAGAGAGAGAGAGAGAGAGAGAGAGATAGAAATATTTACATGTACATATATATACATATACATAATATCACATAAAAATATAAATACATACATGTGTAAGTGCTCGCGCGCGAGCACGTGAGAATACGTTCAAAGATTATTATCAACACAAAAAACCGAGATGAAATATTCTCAGGTTGCGCAACAGGTGAAATGCGGTTTTTTTTTTTTTTTTTTATGCGCTGACTGTGCAGACGAGATAATGTTCTTTTAATGGCACCACACCGTAATCACAGGGGACATTATTTTGATATTAGGACCACGAATTGATTGACGGTCGTATTCAGTCCCATCAGATGAGATAATGCGACCTTGACTCACACGGGACGGTGGTGTGCGGGAAAAAAAAAATGAAGTCAGCGTTGCGTAAGACTGACTGTACCGGTATTACACAATATGTTTCGCATGCATTTTTTGGCGCTCTATATAGAGTAGCAACATTTATTTTAAAAAGTTCTAATATAAAAAGCTTTAACGAAAAAGGTTTGACGTCCGTAATTCCTGCATAATTATTTTGAAATCGGGCACTTTTTCGGAAGTGTTAAAAAAAAGCAGTATTACATGATGTGAAATTCTCCTATAGCTGAAGAACAAAAGACAAACAGTATTAAATGAACGAATGAAAAAATGTAAATTAAATAAGCACTTTATACTTTAATATTATGTCTGTATACATAATATTACTAAACATGCGCAACATTTTCTGCTTGAAACTTACACGACACTTGAATCGTGTAACCATATTTCACTAAGCTCGTGAAAACTGAAATATCCCTTTGTCATAATCCTTGAATATCAGTGTACTTATCTGACTATGAAATCGGACTGCCCTCAAAATCTTACAGGACACTATTCATACGAAGACCGATTTTCTTTCACGATTTCGTAGGACTTGGAGAAGTACTGTTAGGAGGACCGATCGAGACCAGCAACCACTGATGAAAACTTAGAGTTGAAAATGCGGATTTTGTCAGTCACTTATTCCCCATTTTTTTGTTTGTCGTGCCTCATGCATTCTTCTTATGAAGAATACGATTAATTACTCATAAATCCCAAGTATCCCGATATTATAAAGAACAATATTTCTGACTTATTTTAAGCGATCATCAGACCTTGTGAACATGAGTAGAGCGCATTCCCACTCAGTCATGGAGCTAACACTGGCTGATGGCTCCTTCCGACGGTGGATTGCTGTATCCGTAGCCATATATATATATATATATATATATATATATATATATATAATATATATATATATATATATATATATATATATATATATATATATATATATATATATATATATATATATATATATATATATATATATATACCACTATATATCTACACACACACACACACACACACACACCTTAGACAGACGGGGCTCGCTCAAGTGTTACCTTTCCGTTTCTAAGCAAGTCTTAATACACCAGTACATTAAATAACGTTCGGTACATCTCTTCAATTTACCAATGGCAAGAAACCTAATGCAGATCCAATTATAAAGACGCATTTCTTAAGCAGTTCACCCACCCAAGAGGACTCCGAAGCCCCCTCATTAAATTCGCATTAGATAAGACGTATCAGGTAATCACAGGTGAAACCCAGCTGGTCATTTGAATCTCTTGACCTGGTAATGATCAGAAGTCCCGTCACTCCGATCGGCAAAGTGAATTCTGATACCTAAATGTCAAGAGATGAAGCTGCCCAAGACTCATTTCACTGTCTAGTTGTCATGGGGTTAACTTTCTAATGACTTTTCCATGCGTGGTCCAGTCTGCTTTCACTTAGATAATAATGATAAAGTTATTCGCTTCTATTATATCCACATAAAAAATATAAAATACATACTATAGAAAGTGTGTATATATAAGTAAATTTATACATGGTATGGTTCATATATATATATATATATATATATATATATATATATATATATATATATATATACATA
>NC_089787.1:33635623-33688123 GCF_040412425.1 Macrobrachium rosenbergii | reverse complement strand
ATTGAGCCTGTTCATTTGCATGAAGCGGCAGTTTTTTTTTATTAAGATCAGAACAATGGATAATACATTCTCGATTTATCATTAGCATACTGAACAGGATTACTAGAGATCATGCTTTTAAGATGCCAAGTACCATTTTATGAGGACAAAGGGCACATTTTTGCACAATCAGCAACAAGTTTTTTAAAAAGAACTTTTACTTAAGCCATACAAAGCCATGAATTTTCATATTTCTTATTTAATCATACCAATATTCTTAATAAAAGGGGAAAATCTAAGAAACTGACGAGCGACAAATTACGTCTTGCAATCTGTTATGAATGGAGGAAAAATATAATACACAGCCTTATTATCCAGTGGATAAGTCTGGAAAGGACCTGGAGCATTTTGGAATAAGTCCAAGGCGAACAATAGAGTCAGAGAGAGAGAGAGAGAGAGAGAGAGAGAGAGAGAGAGAGAGAGAGAGAGAGAGAGAGAGAGAGAAATTAACTTGACTAATTTTCGTTATCTGACCCTTTGCCTCGCTTGTATTTTTACGTCCTGCGCTTTCAGATACGTTTTATTATTCAAATGGAATTGAATACTGTTTATTGCACATAACCTTAACAAGTCAACAAAGAGTATTCATTTGTATTTGAATAAACAACCGCAATAATCGAAAAATTATTAATCTTATAAAGACTACTTTTCAGTCAGGAATACATACTGTTATATAGTAAGTTTACCTACAGTATTTTGTTACGTGTACAGTACACAGTTAATACAAAAAAAATCTGATAAATACGACGGCAAACGGCAGTTACGCGTTGTTTTCGCCCTCACAAATAATACCATGCTTAACATATAACAGAAACTAGAAGGTAGAAACCGTTCGATCTCTTCGTTACATAACGTACTTTACAAAAAAACTCATATGAAATTGCCAATGGCGAACCAGGATGCCTTTGACAGAATCCGGTTAACTGTTTCTGATGAAACGATAAGCTCGTACCGGCTATGAACACTTCTGAAAGGTACTGCCTGTGGCTTCTATTGCTTTGAGTACACTAATATATATATATATATATATATATATATATATATATATATATATATATATATATATATACATATATATATATATATATATATTATATATATATTAGTCTATCAAAGGAATACATATATATATATATATATATATATATATATATATATATATATATATATATATATATATATATATATATATATATATATATATATATATATATATTAGTCTACTCATTTATAAATATCCAAAGTGTAGGAATATTAGTCAATTGACCTCGACAGAGAACATCTCTGCCCGCCGGTAGGGTAGGCAATTTAAAAATAACAATCACCGCCGTAGACAAATGGCGCCGCATAGGCTAGAAAGTTTGTAAACAAAATATGCTAGGGCATTAGGGACCTAAGCCTCAGAGAGGGTTTACGGCTCAATGACCCCTAGTTATGGTGGCCCTTTAAGCTTTATTCTATGCATTCGGCGATGCCTTTGTCAAGGTCGGATTCTCCGAAGCGGTATAAGCCCTCTCCTGGCGGGAACGGCGAGGTCGAGTCAGAGAGATTCCAGCGGTATAATTCCGAACGATATTCTTTAATGTATAATTATATACTATACTCCTGAGGTCCTCGTTATATATATATATATATATTTTATATATATATATTATTAGTAAAATACCTAGGATTTAGGTAAGCAAAATCAGGTTAAATATGCTTTGATATGTTTGGAAGAACCGTTGCGTTTAAAATCAAATTATCTCAAATAAAGGTTAATAACCCTTAAGGGGCGACTAATTAACATCTGTCTTTGAGGTTAATTTTGAGGTTATTTATTATATCATAAAATTTACGTAAATATATAATACATACGTAAATATATATATATATATATATATATATATATATATATATATATATATATACATATATATGAAGGGGCACCATCTACTAAGTGAGGTATTTATTATATCATGAAATTCAAATGTACACAATACTGTGTCAAAGATTTTATATCTTTATTTAGATATAAAAATATTATGTACAAAAGATTGGCACGACAATAAGCAACCCTTATTTCCATACATAAGTAACAATATACAGTAGTTAGAATTTTTCGAAAATAGATACATTGCCGAAATACTACCAAAAGGTATTCTGTGAGTTATGTTTGCAGATGGTAATCATTTGTGCTTGGCCAACAAAATGAAATAAGTTCCTGAAAAGCATTAAATACCCGGGTAACTTTCATGAAATTTACAAAAGAAACATAGGCAGAGAACAATTTTTTTGTTTTTAGATGTTTTAGTTCCAAGGAATGACAGAGGTTCTAGATTTTCTGTATATAGAAAGTCAACAAAATTGGTTTTCTATACTTTATAGCTCAAACAACAATCCTTGTACCAAGCTCAATCTGTATCTGAGAATGGTTTCAATATACAAAATCGTATTTTACCTTTCTGCACCCAGTCCGCGATCATTCCTGAATTACTAAAACCATTAAGTTTCAACGCTACATTCAAGAATAAAACACAAATGGATGTACTAATTCGCAATTCCCCTGTACAAATGAATGGACGAATTTATGAAATCCCTCGCAATCAACGTAATAAAAATTTAGGGACAAAGTGGCATGGCCCTCCAAACCCGATTAAAACAATATGGATGTAATGTTCGAACAGAGGACTTAGCCCTTGCTTACTTCAACATATGAATGCACGAAATCATCGTATTAACTGGAAAGATTCGAAAGAGATCATATACTATTACTACTGTAAAACGTAATGTTAATGAATGAAGTATTATACAGAGAATCGTGCAAAATTGCTTAACAGCCTAGGAATGTACAGACTGGACGAACTGCTTGTAAATATTATTTGACAGTTATTTCTTTTGAATAGTTGTTAACCTACTTATTTTAATCACTGTCGTCACAAAAGCGACTATCTAATTTCTGTACGAATACTGAATCACTTGATTCTAACGTTTGAAATATGAAAGCGCTTGGGTGACACATACACACAAATATCGTTATTTATGAGCGTAATCAAATGCATGCACACATTACTTATCAAGCTCGTCCACTTAAGTGCAGTTTACATCTTTATTCTAATAATTTACTCAGAAATTTCCTCTTTTATGGCACGTTCTCTTCCCGTTGTTTGATATTGCTGAAACAAATCTGTTTTTATCGGAGTTTGGGAAAGTTAGCTCATCAGTAATCTTTTGGAACTAATCTAAGTTTTGCGCAGCTTCCAACAATTTAATTAATTGTTTAGTTATGTAACAAAATGACTGATTAGTGATGTAACTTTTCACTTCGTTATAAGTCAGCTGTTTAGGTGCATAAAAATGAATGTTGTGAGCAATCCATTGGTAAAATTCTAATTTAAAAAAAAAGGGTATTATGAGAGAGAGAGAGAGAGAGAGAGAGAGAGAGAGAGAGAGAGAGAGAGAGAGAGAGAGATGGGTAACAAAATGATTAAAACATCGTTGCGTCTGATTAGGACCAGGATGAGTGACCACCAAGAACGTCCATACGCCGTCGGTACGTAAGCTCGTTAACATCCACGGAACAGTACGTGGGGCTAGCAACCCCATTCCGACAAAGATTTACTGAAAACCGGAAGGGTAAAAAAGTACATTCCGGCGACACCTCTTGGACGAAAAGGCACATGGCGAAGAAAAAAAAAATGATGTGCGTTAAACCTCTTGGTTTTCCAAAATTTCTTTCTGAAATATACTCAATAAACACCGAATGATTGTGTGTTTGTGAAGAGAGAGAGAGAGAGAGAGAGAGAGTTGGCTGTTCTCTCCTATCTACTAACAGATTTCTGTATCCACATCACTTATCTGGAGAACTTGACAGCATGACAAGAGTGCAGTTGCTTTTGCGTATTTGCATTCGAAACATATTTTCACGACTTTATCCACCACTGTTCGTATTTTATGCTTTCGGAACATAAAACAATTTTATGCTGTTGAATCGAGATTATTACCTTCATAAACCAAAAATCAAGGGCTGACAACTCGATTACATAAGGGTGATGGGGTCAGAGGTTGTCCAAGACGTATAACCGAGTAAATGGGCTAAGTATAAATAAAAAAAAAAATGTACATCATCATCCAAAAATTGGGTGATGTTTCCAAAAACAAATTTAAAAAGGCACATTACTTACGGCTGCCTACGATAACCATAAATATATATTACTTATGGCTGCCTACGATAACCATAAAGTTGCCAGGAGAACATTTCAGTCAAATACATATGGAACGTAGGTTCTAAAGGAATGTAATACAAAATTTCATCGTAACATTTTTATGAGAACTATAAAACATCGGGGAGGTTTATTCCACGGATCTTACCTATTGCCTACACATTTCATCGGAATATCTTGTTTTGTCAAAGGAAGGAAAAAGGAAATATCATTCCCCCTTTAATTCCAGAGTATAGGAAGTATATTCGTCTATATTGGTTTGTCAACGTCCATAGGTCCACAACAATCCTTTTTTTGCTCATCAACGCCTTACTACCTTTAGACGAGAGAGCCTGTGCTGGTACAAAACCGCCTAAATCTAAACCAACCGCTTGTATGTATGTATGTGCGTTTTGCTTTTAGCGCTAGAAATGATTTACAGATGCTGTTCCACAACTTCGAGAGACCCAGAGGATCAAAGGCTTTGGTGGAAACCGAGCAATGCAGCCTATCCTAACCTTTTTTTTTTCCCCAACTCCATTGCTTTTAGCTTTTTTTAGGTTTCCTCACTTTCCTTGAGGCTTTCCTCTCCTGGCTGTTTAACCTCAATAATTATCACACCTCATCGTTGAACAAATCCTTAGGGCTCTATAAGAATCTCGAAATAAGACTCAGTGTTCGGTTGAATAGGTTTATAATAGTAAGAGGGTTCTGATCATAAACATAGTATCAATATGCTATTCTTTTTCTTCGTTATACAAGACATGGTAAACACCCATAATACTTATCCAGAATAACTTGTACCTATTTTTCACTCATAGAATTTAAACTACCAACATTCTCTTACCAAAGCACTTTAACGCACTGACACATACAAACTCTCTCTCTCTCTCTCTCTCTCTCTCTCTCTCTCTCTCTCTCTCTCTCTCTCTCTCTCTCTCTCTCTCTCTAACTATCTCTGAGATCCGGGTCCCTAGTAATAGCATGATTCAAATTATACACGGCAGCCCGTCAGATATGTCAGACGTTTCTTGTTGGATGCGAATCATTTGAAAGTGAACCAGAATTTGTCTACTGCCCGAAGCTGCGGCCTCACTATTATATTATGCTCACCTCTGCCTCAGAGTTTCAAACAAAACTTATAAATTTCCATCATGATAAATCTTGCATTCAGAATACATTTGCCTTGGTCCCATGGTTGGGAGTAATTGCATACATAGTCATTTGTTCACGTATGTCCAATTTCGAAGATATGAAAAACAATGCTGAAAGGTATTGATTGGTTACCTTATTGTTTCATTGATTTAGTAGATAGTCAGGGGGTCGCGATTGTTAATCATCACAGCAGTGCTGAGAGGTATGTCCAGTTATGGCAATGGCATTTAAACCCCCAAAATAAGTTGTAAAGAAAGGACAGTCTCATGTACCCAAAAAATAGATTAAGAGTGTGTGTGACCTGGGCCAGTAAGGTAGTCTAATAACGACAGAGATATCACATGACCTTTTGACCTTTATCCCGTAATCTTGGGATTGCAGTGCCTACTCGGAAGGCTGGTAAATTCTGCACTCTTGAGTTAGACGGTTAAAAAGAGGTATATTTTTCCTTTTCTTTGTTTTCCTGTCATCTTTGTTAGCATTGTCGACATGATTGGCCTTTCTTTAAGCCTTATTACATAGATAAAAATGAGCAATATTCTTTTAAATGTTTCACCTAGAAAATGCCAAACAGTTATTTGAAGAAAAATAATCACAACCAAGAAATGGCAACGGATATCCGAGCTGAAAACGACGCGTAATGTTATACAGTCCTTGATGATAATAATTATCATCGTTATTCACAGTAATCTTAAACTCTCAATTCCATGTGATATATAAGCAAAGGAGGACTGACAGGCTTCACTCCCGTGTCTCACTCGCGTTTCTGGGTCACACTGAGTAAATCGAGTTTGCTTCGAGCATGACGTCTGTTTTGCAAGGAATAATTTCGTAGATTTCTTGTATATTCTTCATGCGTTTTCCTTTATTCTTCAGGAAAGCAATGTCATTATGACCACATTACATAGTAAGTTTGAAAGAAGTCTTTGGCAATCCATGAAAGTTAGTACGGGGATTGTTGATGTCTACCGCAAGATAGTTAATATCCTATCTTGTCTTTTATACATTATATTCATTGTCTGTCAGATTATATCTAAACCTCCTGTCTCGGCTATTAAAATCAACATCTTCTCGTCTACGATACTATACACCATAACCAACATCATCTGATCTACAAAACTCTACACTATACTGTCTTCAAGTGTATACTTTACAGTATCAGGTCTGTGGAACCATACGTTGTTTTGTCTGTGAAACTACATTCTCAACGTCAATTGTTCTATGAAAAAATCACCATTTTTTTTTTCAGGGAAACTTATTCCACATGATCTGTCTGTGAAACGGGCCTGAACATCATCTTGTCTGTAAAAATATACTCAACATGAAGTCTGTCGTTAAACTCTGAAAATATGCTCTACACCATCTTGTCTGAGAAATTAAACTCCTTGCCACCGTATCTGTCGAACTATATTCTACATCTGCTTGTCTGTAAAATAACACTACATCAACTGGTCTATGAAACTTTATTGAATATAATTTAAGCCTATGAAAATATACTTTATATGTTCTTGCCTGTGAAACTACAAAGTACATAATACTGTCCGTTAAACTTAACGTGTCTATACTAATGAACTCAAGGGTAACCTTCCTTTAAAACTATAATTTACAACATATTGTCTGTGAAAACTTGATCCTTACCAACCCGTGTTCTGTCCCACAATGTCTGTTACACTGTACAATAACCAGTCTGAAAATTTGCGCTACACCACTGTCTGTGAACTATATTACAGAATTTTGTGAATAAAACTATGATGTCTAACTTCTCTTCTATGAAAGCAGACTTTCATAATGTCTAAACAAATGTAAATCGCCAAATAACTTCAAAACATTTTTTCGCCTTCATTCTGTACTGTAGCTTTAATACTCTCCCAAAAACATGTCCCCATAAAACCTTGAACAATTAAGCTACTGAATAATTTTTCACATCGACCTGACGCTTTTTCCGACAAAATTGGACATCGCGAAGTAACGGGTGGAAAAATACAATGGAAAAGGAGAGCTGGCATTTATTGAATTGAGTTAAATATAGAATTTAGGCCAAAGGGCAAGCACTGGGACCTATGAGGTCATTCAGCGCTGAAAGGAAAATTGAGAGTTAAGAGGTTTGGAAGGTGTAACAGAAGGAAAACCTCGCAGTTGCCCTATGAATCAACTGTTAGGAGAGGGTGGAAAGTAAGATGGAAGAAAGAGAATATGAAAGGAGATACAGTAAAAGGAACGAAAGGGGGTGCGGCTAGGGGCCGAAGGCACGCTGCAAAGAACCTTAAGTAATGCCTACAGTGCACCGCATGAGGTGGACTGTCGGCATTACCCACCTGCGGGGGAGCTGGCATTTAATTTGGGCCTTTGTCACGAAAATAGAATTTAGGAAACTGTAAGGTTCAATAGAAAGTTCCTTTATTTTTGCATTTCCGCTTGCATAGCATTCAAAAATTAATCAAGAGTAAAAAAAAATCAACGAATTAAGTGAACAACAAAGCTTGAAACGAAGCCAGCAGTTCTGCTTAAAAAGATAAATGGCCCCCACCCTCCATAGCTTAAGAAATATTACTGCAACTTTACTGTATCCTAATGTTAGCTAACCCATCGCTGCCGTCTTATGGTATTATTATTATTATTGTTATTATTATTGCTGTTGTTGTTGTTCTCCATAGACACACTTCTGAGTCAAAATAAATCCTCCACTAATTGAAGAAAGCTCTTAGGGAACTGCATTTAACAAAACTAATATTGCTCATTGTGGGATTTACTTCATCATTAAATCCTGAAACGATCATGTAGACATGAAATGAGATCATGTTCTGCGAATTAACTGCAAAGAGCGCTTATGGGTTGAGTATCCTTTCCCCTAGAATTCCCAAGACACTATAGTGATCAGTTTTTCATACTATCATGACATGGGAAACGTCGGCAAATAGACCTGTTACATGTAAAAGACCTCTTCATCCTGATATATAAAATCTATCACTTGGCTTTTGTCAGTGCGCTCCCGGCACTGTTCAGTACAAACAGGCATTGGATGCAATGGGCTGCTTTCTCGGGCCTGCACACACAAATACACTAAGGCTCTCTCTCTCTCTCTCTCTCTCTCTCTCTCTCACACACACACACACACACACACATATATATATATATATATATATATATATATATATATATATATATATATATATATATATACATATATACAGGAAGCTTTGACATGCCATCCAAGTTTCCCATACCTAATTATATGAGACCAATGATAAAAAACCAGTTCGCAATGTGAGTCATATTGAAGAATACGCGTGCACCTGAAAAGTCTTTCCTGATATCCTCAGTTGATACGCTTAATGGTAGATCATGGGAATACTAAGAACAGAAGTCAGACACAGGTCGTTGGTAGGTCACTAGTAAATGCAACATATCATGTGAACCATCAACCTATTCAGGTTCAGATGAGATCGTCAGCAATGTTTTCGTCTGGGTACGGTTCTCTCTCTTTGTCAGAAAAGGATGGTCAGAATGAGTAATCAACGACCTGTCTCCCTGAAATTTAAAAGAAGGAATCTCATTGCCTCTGCACGCGAAGAATATACTACGTTGCTTCACCAGGAGAAATGGAGGCATGCCTTTTTCTTATATTTTTTTTTCATAATCGCAGCAATACCAATGTGCATACAAATATAGTCTTTAGCATGCATTGCCACTTAGTAGAATTAAACATCCTTCTTCACGGTGCTTGAGATGGTTTCATTATCTTTCTGCTCTGAGCAAGAGCAGATTTAATCATCTTCCTACACAGTTCTTAAACAGATTCCTCTTCACGAACTGTGCATTGGGAGATTTAATCACTTCCACGCAATGTCTGAGAGATTTCATAATTTTGCGCGAATTTATGCTAATATGACGTTATGAGAGACTGTTACCTTGCTGGAGGTGGTAACATTACTACGTAAATCATCAATAAGACTTTCCAGGTACGAAAATCGACATCTATTTGTCGCGGAAATGTGTCCTTTCTAATTATGAGACTAGATATGATATCCATTATTTACTATTCTTTACAGGGCTGGCAACGAAGATATTAAATGTAAAAGTTATAACCTACCAGACCCGGGTGCTAAGTAACATCACCATCGAAATTCAAGTTCAAGAGTACTTGAAGTTATTACACTCGAGCGAATTATACGCGGTTCTCATAGGGAGATCAAAGTAGACCAAGTCCAAAGTGTTCTTGAAAGAGACTTGGGAATGAATCTTTGCAATCGTCACAGGGCCCATCGTGTTGGGGCGAGAGAGAGAGAGAGAGAGAGAGAGAGAGAGAGAGAGAGAGAGAGAGAGAGAAGAAGAAGAATAAGAAGACAGAGAGAGAGAGAGAGAGAGAGAGAGAGAGAGAGAGGAGAAGAAGAGAGAGAGAGAGAGAGAGAGAGAGAGAGAGAGAGAGAGAGAGAGAGAGAGAGAGAGAGAAACGGAGGTCGCACATGTGACAATGGCTAAGGCCTGAGGCGTCATGTCAGGGGTGAACAGGGGGTGGAGAGGTGGCCGCTGTAGCCAGGTGGCGTATTAGGGGTAGGGAGTACGGAAAGAAACAGGGGCGGGGACACAATCGAGACGTGAGGAGACACCCATGATGATGATGGGGGCCATGGCGTTGACGGTGCTGATTATGACGTAAATGGGACGTCATGGAAGGTTATTTTTGAATGGGGCCGTCCTGAGTTCTGTCGATGGATTACGGGTGACTTCATAAATGAATACTATTAAGCAGCTTCCTGATGTTTAGTGTGCTCACTAGCAGAATTTATTTTGCGAATCTCTTCCCATAGCGCTACACACACACACACACACACACACACACACACACACACACAACAAAGAGTGGGAGAGAGATAAAGAGTTTTAGGACGTATTTCATATCATATGAACACTGTTGCCCTGAGTAATAAGTAAACAACAAACTCGACAACATTAAAACGCAATGTTTCCTCAGCAAAACACAAATTTCAAACGATGCAAGTCGTAATATCTGGCCAAATTTAAAATTACTTCAGATCCATTTGTACATCAAAGCAAATGTCCGCATATTTGTTACTCAATATTACATTACCTCCAATCCTTATTTTCAAGATATTCTGGTTACTTTAGGATGATGAAACTGCATTTCTACTAAAGCATAGCTGAAATGTCTGGTGCCAGGATGCAACAGTTTTACAAAAAGTGCTTAAAAGACCAAGAGGAAATTCTGTCTCACGGTCAGCACAATCTAGCACCTCAGACAATAACCGCAATGGCGTTATGCAAATCAGCGATTACCTGGTAACAACTGTTCGTTTGTTCCCTTTATTTATTTCATTGATTTAAATATTGTTCTTTCATTATTATGCAAACCTCTGACATCGCACATAGGCTGCAATGGACACATAACTGGTTAAAATGGTGTAAAATATCACCAAATGGCGGGGTCTGGTGCGAGCTGTTTTTCGCTACAATGAAGTATTATTATGTGACCTATACAAAAAGGTGGCAAATCTTGGCAAGTGTCATTTTATGAGCAAGAAATGACTTATTTGATAAAAAGGAAAAATCTACTGATTCTTTATTTATCATTTGTTCACAGTCCATGCTGAATAACATCATACGTGGCACAAAAATCCACGTGGAAATATTACTTGTACAAGTTAGAATTGCCAAGAGTAAGCAAAGTTCGCTTTTTGTATCCAGTTTGCTTATTTTCATTAAGCCATCTTTCCAAGCGTTCCATAAAAATTAGATGACTCTTATCTACACCACAGAATTATAATTTCTTTTTATTTGGCATAATTACTGAAAGCCAACTAAGTTGCCTGACATAAAATTATCTGGCATTTTTTCTTCCTCTAACAGTATTAAAGCCTGAACTGAAATAGCATAACGTACTGAAATAATTAACCTCAGAGTTTGATCTCAAGTGAAATTCATTACAGTTGTGAAAAAGCATGGATTACAAACTGCCACAAAGCCAGAGCTCCTCTGCTTATGTAACTTACATAAAATAAAAATGAACGAATAATAAAAAATAAATCTTCAACCATGGAAGGTAAACGAAATAAATAAATAGTCTTAAGAATTTCCAAGACTGAAAAGGAAAAGAACTTCAATCATTCTCTTTCTACTCAGCCACTGGCTATTTTGGTACGGGGTACAGAGTCTTCAGAGCTTGCTTCTTTAATTAAAAAGGCAACGTTTGTAAGGGAAACCACCTGATATTCAATTAATCAAAGACTTCTTTAAACCCGAAGAATATTTTACCCCCCGGAATCTGACGCGTAACACTTAAGATTCAAGCTCATCAGATTTTTCTCTCACAAAATGCTACACGGAAATTTGATAGTAATTCTTTAAAACCAGAGCTTCCCTTTATTTTTACAGAACGCTCTCCAGTTTAAGAAGGTAACTTTTACTTTATAATGTCTAATTTTCAATCTTTTCTAAAAGCTCTCTCTTTCGAGTTCCTCACTTGACGGGTGGGTTTCGTTCTCAGCTAGCACTCTGCTGGCCCCGCGTTCGATTCTCCGACCGGCCAATGAAGAATTAGAGGTATTTATTTCTGGTGATAGAAATTCATTTCTCGTTATAATGTGGTTCGGATTCCATAATAAGCTGTAGGTCCCGCTGCTAGGTAACCAATTGGTTCTTAGCCAGTGGTCTGGTTAAACTAAGGTATACTTAACTTTTTGTTTCCCTGGAAATAATAATTCCTTTAGCATTTGTAGATTTCACGTTTCTCCGTTTAGCTCCTTTTCCTCTTTGCGTAAATAACAACAGGATTCATACAAATCCATTTAAAACTGATTACGCGAACTCTGTCCAAGGTGATACTGTAGTTAAATACCTAAAGATTTAAAACCGCAATATCCTTGTTCGTTCTCCTTGCTCATGTCTCTAATTCTGAGAAATCCGTTTGTTTTTATCTAAATTTTTTCTCTTACCTATAAACTGCAGTTTATTTGTGTAAACAGACAATTTGTTTGTTTGTTTGTTTGTTTATTTGTTTAGATTCGTTTGTACCAGAATAATTCTCTGGACCCCGTTTTCCTCTTTATTCATAACTGGACAATATATTCTGGTTGGTTAGCATGAATAAAAGCACAATATGAATTACCATATCAAAGTATAAGCAAACACGAACCAGGATTATTTTCTCTTGCTTCTCTCTGGCCTCTGTATTTTGCCTCTTATTTTGTGTAAATAAAATAAAACTCATTATTAAACAGAGGAAAATGTTTAGATCTGCTTTAAACTATCGCGCCCATCCGGCCTTACAATAAATTCCTATGATACATGGCATACCATTTAGTAATCAACTCATTGCATAAGATCTTCTGATTGACGTTGGACGAATTTGCATTTTATTTTTTTTACCCGGGAAGAATTTTTAATTAAAGTTGAAACATTTCTCTAAGACTGTTCAATAAAGAATAATCTACCAGAGATACAGAATCCGTCGTATAGTTTTAAATACTTCGTACAATAATAACGAGTTCACATTCTCGTAAAAAAATCTACCATCTTCATCCGTGCATGCGTGTATTTCATGAAAGGGAAGCTAAGTCAAAGTTTCTGTGAGAGTCTCAATAACATTTACGTTCTCCGAGAAAATTTGTTGAGACCGTCATGCAACTTCCTACTTATATAGATTTCTACTTTCTTTTCCAGTAGAACGATTAAATTATCTTCAAGCATTGCGTATCCAAAGCAACAGCTTTCAAGCACGACACGTGTTTTTGAACCGAGTAAATATGTTTTACGACATTTTTAAAAATATCAGTTTGTTGCTCCAGAGAACCTGGCTTTGCATTAACGTTCCTCAAAATGATTGGCTTCCTTAAAAGTATTATCGATATACCTATAAGTCAGAGGCTAACTTTCAGTAATCCCATGGGGTTGGGGGGGATTATTATAACACACATTAATAACCATTGTACATCAAAAACATTCTAGTTAATCTTATGCGGGATTGACTGATTTGCTTTGACTGGTGTCATAGCAACTACGGTCGTGAAACCGTCTTAACTAAGAAATAAGAAATCATCTCTTGTAAGGAAAAGAAACCCGTTTCTTACTAATCTTATTTGAGGAATAAGAAGTCACATTGATAAATAATATTCATGGCAAGTAGATTCCTATTTAATCTTATATGGAAAATCGAGTGTTCATGTCCAAGTATATCTGACCATCGGGAAGGTTTGCCAAGTGTGTTAAGGGTTCAGGGTTCATGAGACTTACTTTCAGTATTGCCTAGAAATATAAATAGTCAAAGGAAAATAGAGATGCCACTCCATGACTGAGATCAGTCCAGTTCTGCAAATTCAGCGATCGCTGAATCCTCAGCTGAGCAGTGGAAATCTTTCACTCTCACTCACTACTGAGTATTTATGGACATTCAACACTTTTGAGATTTGTTCACTTGCCGTCTACTTGCCACTTAGTTTTGAGAGAGAGAGAGAGAGAGAGAGAGAGAGAGAGAGAGAGAGAGAGAGAGAGAGAGAGAGAGAGAGAGAGGTTAATGATTTCTAACAATATCAGTTCATCCTTTTTTTCTCTACGTGTATAAAACCTTTTATGTCTTGTGAGTCTCTATATCAACTTCCCAGCTGAGTTCTGTCACCAGCTGAATAACCACGTGAGAATGGTTAAAATTTCATTATAGAGCAATAGAAAAGCTTGATTATATTCCTCATAATGCTTTCTATTCTAGAGCAATGGAGAAGCTTGGTTCCATCTCTTGAACTGCTTTCTAAGTTGGTCCTTTCTAATCTTGTTAGATGACTCACTCCCCTTGTTTTTCGTTCCAGGTACTTTTTCAAGGAAGAGGATAGGCCAAAAATATCTCCAACCCTAGTCCCTGGATACATACCGAGATTGCAACCTGGTAAGCCGCCCAGTTATTATTGTTACGAAAAAGACACAATATCCGGTTATTTTTTCACTGAATGACGTTAATTCTACTGAGTTTCAAGATTTTTCTTCAATATTCTGATGAGAAACAGGTCATGAATGTTTCAAAATTAATAAATGTATAATCACACTTAGTTCATAAAAATAGGCAATCTTTATAATGAAAACGTACCATATTACTAAAAGGAAATGTTTTTTACGTCTTATGTTCTTAACGCAACGCAAATATTTTGGCCTTTTTAAGTTCAACGCCGTTTTAAAGGTTAACTTGATATACATGGAAAACATGACATGATAAACAGAAATCTGATGGCCATTGGTACTCAACTCATTTCATGAAAATTGTAAAAGCGGAAGTGGATATTTTACAAATATTAATAAAACATAACAATCAAACTGTAACTTGAAACAAAATTGAAACTGACAACATACGAATGGCTTTGTCTCGAATCTCTTTGTTATTCTTCTTTAACAGCGTAAAAAAAAACATTACGCTTTTGTTTTTGTAACAATAAAGAATCTTTGCGAGCCATGGCAAAAGGAAAAATTTCTGTGACGACGTAAATAAAATAAACAATAGAACTTTCATCAAATTCCTGATCATTTGAGCGATACAAATGGAAAGCAAATGAACTGAAAGTCTGGGTAAATAATGTCTCATGAGCTAAAAGTCAGAAACGTAATACTTTTATATCTTCGTTTCTAAATAAAATAAAACAAATTCGAAAAAAGAGAACGATAATTTCTTTAGGGAAAGAGCTCCAATATGCGCTCACTAACAAAAAAAAAATGGAATTGATTTTTTTCATTAAATGCATGGAAATTAGAACACAGATTACCCAGTTTTGTAGATTTTTCAATTCTGTTGGTTAATACGCAATTAGAATGTAAAAACAGCATCGCAAAACATCACAGCAGAACCATACACGTCTCAACCGCCTTCCTTTATCTCAAAGAACTGTTTATTATATAGATTAATTGTATATGTATGTGGTGAATTATCAACCAACATTTGCGAAAGCACTTAAAACATTTAGGTAATGAAAAAAATTAATCATGCAAACATTACCGTACCAGGTTCGTGAAAAGATATAAGGAGAAAATATAGAAATTAGCATCTTATAACGGAAAATTTTTATAAATAAGAGATAACTCAGATGGAAAAGAGAAAGAAAAAATGCCCAACATTGATCAAGATGGGATCATCCAATGAAAGTGTTCACCAAGTTTACTAGGAAAATCTAATCACGTTATGTAAACACAAGAGCACAGCACCATGCGTCCTGCTTAGGTAGGACGAGCCCATGCGGTCCACACGAGTCATCTTACTTCATTTAACGCCTTGCCACATTCACATTAGGGCAAGGGCCAATGCTGGCATAAGGCCGGCTTAATCTAAACTAATCAACCAACCAACCGAGCACTGAAGAACACAGTACCTCCCCAGGGCTTCTTAGTTCCGATAAATAAAACAAGTAAAAAAATGCGCCGAAGAATCGAGTTTTCTGTACAGCGTATAATCAAGGCCACCGAAAGCAGATCTATCTTTCGGTGGTCTCGGTATAATGCTGTATGAGCTGCAACCCATGAAACTTTAACCGCGGCCCGGTGGTGGCCTGTCCTGTATCGCTGCAAGACGCACGATTATGGCTAACTTTAACCTTAAATAAAATAAAAACTACTGAGGCTACATGACTGCAATTTGGTATGTTTGATGATTGGAGGGTGGATGATCAACATACCAATTTGCAGCTCTCTAGCCTCAGTAGTTTTTAATATCTGAGGGCGGACAAAAAAAGAGCGGACAGAATAAAGTGCGGACGGACAGACAAAGCCAACACAATAATTTTCTTTTACAGAAAACTAAAAGAATGATACCTTTGAAAACTAATAGAACAAATGCATATACACTGGTCGGTCATTGGCAATCACAAGCATATAATTCCTCAAGAGATTTAATTAATTAGCGTGAACATAAAAAACTCCACATACAAATGAAGACAGAAAGAAAACAAAGTATTCTCTTTTCACGTACTTTCAGGACCAAGAAGTCATTTTTGAGGACTAGCTTATTCATGTGATTGCCAGCAAAGTGATAATTTCCACAAATATTTATTCATCAAACCACCTGTTAACCCTTTACCTTTACCAAGCCTATGTAAACTAGGGCGCGGCCACTTAATCATTTCAGTGTATGTGTTCCTCTTCAATGATGACTGGTAACTGAAGTTAATGGGTTTTCATTATCAGAAGTAGAACATTTCTCATCCATTCCTTTTCTTAGTCATTTCTGCCCTGTAATCATTTCCGAAAGGAGAGCATCTACATTTAGTTTCTTTAGAATAAACAAAATATTTTCATTTAGAACTGACAATGAGTTTTCATCCGCTCAAGAAGAGACTCTTCTTTTGTTATCAACATCATTGTTTCTAAATAATAAAGAAAAATAATAAACCGAGAGGAACCATTTTTGCTATTTAAATATATTACGTCTCCATATACACAAAATAAATCAAAGATGTTATCATTTCTTAATCTATCTTTCTTAGGTGGATAGGACTAATTAAGTATTCATAGATCTTCTCAAGAAGGGCACCCATTTTTTTTAATGTATTTACTTGAATTAATTAGGTTTCTGAAAACTGACAAATCTGCCCCTTCTCGTTATCCATGCTGATGAGCTATTTAGAACTGATTACCCTCAAGAGAGTTTTATCAGCTAACATCCAAATTTCCTCAAGGGTCGAGGAGAAGAGGCTGAACGCCCACACAGCGCCTTATGCCCTGGAGCGGCAACGCCCCTTTAAACTCTGGCTAAACGTCTTGGCGTCCTTGCGGAAAAATCTCTCGGAAAATGTTTACTCTCTCTCTCTCTCTCTCTCTCTCTCTCTCTCTCTCTCTCTCTCTCTCTCTCTCTCTCTCCGTTCTCAGACTCTGAAAGCCTTTAATATCACGGTGGTATTATTTTTCTGTTTTGCATATTCTTTTATCAAGAGCGAATCTGATAAGGGTAGTCAGCGTTCCCTCCTCATCATCATCTTACACATAAGAGGAACATTGATGATTTTGGAGATCCTTTTTATACATGTCTTTACTAACTTTAAAGAAAATACTATGATGTTATCTTTTACAATATGCGACCAACATTAAGACAGCAATTATGGGACGGAAGTCCAAACCCATTTTCGCAAAAAATTCAAAGATGGCTGTTTGGAAAAAGGTGACCTACACCCCAAAAAAAGGCAGATCTACATAAATTATCGGCAGTATTATGTAAAAACAATTTTTTTATTCCACTAAAACCCGAACATAGTTGATAAAGTTTATTTGAAAAGTGCATTAACCATCAAACACAGGTGATGAAGTCTGTTTGAAAAAAAGGTGCACCAACCCAAAAAGGCATATTTTTGTAAATTATCTGCAGTATTATGTCCGGATTTTTGTTTTTATTCCAATAAACCCAAAGAACACAGTTGATATAGTTTATTTGAAAAATGCATTAACAAACACAGGTGATGAAGTCTGTTTGGAAAAAGGTGAGGCTATCACAAAAAAAGGCAGATTAACGTAAATTATTTACAGTATTATGTAAGAACAATTTTTTTATTCCATTAAAACCCAAGGAACATATTTGGTGAGGTTCATTTGAAGAATGCATTAACAAACAAAGCCAGGTGATAAAGTCTGTTTGGAAAAAGATGCACCTACAAAAAAAAAAAAAAGGAAGATTTACGTAAATCATCGGGCAGTATTATGTAAGAACAATTTTTTTTATTCATAAAAACTCAAGGAACATATTTGGTAAAGTTCATTTGAAAAAAACATTAATATAGACAGGTGATCAAGTCTGTTTGGAAAAAGTGAATCGACCAAAAAAAAGGCAGATTTATGCAAATTATCGGCAGTATTATGTAAGAACAGCTTTTGTTTTTTTTATTCCATTAAAACCCAAAGTTGGTAAAGTTGCAACTACCAAAAAAAAATGGGCAGATTTATGTAAATTTTCTGCAGTATTATGTAAGAACTATTTTTTTTTATTCCATTAAAACCAATGACAAAAAACCAAACCTCCTACAAATTTATTCACAGATAATAACTGAATAGAAGATGTGCGGATAAAACCGGACACAGTTCTCCCATTAGCAAGGAACTCAGTCTCCAAAGCAAGTCAGTCTACTTTTTCATCCAGTAATACAGTCTTCTGTATTTCCGGATAGTTTCGACATCAGAGTTACTTTACAATTATACTCACTTAATGCTCCGGGGATTTTGGCCCTGCCTCTGAGGAGAAAGAAAGATTCATTTGCAGTTCTAGGGGGGGGGGGGGCTTTCAACACTTTCCGAGAAGAGTTAATGGATTTTTTTTTCCTATTTCCAGTTTATTGAAATCTTTCATTTTCTTTCTTCATTGCATTTGAGTGGCCTCGCGTTTTAATTCAGCCTGTTACTACTTTGCCATTTTTTTTTTCAGATTTATGTACAATTATGGCCTTGTTTTTCGGCAAGAAGTTAACATATCTCTGGTGTGTACACAGACATTTTAGACTATATATATATATATATATATATATATATATATATATATATATATATATATATATATATATATATATATATATAGATATATATGTACTAGTGTGAAATGTCCGTGTACACACCAGAGATGCGTTCATTACTTGCCCAAAAACAAAGCCATAATTGTATATACATACATTAACAAAATGGCAAATAAGTCACAGGATGAATTAAAGTAAATGACAACGAAGACGGGAAAATGAAAAATTTCAATAAATTAGGAACAGGAGGAAAACATCCATCAACTGTACTGGAAAGTGTTGAAAGACCCTCTCTAGAACTGCAAATTATTCTCTCTCTCTCTCTCTCTCTCTCTCTCTATATATATATATATATATATATATATATATATATATATATATATATATATATATATATATATATATATATATATATATATATATATATATATATATATATATATATATATATATATATATATATAATCATGAAGCTACAAATAAAGCAATATCAAATTCACGCTACCTCGGGAATATCTCCGACGGAGAATTGTCGCCGAAGGGGAATTTATATAAGTGATGAATGACACGATACCCACTGAGCTATCAAGATAGCTCAGTGGGTAACGTCTACTGGAGTCGCTGAATAGGTTTCGTGTCAAGGGTTCGTGTCCCGTCGATACCAATTCATTTATCACTTATATAAATTCCCCTTCGGCGACAATTCTCCGTCGGAGATATTCCCGAGGTAGCGTGAATTTGATATTGCGACATTTGTAGCTTCACGATTGTATATAAATCACGGTGTGATAAAAATTTCATATAAATATATATATATATATATATATATATATATATATATATATATATATATATATATATATATATATATGTATTACAACAATGTATGTGTGAGTGCGCGTCCTCCCAGCCTCTGCTCGGGGTCGGAATACGTCACAAACTCATCTTGTTAGGGAAAAGCCAGGGAATCTCTCTCTCTCTCTCTCTCTCTCTCTCTCTCTCTCTCTCTCTCTCTCTCTCTCTCTCTCTCTCTCTTGTATGCATGAGAAATAAAACGAGAGAGATTTACGTCCTACATGCTAGTGAAAACTGTTTTATGAGCAAAGCACCACATGGAGTATGTTGGAATAAATTTACTTCTTATTTATTCTTATTTCACAATTCTTACATTACACTTATTACGTGTATGGTATTACTTACACGAGGAAGTGGTCGATTACGTAATAATTCACCAAAGATAGATTTTCATATAAAGACTTACTATGTAATCAAACATAGATAGTTAACTTAAAAGACGGGTAAAGGGAGAGACGAGATTTTTCCGGAAAATAGGTGGATAATACCCACAGACCCGTGTATTCACGAAGGGCATTGTTGTTGTGGCAGCCCATAAAATATTGATTAAATATCCGCGGCTGAAAACAAAAAAAAAATACCTGTCAAAAGGAGGGGTAGGTCATTAATCACATGAAAAGAGGATGAAAGACAACGCTGGCGGAATATTTTTATGGCATCGTGAACAACAGATACGAACGGAATCGCGGTTTTCAAAATAGAATCACTGCAGAGATGATTTGAAGTGAAAACGAAGAGATTCTTCGCATACCAACTAAACAGTTTCGTAGGGTATTGAATTAGGAAACAAAGCCTGATGATCGGGAATTACCAGTCAAAGCAAAGATAACAAAGACAGGTGATACTGGTGAATGCGGTAACAACATGGACATTCCACTTCCGTTGTTTGTGTTTGTGATTCAGTATGCTTGTCCCCAACAGGTCAGAGAAAGAAAACAATTAGATTCTTAGAGGTAAAAAGTCTAGCTTTTAAATTGCAGCTGTTCTGTTCAAATACCTGTGTTGAAACTGCAAAGTTAACGTTGAAGGAGTCTTGTCACTCCGAATTTTCAGCAAATAATGAGTTTGTTATGTGAATATACTACAACACCTTTCCTGTTTAAGCTTTTCATAAAAAAAAAAAAGCTGGCTCGTGATGGAAGTGAAGTCTAAGACTGGAGTAACGAGAGTAAGTTAGCAGACTTATACTATGCAGATGGTCCTGGAAAACACAGTCTAAACTGAGATGAAACGTCAAAACTATTAGCCTACTGGATTCCCAAGTGTATAGAAGAAGCAAAGTCTAACTTTAGCAAATATCCAAAACAGCGTCTTAAACTTAGAATATGCAAATGATGCTGTCTTAATCAGGAGAACGCCGCAAGATTTACAGAGCTTTCTTAATACAAAGCATCATATAACTAGAGAGACGGAACTTAGAATACATCTAACGAAAACAGAAATAATGAGGGCAACGTTTGCACTAATGAATGGGATTAAGCTAAACGTTGCAAGGAATAATGAATTTGAATCTTTACAGCATTCAGGAACAATCACTTCTGTGTAAAAAATGTTTTCGCGGAAGCCATATATCAATCGATAAATCTCTTCGTAGCGTTCTTTGTCAAAATTTGACGTATAATATTCTCTCTCAAAGGATCACTTTCGCCACAATTAATAAAACTTTCTCTGGCGTGGTAATAATCCTCGCACTGCCCTACGTTACGGGAGGCAAAAGTCTAATTATATCACCCTTGGTGTTCCCACCTACGAATTTTCTTTCAAGTAGGTACACGTTCTGAATTCGTGACACTGCTTTGTGTGTGGGTGTTAGTTGAAAGGTACGTTCTATGCGAGTGTTGGGAGCATAGGGTGCACAACCCAATCTCTTCAAGAGCAGATCTCGTGAGGGCATTAGGAGAGAAACTGATTTCATGCTGGAGCCATGATAATATTCAGAAATTTTCTGAGTGTCAAGTGAAGTATAGTTCTAGAAGAAATAATTGGCGTTAAATTACACAACGCCAGGAAGTATGACATCATTTAAGCTTTCACCCTGCTGGACAATGCTGTTTATTCCTCGTGAGATTCGCTACGAAAATATACGAGCTGTTTCGTCAATGACATTCGATAAATAAAAAAAGTAATAATAAAAAAAAAAAGGATCTCTATAAGAAACTATCTCGCCAGTGTTCGTATTACCCAAACCTGTAATTTCGGACGGCATCTGATACTTGTTGCAAAGTTCTTTATACTGTCACTTACCTCTATTTGATTGAAAACTCTTAAGATGCCTCTGAGATTTGCGTCATATCCCCCTTTTTATGAAATGTTTCTGGGAAAGCTCGTGGCGTAAAAAAAATGCAGTTATTTATGGCAAAACTCTGAAATCCTCTTGCACGGGCAACTGCAATGCATTCGACATTAATTACGAAGTGTTAGCATATGTTTTGTTATGTTGTATTTACGTAAGGGGTTTTCATATCCTCCTGATGACGGCATGTTCCAGAATAAAAGACCTGACACACTAGACTGCACCTGTCTCTGGAAAACCTTTTATCGTAAGGTAGGTGGGACCTCTCTCTTTATGTGATGACAATACTAAATTACATAATCTTCTTGAAGGACAGAAGAAAAGAAGAACTTTCTTATTTCCTGTTCCACTGAAGAAATTATTTGGTACTGTTTTCATCTGTAAAAAAAAAATGATTAAAATGATGTACCGAGCTCACGTAATAACATATTGCTTTATCAAGATATTCCGCGTAATAGATCCTTACGTCAATCATTCTCGTTGCCTCCAGATCTACAGCTTTGTACTGATAAAAAATAGAAAAAATTATTTTGCACAGGTAATTGGATATGTAGTTTTTTGCTCTGTAAATGTAATGCCAGCTATTATTATTATTATTATTATTATTATTATTATTATTATTATTATTATTATTATTATTATTATTATTATTATTATTATTATTATTACTGTCACTGAGGAACTAGATTTCTTATGATTCCTATTGAAGCTTGTGTTTAACAAAAGTCGGACTTCATATTTATTGGCAGGTTATTAGTGGTTTTAAGCTCTTCGTTGGTAAGTCGGTAGAGCTGTGGACAGGCACTCGCTAGACCGGAGTTCGATTCCGCGGCCGGCTGATGAAGAGTTAGAGGAATTTATTTCTGGTGATAGAAATTCATTTCTCGCTATAATGTGGTTCGGATTCCACAACTGTAGGTCCCGTTGCTAAGTAACCAATTGGTTCTTAGCCACGTAAAATAAGTCTAATCCTTCGGGCCAGCCCTAGGAGAGCTGTTAATCAGCTCAGTGGTCTGATAAAACTAAGGTATACTTAATTACTGGTTTCGTCACCACGCTGAAATGTAAAAGTTACCTGACCCATTCCTCGGGGTTTTGTATTGTTCTGTGAACTTCATTTCTGCTATTTTATATAAGGACCGTTTACTGATTTGATTTTGCAGTAATATGCTCTAACTAATTCCTTGGTTAAATCAGGTGTCTTTTTCGTAAACACAGAAATTTTATCTCCTCGACAAATACGAAGTCTAAAACCAACTAAGTATTATATAAATATATATATATATATATATATATATATATATATATATATATATATATATATATGATTATTATAATTTTTGTACGTGATTCATTTATCACACATTACCACAGGTGAAAAATAAGAGACAGAGTGTAGGTCCTGACCGGTTTCGACTTTATTTCCAAGCCAGTCGAAACCGGTCAGGACCTACACCCCACATAAAGTTGAAACCGGTCAGGACCTAAACCCGTCTCTTATTTTTCACCTGCGGTAATGTGTGATAGTTATATATATATATATATATATATATATATATATATATATATATATATATATATATATATATATATATATATATATATATATACTGTATATATGTATATGTATATAAACTGCGGATATAAAATCTTTACCAGAAAAAACTACTTCCACGGTTGAAAAGCTGCGTGAATGACGCTGTACCAAAACTGTTATCATTATCAAGTGATACTGTTTTCCTGGAATTAGGGCCATTCTGGTCAAGCAAGTAACTTTTTAGTCTCTTACAATCATGCGCTGGATGAACCCAGTTTTCTTATAAGAAGTAGGAAACTGCGTTGAAATGAAGAGATGCCCTTCCTTTCCTACACAAAAGACCTTGAGTGTTTCTGACACGAGTGAATGTCATTTGATTTCCAGTTACACCAGGATGCGCTTCACTGTCCGTATTACTTGTTTGCACAATGTCTTATACTTGGTATGTTAAAATATATATAAACTGTATATGTATATATATATATATATATATATATATATATATATATATATATATATATATATATAATATCCCTAAAACTACAAGGTACTTGAAGCATTAGTTGATTTCATACCTTTTCAAGTCTGAATATTACTCAAAAAGCTTTTGTTTTTAATTAGAATGAGAAGACAACGGAACACTGTTTCACCCTCTGTAACTTTCAATCAGTGAGCACACAAGTAGAACTCAAGTAGACTCTTATTAACATTTACAACTAAAAGATCGCTTATATTTTTCTTTTGATCATACTTCTTTCCGAGAAGCATGCGTTCGTTGCATTAAGACCCTACAGTAGGTTATGTTTTTCCTCTTAATTATATGTTTTCGTTTTTTCCTCTTAATTATATGTTTTCCTAACAAGTTTTTCTGAAGACAGGTGAAATCTTTTTTTTTTTTTTTTTTTTTTTTTTTTTTTACACGATGTGTGCCCGATGGAGCAGTCGATTGCTCTGAGGCATCCTGATTTCTTGGGGAAAAAGTTAAGTACAACTTAGTTTAACCAGACCACTGAGCTGATTAACAGCTCGCTTAGGGCTGGCCCGAAGGGTTAGATTTATTTTACGTGGCTAGCTTATTGTGGAATCCGAAGGAATATGTTTGATACAGTTATTGTTTCTTCCGCGGATACTTGAGTTTGCTCTTGTTATTACAAAGTCTTTCAAAGAAAGAAATCTGATTCCTTAATAAATATCTCTTCATTTGAGAGATACTTTCCTTGTGCTGTTAGGAGAAACTAGATCTAGACTGGAATGTCTAACAATGAGAAGAACGCTCGCTAGAAATCAAAATGTCCTGGCAGAACAAATTTAACTTTATTTGAATTATAATTTTTGGATCTTTCCTAGATAGTGACCCCAACGGTGTTCGGGGATCGTTATCTAGGACTAGTATTTCTTGGGGGTCATTATCTTTAAGATATTTACAGTCTTTTGTTTATGTTTTTACGGTAATCCCCAACGAGCTTGTACTAAACACGCCGGAAAGGCGGATACATACCGGGGTAAAACCCTTGGGGGTTACTATCTAGGAGAGATCACAATTTTTGTTGGTAACGTAAACTATGGGTAGAAATCCTTGACAAAGAACAAGATTTTCCTCCTTCCGAACATGAGGGAAATCAGTGAGTCGAGCTGACTATAGAATTTAAGCCAAAGGCCAAAGCACTGGGACCTACGAGGTCATTCAGCGCTGAAACGGAAATTGACAGTAAAAGGTTTGAAAGGTGTAACAGGCAGAAAACCTCGCTGTTGCACTGTGAATCAATTGTTAGGAGAATGTGGAAATCAAGATGGAAAAAGAGAATACGAAAGGAGGTACAGTAAAAGGAACGAAAGGGGCTGCAGCTAGGGGCCGATGGCACGCTGCAAAGAACCTTAAGTAATGCCTACAGTGCAGCGCATGAGGTGCACTGACGGCACTAACCCCCTACTGGGGGAGACATCTGTGTTCTTGAAAGAAACATCAGTCGTTATGAATGATCTCTTGTATCAGCTGGGTTGATAACTTCTGGAAAACCATCTCCCTTGAAACACTGAGCGTTAATGTTATTAGTTAATATTCTTGGCGTGAATGTACATATTACATTTTCCTCTCACTATTCTCATAGGATAATACCTGGTCGCTTGCGTTAATATCTGTAGAGTTTTCTCTTTTTCATGCTTTTTGACATTAGCAATCGACTACACTATGTGGCAAACCATTAGAATTTTTATTCCTTTTTACAGCAATAAATTATGCTGGAAAACTTCAACTGATCCTAACTTCTTCGTTTGTTGCACTAACTGGTGAAACAACTGACATTTTTAAATAAAAAAGTATTGTCAAGTTTTCTCATGAAAATAATACCTTTCGCTGCAAGCAACCACTGCTCTGAGTATGTGTGTATACCCCCCACACACACACACACATATATATATATATATATATATATATATATATATATATATATATATATATATATATATATATATATATATATATATATATATATATATATATATAATGGAATTTGCTGTAATCAAGAATAATTTACACACACAGGGGAAATTATTTAGGCCTACGATAAAGCGCATCTGCTGAATCCGGACTGGGGCAGATGCAGTGTTACATAATTCCCCCTTAGGCCCAACTTACTCCCGAGGTACCTGAATGTAATATCAAGGGGTAATCATGGCTTAGTATTCCAGTACAAAAAAGTAACAAGCGCATGACTAATAATATATATATATATATATATATATATATATATATATATATATATATATATATATATATATATATATATATATATATACTCACACATTATATATATGTATATATATATGTGTGTGTGTTTGTGTGAGTGCATTCTATTACAGCAAACACGCCCACTTATTTTTCTGATTTTCCCACACTTTTTATATTCCAATTCCAATGGAAGCTTGGAATCTCAAGGGGAAATCAATACAGAGGATCTCCCTTTCTTGGTGGGGCTTGGCACCTACATACTGTATAAAGGACAGGGTTCCCGTTAACTCATTTCTTTTCATTTCATTCCAAGCTCAGGATTCATTCTATACCCGTTAGCACTCGAGTTACCGTTAAATGAGCCGCCTTTTTTTTTTTTACACTCATTACGAATTCTGCCTTTCGGCTTTATAATCTGTTGTGAAAAATCCCAGTCTATTATAAAAAAAGGGGGTAAAGTGGTTTCTTTGCCTCTCTCTCTACCTCTCTCTCTCTCTCTCTCTCTCTCTCTCTCTCTCTCTCTCTCTCTCCTAACGAACCATAAAATTGAGATTAACTCTGCCATTCTCTCTCTCTCTCCCTTTGGAGAGTAATAGAAAGGTGATATAATTTCACGTCTCATAAGTTCTAATTTCTCTTTGGCCTCAAAGGTCTTGAATGTCGCCGGCATCTTTGACAGACGACGAACATTTGTGCTTGGCATAACTTCAAAGAATTTCAGTAATTTAACGCCTGGGGGGGTTCTCTTTGCATTTTCTGCCAGCGTTTCTCAAAAATACAAAAGCGCAAAGAAACGAAAGGAATCTGTGATGTTTGTTTTTTGAAACCTGAAAACAGGGAGAACGTCGCTCTCGAGAAAAATATACTAAAAGGCGAAAGCTTGCGCCAAGAGAGTAAAATTGTTCAAAGTTAGAATACCTTTCTGCTAATCAGCTAACAATGTTTCTCACGCTTTTCCGGATCACGCTCGCTCTCAACGTGGTCCTGGTTACAGCCTCCCCCCGCCACCCCTCTACCTGTTCAAGTTATGTTGAACGATAATCAGTTATTTTCATACAAAGTATTAAGTACTACACTGATCAAGCGGGATTATTGAAGTTTACTGTTTCACTTATCAATTTAGCTGCTTGAATGAATTTGAGCTTGTGCATAACTGGAAGGGGTCTTCTTGCTTTAGTACTGTAGTTTTACTTTATTCTCTTTGAGCAACAAGATTCAACAGAACATACAGTATACTGCTAACTCGAAATAGCAGCTCAAAAATTTATTTAATTTTCATATCAGTAATTAATAAAAACCATAAATTATTCATTATAATGGAACCTTAAAATTGTCCTTAAACTCAAAATAGTTACTGGGTACATTATAACAAGTTCAGGTTACGTCCAAACTTTTCTCTCTCACTGCTCACCTCACCCTTTAAATTTTCTCTACCAGACCCCCAAGGAAGCGGCTTCCTCCCCCTCCCCATCCCCACCCACACCCATATCCCTACTTGAAGAACTACTTAGCTGTAAGATAACTTCCGCAGAAAGAGAGAAAGTTAAAGTATTTGCCTGCAATTCCGGTAGTATTTATTTCTTTACTTATTTATTTATTTATTTATTTATTTAATTATTTATGTAGTTATGCATTTATTTACTTATTTAACAAAGCTGACATTCGTCTAAGCAGCTGCATTCCTCAGCATCTGATCGCCTCGACCTTAAACAGACTTGAGAGTAGATACGCATCTGCTTATCATCAGGTCTTTGAAGCTGACACATATCTCCTGGATGTCTTCTTAAGCGCACTGAGAATACGATTCTTTTAATGATGTCCATCAAATAGCTTTCCCGAGTACAGCATGCCAAGAGATGTCAGGGAATGAGCTCACGGCTTATCGGAACGTTCTCTTTGATATCAAGTCCTTTGTGGAAGATTAAAGCCTCGAAATGCTTGTTTGTTAATTCAGATACATTTGTTCTAAAAATAATTGAAATCCTTGAGGCTTGGAAAGGGAAATGGGTGTTCGAACAACGGAAAGGACGTCATTATATAAATAATTGTATTGCTTAATTGTATTGCGTTACAAGGATATTTCAAGGGCGGGTGGACGGAATCTGACGAGACCCGGACGTTCTGTTGTTTACTGAACCTGCTACAGAGATTACAGAGATTTACCTTTTAGGAGATATCGGGCTTAGATGTCCATGGAGACAGATCGCCTACAAACGCTGACACGAGGTAAAACCTCACATTCTTTCAGATATGCATACATACACATACACACATATATATACATATATATATATATATATATATATATATATATATATATATATATGTGTGTGTGTGTGTGTGTGTGTGTGTGTATCTTGCTTGTTTGCAGTGATGAAATATATTCCCAATTTAGGAAGTTAAAACACACACACACACACCACACACACACACACACACACATATATATATATATATATATATATATATATATATATATATATATATATATATATATATATATATATATACACGTGTTTAACTTCCTAAAATGGTAATATATTTCATCGCTGCAAATAAGTGGGATATACACCAGTATTTTCAAAAAGTTTCTCAAAGCCGAACGATGTCTTCTCCAAAAACACTAGACTCTCACCATATAAGAGCTTACTGTATGTTAACCTCGAAAACAAACAACCTTTCAAATTCCCCTCTAAATGAGATGGAAGATGGCTGATTATAGTGATAATAACAGGAGACGAGGAAAAAAAATGTAATCTAGACAGAATGAAAAACATCGAACGGGAAAAGAAAAGAGTCTCTCCAGCATCGAGTGGAACTGACACGAGATAACGAGAAATCAGGAATAACCTCCGGTCCCAGAAGAAAAGGGGGAATTAGCGCATAACATTCACAGCGTATCAAGAGATAAATCTTTCTTGTTATGTGCCGTGGCAAGTTAGGGATCTTCGCCAATCTCCAATCGAGGAACACAGTGAAGGGGAAAGCCCTCCTTTTTAACTGACAGCTGAAACTGAGGGTCACTTCTGTTAAAAAACTTCGTGAATGACTTGAAAGGGGAGGGTGAGGGCAGGAGAAGTCCGTTTGAATGAAGAAATATGGCGACTTCTCTTATACTTTGTATTTGTCATCAAATGTCGTATTTGCTGTAGGTTATAAGGATGAATGAATGACGGGTGCTATTCAGCCACCACCAGCAATAAAAGATGTATTTCCAATAGAGGAAAATGGGAAGACTTTCCAAAACCTTTTTTAGTTTTCTGTAAAAGAAAACTATTGCGTTTGCTTTGTTTGTCCGTCCGCACTTTCTTCTGTCCGTCCTCAGATCTTAAAAACTGCTGAGGTTAGAGGGCTGCAAATTGGTATGTTGATCATCCACCCTTCAATCATCAAACATACCAAATTGCAGCCCTCTAGCCTCAGTAGTTTTTATTTTATTTAAGGTTAAAATCAGCCATAATCGTGCGTCTGGCAATGCTATAGGACAGTTCACCACCGGACGCCGTGGTTAAAGTTTCATGGGTCGCGGCTCATACAGCATTATACCGAGATCACCGAAAAAGATAGATGTATTATCGGTGGCACTGATTGTAAGCTGTACAGAAAGCTCGATTGCGCCGAAAATACTTCAGCGCATTTTTTTTTTAATTGCATCCCCCTCTTAACGCCGCCGAACACGAAAGAAATAAATTTGAGAATTAAGCAAAGACTCGAACATCTGTTGTACAGTCACTGCGGTTATTACATTACCTCACCCTAATGAATTACCCTGATTTAATAAACCAATTTGTTCAGAATAACTCAAATCTCTGGGCATTTGACGGTACCCTGAAATTCTGGAAACCTTCCTCTTCGAGACTGGATGATAAAAATAAGGGTAAAAAACGAGGGAAATCTGATTATAAACGATAAATGGAAATTATTTTACAGTTCGATCGGCCTGTGGAGATCTTAATTAAGTGCCAGTCCATTTGAATATCACACGCCGTCAGCTCAATTCAGTCGCCGAGGGATGGGACGAGAAGTCGAATGCATAAATGAACGGGGATTTATTTTCCGTTGTGGGAGTTTCATTCTTAGCCAAGAAGAAACGCTTGGTATAGGTCAGTCGAGATTTTCACGAAGACCCTTGAGAATTTACAGCATTTTCCTATGATGGAACTTGGAGGAAAATAATGAAAAATCGTATTTTTACGAGAAAATCTCATCATAACTTAGCAAATCATAGGTGCCAATATTGATACAATATCCTACTTTAACCAGGGTAGAAATGGCTAGCACGAAGACCTTAAGAATTTCAAGCATTTTCCAATGATGGAACTTGGAGAAATCTAATGAAAAATCATCTTTTTGCGTCCAAATTCTTTATCATAACTTAAATCATAGGGGCCGACACTGATCCAATATCCTACTTTAACCTGGGTACAAACGGCTAGTACGAAGACCTTAGGAATTTCCAGCATTTTCCTATGATGGAACTTGGAGAAATCTAATGGAAAATCATCTTTTTGCTTGAAAATCTTACATAACTTAGTAAATCATAGGTGCCAATAATGATACAATATCCTACTTTAACCAGGGTACAAATGGCTAGCATGACGACCTTAAGAATTTCCATTATTTTCCTATGATGAAACTTGGAGAAATATAACGAAAAATCATCTTTTTACGTGAAATACTTATCATGACAATATATTATTGGGGCCAATATTGACACAATATCCTACTTTAACCAGGGTACAAATGGCCAGCACGAAAACCTTAAGAATTTCCAGCATTTTCGGACGGGTGGGTATCGTTCTCAGCTAGCACTCTGCTGGTCCCGCGTTCGATTCTCCGACCGGCCAATGAAGAATTAGGGGAATTTATTTCTGGTGATAGAGACTCATTTCTCGTTATAATGTGGTTCGGATTCCACAATAAGCTGTAGTCCCGTTGCTAGGTAACCAATTGGTTCTTAGCCATGTAAAATAAATCTAATCGTTCGGGCCAGCCCTAGGAGAGCTGTTAATCAGCTCAGTGGTGTGGTTAAAGTAAGCTATACTTCTTTTTTTCCAGCATTTTACTATGATGAAACTTGGAAAAATCTAATGAAAAGTCATCTTTTTAGGTGGAAATCTTATCATGACTTAATAAATCATATGGGCCAATGATTGATACAATATCCCACTTTAACCAGGGTACAAATGGCTAGCATTAATGTCACTGGAGTTGATATGAATACAGTGGATGACTATACTCAAGGCGCCATAATTCATTTTCAATTGAATATCCTTCAAGAAAAGGCAATATTGTAAAAAGCCAAAGCAGAATACCATTAATGAATATTTTTTTATGCGATGATATAAATATAAGGCTCACATCTGATACGTAGTAGATTTAGAAAATATTTACGTATAAGTAAATACCACCATCTTTGAATATAGGTTAATGCATATACATTCTCCAGCAATCGAAACTTGAGCGTTTACCATAAGATAAATTCAGATAAAACCAGGAATAAAAGGAGTCCTAAAAAGTAATGGAAAAAAATTGCAAAGTATAGGTTTAGGAATGAGTTACTAAACTGTTCGCTGGGATATACAAAATGTCCCTCTATTATTTACTGTAGTATAGCTGCCATAAAAACATCTTATAATATCTTCTCTCTGTGGAAACCTTTCCTCTCTGTGGCACAAATATATCTTCATTTTTCTTTAATATTCTTACCAAACTCCAACGTTTTCTACAGATGTTGCTCCAGAATCCATTATCTACATTGGGTCTCCAGCAACCTGCCTCTGGACAGGAACAGAAATTTTCTTTTTTTACCAACAAGCCGTCACCTCTAATAAGGACAGGACAGCTCAGGAGAAAAATAAGACTACCTCGGCCGTTCCAAACCCCCACAAGGCTGATTAGAGATTTAGGTCAATTTCAGAGAAAGAGTTCAGAAGATATGTACGCAGCAATTACTTCTAAGTGCTGGCTAAAGATACTGTTGAATTTTAAAGACTTGAGAGACTGCTGTTGCATAATTCTCTCTCTCTCTCTCTCTCTCTCTCTCTCTCTCTCTCTCTCTCTCTCTCTCTCTCTCTCTCCATTGGCCACTCGACGTCCTGTTTCCGCTCTGTTGAGATTACAACATGCTCAACCTTGCAGGAAAATATTAAAAAAAAACAAAAACGACACCATGAAACAGAATGGTAAAATGTTGAATCACCGCTGTTTTGCTTCTGATTCCTGCGGGATCTGAGGTCAAGGACAGTACGTAGTTGATGTTCTTTAATTAAAGTGCATTTCCCTTGACAAACATTCTGTGGTTTTGACGGAGAATCACAGGCGAGTGATATTGTAGTCAAGGTGTGTGGGATATTTTGCGCTGGTGATGGAAAATGCTCTCTCTCTCTCTCTCTCTCTCTCTCTCTCTCTCTCTCTCTCTCTCTCTCTCTCTCTTTCAACACACACACAAACACACACACACACACACACACACACACACATATATATATATATATATATATATATATATATATATATATATATATATATATGTATGTATGTATGTATGTATGTATGTATGTATGTATGTATGTATGTATGTATGTATAAAATAGAGAGAAGCGTTTATGTGTAATTTGTGAGGGGAGAAAGTTTTATACGAAAAACACTGTGGTTACAGTTGCAGTTTTTTCTCCATGTATATTTAAATACCATGGAAGGTGATTTAGTGTTCTGTGCCATGGGTTGCAGAAGCTGGGCAAGGGAGAGAGAGAGAGAGAGAGAGAGAGCTGTATCACAATACACACAGTCACATCAAAATGTAAAACTCGTTAAGCTATTCACTAGTATTATCTTATTTTGGTTCCTCGTTGTTCAAACAATGTTGGGGATCCGTCATCTCAGGACTCTCATGATGCAAGTTGACGCTCGTTGAATCCCGTTGCTCTATAGCATTATCTTTCAAAGTGAACTCCGAAGCAATTGTATGAAAGAACTTGCACGTATGGTTAATTCTGGTCAGTTTTTACTTAGTTCCATATTGGCAGGGGTCTGGTTGGTAGATTTTTCATAATTATGATGATGCACTAAAATGCCTACCAAATTATTTTTGTCAAAATTTTAATCAGCGATATGATCCATTTATATGCAAATAGTTATTTAACAGCTTGTTTACGTGAGAACGTTTGCCCTTCCTCATGGAAATGAATATGTCAAAAGACAATCAATTTATGATGGAAGTCCGGTCATTCCCCTGCTGGCTGACTGATCACTTTCCCTAAGGTATGGCTATGCATATTTATAACGGTCAAACGGAAATGACGAAGGGGAAACACCAACGATACTGTATGGTCGTCAATAAGGAAAGCGAGCAACACTGCTGGTAGATAAATGGGTGAGCTCCGTAGCGGCGGGGGTGAGGGGGTAGAGCAATTAGTGCACCTCATGCATTACTTAAGGATCTTTGCAGCGTCCCTTCGGCCGCTAACTACAACCCCTTTCAATACTTTTACTGTGCCTCCGTTCATATTCTCTTTCTTCCATCTTACATTCCTGCCTCTCCTAGCAACTGATTCATAGTGTAACTGCGAGGTTTTCTTCCTGTTACACCTTTCAAATCTTTTGACTGTCAATTTCTGTTTCAGTGCTGAATGATCTCATAGGTCCCAGCGCTTGGCCTATAATCTATATTCTCTATTTGATAAATGGATGAAAAACTGTATGTTTCCTTAAATGACAAACTTGCGCTAACATTAATTCCCAGAAACTGCAATTGGCACAGAGGAGTTATGTCAAAACAAATTACAACGATCAACCATGATTGGCAATAAATGGATCAGGCATCAAATGACGAGATGAATTTCAACTGGAACCCCAAATCAAGTTACCGAGAGTAAATGATTGGATAACTATTTTTCCAAAACGAGGCACTGCAGTGTGAGAGACATCAAATGATGAAATAAATATTCCCCGTTCGCAGAATTGCAAACTTGGTGACTTCAGTAATTTGATAAATAATACCTAATACAAGATATTACTTACAGAATCAAATTGTGGGAAATGATATTTTCTAGATCAAGGAACTCGTAAGGTGCTGCAGACACCAAAACAATAAGGAAATAGTGATACTCTAGAACAATGAATGAGGGAAATACTACTCTCTACGACAAGGACAATTTAAGTTACCCTAAGCATATAAAAAGATAAAAAAAAACTGTAAACCAAAGAATCGAAAAGTTGTCAACAATAAAACGAAGAGAAATATATTAGACTCTACGACAAGAACTGTAAGCGATGAGAAATCTATCATTCTCTAAAATAAGGTACCACAGTGTTCTTGACATCAAGGGTTGAGGGAAATTGCCTGTAAAACAGCAAACTGAAGTTACCGACATAAGCTGTCACTAACAAGGAATTATAAGTTTACCGAAGGCAGATGAAAAAAATCAAAAATTCTCTAAGTGAAGGAATTGTAAAGTTACCGACGCCAAATAATGAACAAAAATATATCCCCTATAAAAGTAACTTTCGAATTACAGACATTAAAATATTGATACAAATGCTTTGTGGGATCTGAGTTATACGATTACAGAAACTAGTTAACCCCATATACCAGGAAGGGTCAGAGAAGGATTACGTTATTGACACCTGAAAATAAAATGATAGCATCCTGAGCGTATTCACTAGCTCCAACCAGTGTCAGAGGAACCAACAATTACTGGTATGACTATTACACCTGATGAATGTCAGGGTAATACGATTCATCACTGGAAATATTTCAAAGACGAGAAGCACACTGTCCTTCAAAACGTCCTATACAGTCTACAGGCATCAGGTATCTAATTAATGAAGATAAATGATCTAACGTAGTGAAGATATTTTTGGCCTGTATTAATTATAGCCTCATACTTCCATGATATCACAACTCATAACTTTGACGAGCATCCATTCTACATTCAAGTGTCATACACCTTTACCTTGGTGTTCTAACACTGTGTTGATTATATATCAATAATGACATGCTTGGTAATGATTTAACTCCATCTATTCAATTTCACAGTTTTCCTTCTTTTCATACATAGCCCTTAAAATCTGAGGAAGATTTCTCTTTCAAGTATCTGTTCATTTTGAATAATAATAATAATAATAATAATAATAATAATAATAATAATAATAATAATAATAATAATAATAATATTATAATAATCGTCGCAGCAATAATAATAATCATCATTATCATCACCTAGTACAACACCTAGCGAAGCAAAGGGTGTCTGTGAAATTCAGCCAATCATGTCTTTCCCGTGCTTTCTCTTCCACCAATCTCCGCTCATCTCCGCTCTGCAATCTCATGCTTCTCATCTAAATAAGTCTGGGTCTTCCAACGCTTCAGGTAGGCCTACTCGCACAAGCCAAGCTTAAAATCTCATGTACTGTTTCCCCTGGGTGGTGAGAAGGATATGTTCAAGCCATCTACACTTCCCATTCATTACAATCTAATCCATAATTTCCCTTTCGTTATTATTTCTTTCTCATTTATTACCGAGTTCTTACCTTCCAATTTTCTATTTTCAACTTATCCTTAGAATTTATATTCCCGGGTATTTTTGGCAAGACTAGGGCCATTTCCCTATTTTCGCCTCATCCTTAGTATTTAAAAACCCGGATATTCTTAACAAAATGCCAGACTTAGGCCATTTCTAAATTCTGTCTATCTGTTAATGTGAATTGTCGGAGGATTCATAAAGTATATACGCTAAAGGACAACCAGATCCCTAATCCGGCTGCCAATGATTTATGGAGCTCATTCAGAACAAGGCCCACTGTTTCCGATTGTAGATCCACATTTACCTAGATAGATGAAAGCCTACGCGGCCCAAAATCCAAGTATTACCAGCTAGGACAGCTGGACATCTTGTCCATTAAGGGCCAGAGAAACAAGTCGCTGAAGGGTATTTACATATCATACGTCATTTAGCAGTCAATAATCAGCATCATCATCGTGCAACTATCATTGTTATTATTAAAATTATCAAACTAGAATTTTGGGATTACCTCTTTCGGAGCTGTCGTTGCCACTGTTCTCTACAAAAATCACCATCAGCATTATCACTATCGTCATTATCACCGATACTATACACCATTTAGTAGTTAATTATCACTTAGTAGTTAAAAATCAAAATCATCATTGCACAACTATCACTGCTGTCAATATCAAAACGATCAAACTGTTCACTGTTAGGATATCCCTCTTCCGAAGCAATCGTTGCCACTATTTTCTCTCCAAATCACCATCAACAAATCACTATCATCATTATCGCCGATACTATACCTACTGTATTCGATCCCACAACATGAGAAAAATGGTGTTATGTTAAATAAGCTGAATGTTAATCAGCCTCTTCATTTTTCATACCGACTGACTAGCCTATTAGAGCTTTTACTACAACGCCTGAAACTGTTTGGCAAAATGGTAGGCCATGTTAGTGGCTCGCGCTAATGATGTACTAAATGTACTTTGGATTTTATTCTTGAAAATTAAACCTTTAAAAAAATTGTGCATGAAAATACTTTGCCTTCAAATCCGAAGAGGTTTTCGGTCCGTAGTCTATCTTTGAAGAGAGAGAGAGAGAGAGAGAGAGAGAGAGAGAGAGAGAGAGAGAGAGAGAGAGAGACCCATGAAATTAGATGATGAAATGATTTCTCCGACTCCTTTGGGTTCCCCATTAAGACCCTCTTAGAAGGAGATGAGAGACGGATGAGACGCCGGAGGCCAAATTTCCGGACGAATGAAAAAAAAAAAAAAAAAAAAGTTAGTGGATTTTCTTTCATTAGTATAGACGGAGTTTCCTCTTTCAATCATATTGTTCGATGCTAACCCCTCGTAATTGGCCTTCGACAAGGAACGCGCTCTCGAAAAGCATTAGGCCTAATTTCTTCCATTATGGAAATTTTTGTCTACGGGACGTCGAAATTCGCTCTCTCTCTCTCTCTCTCTCTCTCTCTCTCTCTCTCTCTCTCTCTCTCTCTCTCTCTCTCTATGTATATATATATACACACACACACACACACACACACACACACACACATATATATATATATATATATATATATATATATATATATATATATATATATATATATATATATATATATATATATATATATAGTGTATGCATATATATAATATACTGTATATACTGTATATATATATATATATATATATATATATATATATATATATATATATATATATATATATATATACATATAGATATACAGTATAGTATACCCAAGGAAGGACATGGCACCTACAAAACAAAATGACTAAGTTTGTACCTAAAAGAAATGTGCTTTTAATTACTTGCAGACACAGGCATTTCCACTCGAATTATCATCCTGTCTTTCGACGCTGACAGTCCATTATGACAAGAGATATTTTAGCAGCAGTCACTTAATATCCTGAAATCTTTGCGTCCACGAGGAGAGTGGAGACGACAAATGGAGGGCGATAAAACCACTTAATAACCTAATGGACTGTTTTCAGAAAAATGATCCCAGTGAGTTTGGTTTTGAAGCGTCGCTCCATTGCATAATTGATGATGACTCCGACAAATATATTTTTTTTTTTATCTTTACTAACCTATATTTCTATTGAAGTTTAAATGTCAAAAGCCTGTCAGAGTGTGTGTGAAATAATACTGCTGATTAAAATAAGCAATCTAATTCGCTGCTTATACAGCTCATCTAATACGGAAACATCGGTTTTTCGGTCAGAAAGACTGGATAGCGAATGTATGCGTTCATTATATTACTATTATTACTTATTAAATTAAATCTACAATAACTATTACCATTATTACTGAACAAGTGAAAAGGCCATCAACGTAAAAATGAGAATCCACCGAACCGCATTAATTATGTCACGGAAGAGCAAATGAACGAGTCAAAATCGGGATAATTCAACGGAATGATGTATTACAAACTGTAATACAAATCAGAGATTTATTTTTCCTTTTTATAGCTGCACATCGAGGGTAACATTTGCCTATTCCATTTACCAGCCTTTCAGAAGCGCAAGCTATTATGAACATTTGCCTATTACATTTACCAGCCTTTCAGAAGCGCAAGCTATTATGAACATTTGCCTATTACATTTACCAGCCTTTCAGAAGCGCAAGCTATTATGAACATTTGCCTATTACATTTACCAGCCTTTCAGAAGCGCAAGCTATTATGAAAAAGTATTGCAGTAACTGCTTCTTCTGTATCTTTTATGCAACCTGACGTCAACGCAAAAGACCACCAATCAAAAAAGCAACATCAAAGAGAAAATAATGATATTTATCGCAAGATATGTTTGGGTTTAAAGTGGGTACCGTAATTCCTGGACGCTTGACCGATCATTGCAATTCGTTCTCCAGGGTTTGGGCGCTACCGTAAGCTCAAAAACACGCCTATTTTCGCTGCCTCCCACGTACTACATCTAGACCAATCGCAGGCCTATCTGAGGGAGGAACAGCTTTTTGACTCTGGAGAGAAAGTTTCGGCAAGATTTTTATGGGCAAGAGAGCGGGGATGTGTTGATAAACTTGTGATGTGAGAATTTGTGTCCAGTGACTTATATAAATGAAACACTACTACAGAGATGTAGCTTTTGAAGTCTTCGGGGACACATGTATGGTACTTGAGAGAGAGAGAGAGAGAGAGAGAGAGAGAGAGAGAGAGAGAGAGAGAGAGGGGGGGGGGACTGAATATATAACAACAACTATTAGAATCCTTTACGTCAGATTCTCAGCAACTAATAATTTCTTATTGTCCTGTCGCTCAAAAAGAAATACTTATTTAATATCTGATTCAATAAAAAAATGCAAAGATTGCAAAGAAAGATATGTAGATATATAAGGTCTCCGTATAAAGTGGAAAAATCGTCAATAAACCTCAAGTAGGAAGGATTTTCCACCCACCCAACACTGCTGTACCTGCAAACACGCCTTAGAATATCACCTAACATACAGACCATTTTCCTGTGCATCGGATTGTTCGAGGCTTGCTACAAACTTTTAGCTCTAGTTGATACCCTAACACTGATTTCTCACTGGTCGAAATTCCTTTCTATCCCTGGTGTATAAATACTGATTCATCTTACATTTCCTTTCATTATACCTTAGACGGTGCGAAGTGCTGTCCGGACATACGAAACAACCTTAGGTTATATTTTTCGCTTTCTTCCATTACATACTGTATATATATATATATATATATATATATATATATATATATATATATATATATATATATATATATATATATATATATATATATGAAAAAAGTGTACCTGTTTCTACGTCCATCTTCCCTTCCGAAGGCTGCAATTATCCAGTTTCAAATTATTACACATGCAACTTTACACAACTTACAAGATTTCACTAGTTAATCCGTGAGATCTGAAGGACCAGGTTCGTAAACCTCACAGTTTTGCTTAAAGCAATAGTGGTCTTGGAGCCGGACCCCCCGAAAACACACATGTGCCTGCTTCGTCTCGCCATTTTTGAAACCATCTTTTTCATAATGGGAACTGACATGTGTGGCATTTTTCAAGAAGAGACGATAACACATCCCCCACCCGCGACTCCCAACAACAATTTGGGGGAGGTCACTCATTTGCAATGTGAGCCGGGCTGAAAAATTAGTCAGTATCCACTCATTTTAAAAGGGAGATAGACTAAAGCCATTATCAAGAATCGCAGCATTAAAGAACTAATGCTTCCATTAAGGGCAATTCTTTTCATCTGTACCTAGTAGCTCTTCTCCACCGTGGGCAACACCGGTAAATTGCTCTCTCTCTCTCTCTCTCTCTCTCTCTCTCTCTCTCTCTCTCTCTCTCTCTCTTTCTCTTTTTATATATATATATATATATATATATATATATATATATATATATATATATATATATATATATATATACTATATATATATGTATACACATATATATATTTATATATATATATATTATATATATTATATATATATATATATATATATATATATATATATATATATATATATATATATAGTGTTTGTGAATTTGCTGCAACAAAATATGAATTATTTACAGGCTATTCGAGCGAATGTGCTGGAGTCTGACCACAGTGGAGAAGGGTGTGGGGCTAACGGCATCACCCCTCAAAACAACTTGATCAAAATCGACAGGATAATACTTTCGAAAGCCAACTTCCTAAAATAAAAAGGAGTAATATATATACATACATATATATATACACATACATATATACACATATATACATAAATCTTTAAGACCTGACTAATCTTGCGCTAGGGAGCCATGCATAATTATCGGTGGGGGGATTTTAACGAAGTTCCCTATGGCCAATTCTTACCTCAGAGGCAATTTTCCGTTTCTTTTCTTTATTCGTTCGCCTATACGATTAAAACTTTCGCCGAGACTATTGTGTGAAGTTCGTCCATTTAACCAGAAATGGAAGGAACTTCGGCTTGGTGAAGTTTTTTTAACTGGACGGGGCAGAGGGCAAAAGGCCTAATTGGAAATATTGGCAATGGAATAGATAGATTATATTAGTGTCACGCACTAGGGAATATAGATATACTGTATGTATATGTATATGTATATGTATATGTATATGTATATGTATATGTATATGTATATGTATATGTATATATACATTAAATATATATAATTATATTATGTACATATATATAATTATATTATATTTATTATATTATATATATATATATATATATATATATATATATATATATATATATATATATATATATATATATATATATATATATATATATATATATATATATATATATATATATAGAGAGAGAGAGAGAGAGAGAGAGAGAGAGAGAGAGAGAGAGAGAGAGAGAGACAGCAGCCAGTCGGAGACCTTCCCCTAATTGAGATTTCCTTTATCTGAGGAGGAATCCGTACCATGAGTGCAAGACTCGGCGAAAGGATAATTCCCGGGTTGAATTAGCAGCTTTTAAGAGGAAACGAAGAAAGGCCCCACGGTCTTTAGGCACCGGAAAACTTTCGTACCTTCGATAACACGTCACTCCTCTCACGGAAAACTTTGAGTGGTCTTCGCAATGGAAGGATCGGAACTTCAGAGTAAAGGATATATGCTATCTTTTATATATATATATATATATATATATATATATATATATATATATATATATATATATATATACATATACATATGTGTGTGTGTGTGTGTTGTGTTTGTGTGTGTGTATGCTAGCAGCCATACATATGAAGTAAATGTACGCAATTAAGTTGTAACACTCACCGTCTGCGTTTCTGTTTTGATAAATCCGGTTATTAAAGATTAAGTATCTTTACAGTGCAAGTCATTTCCTTTCAGCATCACTGATATTTAACACGAAAGTGATATTAAGTCAAAGGGCAGGAAATGACAGCAAGCAGACACGAGTAGTCGAAAAATTTCATCATAAAAAAAAAAGACATTGAATGAACTGAACACTAGGTAAGACATATTTCATAACAGAAATATATGGTCGATGAAAACTCAAGTATATATATATGTGTGTGTGTGTCTGTGTGTGTGTATGTATGTATGCATATGTATACATATACATATATATATTTCTTGTTCATCCATGCATATGGCAGGCTGCTCCAAGTCTATTACTTCGTACGGGTTTTGTTCATATAATAAATTAAAATTATTATTTCTAGCGCCACAGTAATAATAATAATAATAATAATAATAATAATAATAATAATAATAATAATAATAATAATAATAATAATAATAATAATAATAATAATAAGAAGAAGAAGAAGAAGAAGAAGAAGAAGAAGAAGATTATTATTATTATTATTATTATTATTATTATTATTATTATTATCATCCAAAACGTGCGCACCTTCATAAACAACAAGCTTAAAAAGCCCAGGAATCTGCGAGACAATCTTCCTCGAAACAGAATATTCATACGAAGGAAATGGAAAGCCGAGAAGAAAAGAAAAACAAACAAGATGTATCATAAATGTCAGACTAAAATGACATCCACAACGAATCACACGCACATACACACACGCAAACAATATACATATATATATATACATATATTATATATATATATATATATATATATATATATATATATATATATATATATATATATATATAAAAGTAAGTGTATCTTAGTTTAACAGACCACTGAGCTGATTAACAGCTTCCTAGGGCTGGCCCGAAGGATTAGATTTATTTTACGTGGCTAAGAACCAATTGGTTACCTAGCAACGGGACCTACAGCTTATTGTGGAATCCGAACCACATTATGGCGAGAGATGAATTTCTATCACCAGAAATAAATTCCTCTAATTCTTCATTGGCCGGTCGAAGATTCGAACTCGCGGCCAACAGAGTGGACAATCTCTCCCAACGAAGAACAGAATATATATATATATATATATATATATATATATATATATATATATATATATAAATGGAAAATATATATAGAATATAATATATACATACAAACAAGATAATACATATATATATATATATATATATGACTATTTATCACATGTGATTCATATCAGAAAGCTACAAAAAATTACTCGGAAGTAATATATTTTTCATATATGTTACCGAAGGGGAATTTTAGTTGATAATAAGTCCACCGTCCCGTGGGGTCGAACCAGCGACGGACGAGGAATCAGGACTACAGTGACACACCAACCAGTCGGCCACAAGAGAGGTATAGTTCGACCCCACGGGACGGTGGGCTTATTATCAACTAAAAATTCCCCTTCGGTATATATGAAAATATATTATAGGTAGATGAATTGGATATTAAAGGACGTTTATATATATATATATATATATATATATATATATATATATATATATATATATTATATATATATATATATATATATATATATGTATATATATATATATATATATATATATATATATATATATATATATATATATATATATATATATATATATATATATATATATATATATATATATATATTTATATTTATATCAACCAAAATTCACAAATTTTGATAAATGAGTCTTAAAAGCATAAGATAAAGGGAATGAGGATTTAAAGAAGTATTCAGCCATTTCGTAAGAATCCGATCCTATTTTAAACCTCGGAATAATTAAAAATATATGATGATAAGAAAGCACAGCAGTGTGATATTTCTGCAACATTTAAACCTACGCAAATACTAGGGCTATACGAACGTAACTGATGCTAAAAATAAACTGAAGCCTTAAACAAATATCGAGATTCAACTTGCAACACCAACAATAAAAGAAATATTGACATTTGTGATGTTCAGTGCAATTTATAAAGAGATTGTTGCTGCTTTGTCAATGGCAATGTGAAAATAATTGCAAACTTTACTAATAATAGTTTATAACTTTTATAACTCTGCAATGAATGTTATATACAAAAAACTTTCCTTTTTAGCTTCAATCAAGTGCTACTTTCCCTAGCTTTTCGACCACACAAAGTGGAAAGGAGAGGAAGGAAAATGACCGTCCACGAATGAGAGAGAGAGAGAGAGAGAGAGAGAGAGAGAGAGAGAGAGAGAGAGAGAGAGAGAGAGAGAGAGAGAGAGAGAAAAGAAAAAAGCAGAGAAAAATCGAACTTGGAATCAAGCGAGAATTACCGCTCCTTTTGAAAAGTCTTCTTTCCCCCACTGGAATTCAGGATTAGATTCCGAACACCTGTCCATATTTTCTGCCACTTCCGTATACCAATTCGCATGGCGAATGGGAGATGAATGCAAACTATGATTATCATTCCACACCGATATTGAGGGAATCACTCGCTCAGAATTAAAGATTTGCCTTTACCGTCGGAGCCTTTGGAAAGTGTTTGATTGGTACTGGTCGACTGCAGTGGGATAGAATCTCAATTCGATGAAATCATATTAAGGTCTATTTCGGGTAAAAGTTCCTCTGGCTGCGATGGAATGTGCACTTTTCAGCTCAGTGGTTATCCACTGATGAATGGGCTGCTTAATTGGTTTAACCTATCAAGCCGAGATCTATATCCAATTAAGGTGTCGGTTTGCTGGATAAATACTGGGAAATGTAAGAGACCGGAGGTGATGTGGGATGTCAAATATAAACATGGACACATAGGTATTATTTGAAGGAAGATAAGTTCGTTGATGTTTTGGCAAAAATAAATGGACGCACAGACAGAATCTGAAACAAAACAATTGAATTGCGGACACTGACGGGAACTCTGATATTTGCCGTTTGTTAGTTTTTTTCACTATTTTAACTGTTTAATTATTATTTTAACTGTCTCATCCATCGCGAAATTTTTTGCTCATTGTCCCACTGCTATACATTTCGGCTAATGAGGCCAGAATAAGAATAACGAAGCGTTTTAATCTCTTAGATGTAGGCAGTGGAATTCAATTAAACCATAAGATAATAACAAAATCGTGAATCAAAGTTGCGACACATTTCCAGGAGGATCTCAGTTTGAAAAGAAAATACCATTACTGTACAAAACAATCACTTTGAAATTCTGTGAAACTACGCAATTACGCAGCTGCCATATCTTATAAGTCTCACATATGGATATGAAAAAATGTTCGTATATGTATTCATGGAAGATAACTAAATATCCCAAATAACGCAAACACACACACAAACACAAACTCAATCTTCCCCTTAGTATTACAAAGGAAAAAAAGTAAAAAATGCGCCGAAGTTTCTTTAGCGCAATCGAGTTTTCTGTACAGCGTAAAATCATAAAATTGTGATACTCTTTGCAAGTCGCATTTGACTACGATTCCCCTTAATATCAGTTTACCACCCGAACAAGTAAACAGCTCGTAAACGAGCTGCTTTATATATAAAAACTATTTTCTCTAAAGGCTCTCTCTTTCAAAGTTAAATGGCATACCATAAAATGGACCTGATAAGACAGGACTTGTAAACTTGCTTTAAAACCGTTTGCCAAAACCTTTAAAAGATCTATTTCATTATAGCTTACTCGAACAAAACGCAACCCATCTACTTAGGCGTTAGGAGTTTGCTCTTCTAAGAAATGACGACCAACTCTTTCGTTATACAGAGTGAACTTTTACCCACACAAGGGATCACCACCCTTACCAACTGAAGGATCCAGTTAATCTATGTATATCCAATCCTATTACATGCGGTACCTGGGGAAAATAAATGAATTTTAAGCAGTGTGCAATAACACCACATAATCAGACCACACCTTCTGAAATGTTTTAACATTACCATAATTAGCCGTTTCGGTTACTGAACAGAATATGCTAAGCCATTGTGTCAGTAATGGGTATTAAGCTTGGGACTATTTGCTCTGTCCGTGTAGAATGTCGTGTCATTAAGAACAATCTGTAGTCCTTATATTCAAGACCAATCTGTAGTCCTTGTATTCACGACCAATCTGTAGTCCTTATATTCATGACCAATCTGTAGTCCTTGTATTCAAGACCAATCTGTAGTCCTTGTATTCAAGACCAATCTGTAGTCCTTGTATTCACGACCAATCTGTAGTCCTTATATTCATGACCAATCTGTAGTCCTTGTATTCAAGACCAATCTGTAGTCCTTGTATTCAAGACCAATCTGTAGTCCTTGTATTCACGACCAATCTGTAGTCCTTATATTCATGACCAATCTGTAGTCCTTGTATTCAAGACCAATCTGTAGTCCTTGTATTCATGAACAATCTGTAGTCCTTGTATTCAAGAACAATCTGTAGTCCTTGTATTCAAGGACAATCTGTAGTTCTTGTATTCAAGACCAATCTGTAGTCCTTGTATTCAAGAACAATCTGTAGTTCTTGTATTCAAGACCAATCTGTAGTCCTTGTATTCAAGAACAATCTGTAGTCCTTGTATTCAAGAACAATCTGTAGTCCTTGTATTCAAGACCAATCTGTAGTCCTTGTATCCAAGACCAATCTGTAGTCCTTGTATTCAAGACCAATCTGTAGTCCTTGTATTCAAGACCAATCTGTAGTCCTTGTATCCAAGACCAATCTGTAGTCCTTGTATTCAAGACCAATCTGTAGTCCTTGTATTCAAGAACAATCAGTAGTCCTTGTATTCAAGAACAATCAGTAGTCCTTGTATTTAAGACCAATCTGTAGTCCTTGTATTCAAGAACAATCAGTAGTCCTTGTATTCAAGACCAATCTGTAGTCCCAGTATTCAAGGACAATCTGTAGTCCTTGTATTCAAGACCAATCTGTAGTGCTTGTATTCAAGAAGACTCTGTACTCCTTGTATGTAAGACCAATCTGTAGTCCTTGTATTCAAGAACAATCTGTAGTCCTTACATTCAAGAACAATCTGAAGTCATTATATTCAAGAACAATCTGTAGTCCTTATATTCGCGTCCGTCGGCTGAAAATAGAAGTCTTTCGAAATGCTTTGCTCTACAAGTTCTTTAATCCCCAGTTGATAAAGGTTAATGATTCGAGATCCATCACGCCTTCAGGCAAGCTGATATCCCCATTTAATCACTGAGATTAATACCGGGATGAATCTTTCGGTTACGAGGAGAGAAGAAATTCAAAAAATATTCTTTGAGCTTTTCCCTGTTGAGAAATGTTTGACTTGAGATATTAAACAGTTGGGAAATCGCAGGGAAAATTCACACACAAAAGATTGTAAGGATATTTATTTCAGTTTATGCACTCTCTTCAAAAGCGAGCAACTATAATAGCATGCATAATTGTCTGTTAATGACAAAAATTTTTAAATAATCGCGATAAGAACTTGTAATATTTGTAATAACATTTTAACAATGAATAATTTTCTAACTGAAAATGTTAATGACAAGAAACCTTTTAAGAAATCACGACAAGAACTTGAAATATTTGCAGTTATATTTTACAATTAATAATTTTGAAACCGAAAATCAGAAGACGAGCAAAACTCACTGGCTGCTTAATGAAAATAGGGATTTTCGTCTGCTGGACGCTACCTGAATGAAAATTAATTAAAACCAGTGACCCAGTGGAGGAAAGAAATGAATGAACGGGCAATACAAATTACTATTATTATTACCATTACTATAAAATACCCTATGGACCACAAAGTCAATTCATAACACAACTAGATAGAGAAGAAAATGAGAACAGTTGAACAAAAAAAAAGAATCTGCTCTCTCTCTCTCTCTCTCTCTCTCTCTCTCTCTCTCTCTCTCTCTCTCTCTCTCTCTCCCGCCATTGCAACTCACTACAGCTGACTGGCGACCAGGTATACAAATCCTTTCTTGCGTCAGAGTACAATGCTGCCCTAAATTTGGAAACTGCAGTATCTGCAAAATTTTCGAAATTGAGATATGCCACCTACTGGGCTCGTGAAACACTACCACACAAGTTACTGCAGTTTCAGAATGATTCTTCAATGCTTTCCACGAGTATTAAGGGGGTGCCATTTTCAGTATCTGCAAAATCAGTAGTAAGGCAAGGAAGTAGCTACCATTTTTCTCAGTTTTGTTTTTTTACAGATACTGCAGTCTTCCATTTTAGGGCAGAATGGATACATTAGAAAACAGACTACACCGATCCGTCCTCGCCTGAAATTTTAAACCTGGGACTTTCTACAGTGAAGGCTTCACCGCTATTGAATGAATGAGGGAGAGAAGCAAATAACAAAACTTAAGAAACAAGTTGGGAATGAGACAGTCACTCTCAACTTTAATTTGGTAAGAGTATGGACAACCAAATATCATCCGCATTTTCATATGCAAGTGAAGAAGTTAAGTATACCTTAGTTTAACCAGACCACTGAGCTGATTAACAGCTCTCCTAGGGCTGGCGAGAAGGATTAGACTTATTTTAAGTGGCTAAGAACTAACTGGTTACCTAGCAACGGGACCTACAGCTTATTATAGAATCCGAACCACATTATGGCGAGAAATGAATTTCTATCACCAGAAATAAATTCCTCTAATTTTTCATTGGCCGGCCGGAGAATCGAACGCGGGCCTAGCAGAGTGCTAGCCGAGTACGATATCGACCCGTCCAATGAAGAACTTGATATGCAAGTGAAGCCAACCTTGCAAATCAAGCGTATTGATTTTCCATTATGGCAGACGGAAAGTATCATTCAGCGTTTTTGCATCCTCCTCCTTCTTACACGTAAGTCAGAGGACTGCTGCAGCAGTGTCGTACCCTGAGAGAAAGAAGTGTCGAATCGATATTGCTGCCAAATGCATTAGCTCGAAGAGCGTGGGAGTGGGGAGGGGGGGGGTGAAGGCAAGAATGGGTCAGGGGAGTGGGTCATGGCCACTATTCCAAATAGCACTTTTCAGTCTGCGTTTCATGTCAATAATATTTGGCACATTGACTCTTTTTGTTTCAACATCTCTCTCTCTCTCTCTCTCTCTCTCTCTCTCTCTCTCTCTCTCTCTCTCTCTCTCTCTCTCTCTCAAACTGGATTTACAAGTTCTAACTATCTTTAACTGATTCAAACGTAACATTCATGTTCATAGCGCAAGCATGCAATTCTACAAGGCACTTGACTTATTGTTCATCCATTGGAGGGGTGGGTAGAGCTTTCGGCTAGCACGCTGTTAGCCCAGCGTTCGACTCTCCGACCGGCCAGTGAAGAATTAAAGGATTTTATTTCTGGTGACAGAAATTCATTTCTCGTCATAATGTGGTTCGGATTCCACAATAAGCTGTAGGTCCCGTTGCTAGGTAACCAGTTGGTTCTTAGCCACGTAAAATAAATCTAATCCTTCGGGCCAGCCCTAGGAGAGCTGTTAACCAGCTCAGTGGTCTGGTTAAACTAAAGTATACTTGTTCATCCATATTGAGAGAGCCTTGCATGGAGGCCAAGAACCGATAGCCTCAGAAATTCCGATGCGATATCATTCGGTGATCCAAAAAGTGCTTATTTTCAGAAGGACTTCTTTAAATCCTGACACAAGCTTCTGTACAACTGTGGAGAGTAAGAAGGTTTTAACATTCTTGTTTTCCCCATTAAAATAAAACAATACCTTCATTAAAATCATTCATTTGCAAACAATACCACAGAAGAATGCAAGGGAACATCTTCAAATAATTCCAATGTATCTTAATGCTTTTGTCCGCAAATAAAAAAAATGGCTAATTTATAACCATCCGTTTCCGAGGTGGATAATCGATTTGCAAACACGAACAAAAATAAAAGATGTCTGACTATAAGAGCGAAATATCTTCGGAAGACTATCCGACGTTGATAATGAAATAGAGAAAACAGATTGCCAAGTTATACGAATGCACTAAAGACAGACCAGAAGAAGAAGGAAAAGGAAAACATGGAATAACCGTCTGTTTTCCTATTATATTCACAACTGGTAATGTGTCTATATGTTTTTTTATCGTGTTCAACCCCTCTTTCCACGAACAAAACTGAAATTATCCTAGATGCCGGAAATAAATGGTAACCCATAATTTTCCGGGTAAACCATGTCCGAATTGAATTGAATTGAACTGAATATAGAATTTAGGCCAAGGGCCAAGCTCTGGGACCTATGAGGTCATTCAGTGCTGAAACGGGAATTGACAGTAAAAGATTTGAAAGGTGTAGCAGGAGGAAAATCTCGCAGTTGCGCTGCGAATCAATTGTCAGGAGAGGGTGGAAAGTAAGATGGAAAAGAGAGAATATGAAAGAAGGTACAGTAAAAGGAACGAAAGGGGGTTGAAACTAGGGGCCGAAGGCACACTTCAAAGAACCTTATGTAATGCCTACAGTGCACCGCACGAGGTGCACTGACGGGTAACCCATATTCTTCAAGCTAACAGTTAACCACACGACACGACAATCAAATCGCAAACGCTAGTCTGAAACTGTTTGCTAAAACAATAACAACAGAAACTGCAAAATAAACACCCTTGGTCAAGCTCATAAAATCCCCTTTATTTTAGGAGAGCCAGAGACTCTTAGGCAAGGCAACTGTCTTGCATCACGGCATCAAGCAAAAGCATCCTACTGAGGGATTTCCTTTCAAACCACCTAAAAGAATGTTGCAAGCTCCTGGAAATAGCGGCATTCCCCAATCGCAATTAGTTCTGATGAACACGAGAAAATCCCTTACAAATGCTAGGCCTGCAAATTGCGAGGTTGCATTTCCTACTCCTTTGAAGGAAATCGCATCATTCTGCTTAAAAGAATTGGGATGCCGCTAGGAACCCTCCGTAGCTTGTGAAAAATGGCAGTTTCATTTCTCTTCTTTCCAGTCGTGATATTAAAATTCATGAATAACGAAACTCCAGAAAACTTTATCTCTTCTTTAGTATGTAATTAGCAAGATACGAGAATTTCCCTCTCATCAAGAAAGATAAAGTCTTTTTGAGCAGTTTTGAGACGTACCCTCTCTCTCTCTCTCTCTCTCTCTCTCTCTCTCTCTCTCTCTCTCTCTCTCTCTCTCTCTCTCTCTCTCTCTCTCTCTGGCAATTATAACTCAGAGGACAATTACAGCTATACGTAGGAGGACGATGAAATAGGAGACCGAGATGTGAACGAAATAATGATCGCCCACAATTCTACAGCCTCGTCATACTCTTTGCAATTTGTTGCCAACTGCTTCTTTTGCAATTTCTGCACCGACCTAAACCAACCATCAGGTCCGGTTGATTGAAACATCCTGATGCCTGGCGACTTTTGGGAATGAAAAAAAAAGTGTGTGCAAAAATTAGAACCAACAGGAGTAATCTAGGACGTTTATAAGGAGTCTCTAATCAAACATGAAGATGGAAATAGCTGGATCCTCAGTTCTCCCTAAGGCGACATCCAGTTATTAGCTTTAGAAGCCAAACGCTTTTTAACATATCCTTTAGCACGCAATCTCCCTAAAACGCTTGTAATCTTCCGCCCCACTTGTTAAGGCAATTTCACCGAAAGGGAGACATTTCAATTAAATGTTTTTGGGGAAATTAAGCCATATTACTGATGAGTAATTACACGAAGGATATAATTAAAAACGTACGAACAGCAGAGAAAGGGAAGGAACGAAAGCGAGACATCAAGGCCTTTGTTTTTCTATGTATGTTCAGAACAGAGCACAAAAGAACTGATTTGCTTTTCCGAACAATTCTCGGCAATTGATGATTTTCGGATTAGTTAATATTTACGGGATACAGACTATAATCGATATGATACCCATACATGCACACACACACACATATATATAAATTTCTAACTCACCAGGTGACCGAACCCCGATCTTTCGAGTGAGAGTCCAGGGCATTAGCAATTCGAGCACAAAGGTCACAAAATGCCCAGGACTCTCATTCGAAAGACCGGGGTTCGGTCCCGTGCTGAGATAGACATTTGTTTCTGTGAAACACGTTCTCATGTGTTCATTTCCATAATATATATACATATATACATATACATATATATATATATATATATATATATATATATATATATATATATATATATATATATATATATATATATATATATATATATATATATAACATACACAAACTGCTTTACAGAATATGGAAAGAGGCAATTAAGCCTGGAAACTGGGCTGCACAGCAAAGGTACCAATGAATGTGGTAACTACAGAGGCATTCGCTTGTATGGGATGTAACGGGAAATATTCAGTGTGCTTTTTCTCAATTGGATGGATAGAGAAGGTGATAAAATGCTTAGGGATAAACAAGCTGGTTTTACAAAATGCAGTCAAGACATATTATGTGCTAGTGTATGGTACCTGTCCCTCCTGATGCCTTTTGATCATTACGAGAAGGCATGAACAGTCTACAAACAAATGTACTAAAAGTACTAAGTGACTACTGCCTTCCAATTAAATATGTACAGCTTATCAAAATTAACTATCAACGAAGAAGATGCACAGTTAATGTTGACGGAATCTCGTCAGGTGAATCTGCAATAAACAGCGGGGTGCAACAAGGGGATGTTATTTCACCTTTGCTATTTGCCCTTCTCATAGGTTTTATATTGGAAAAGGTGGCAGGATGAAAAGGTTGAAATTGGAATATGGATGAAAATATGGTTGTAAAAGTCATTAGCGCGAGTGGAATGAAAAAGAAGTGAGAACAGCACATAGACGAAAATGGAAGAAATACTGGCTACAGATAAAGGCAATGAGGTGAAAGAAGTACATGAGGAGCATGTAAAATTCTATAACTGGATCAAATGATGAAGGCATGCTTCAGGGTATGAGGGCAAGTAGAAG
>NC_089787.1:33618123-33630623 GCF_040412425.1 Macrobrachium rosenbergii | reverse complement strand
CACTGGACATCTTTAATAGCGCGAGCATTTGCAAGATATATTTGATCACATTTTATTACCAACGTCCATCATGTCTATTTCATTTTAATCTTAATTTAATGATGTTGAGGTTAAAAAGATCTTGTTTTTCAGTCTTGCATTCAATATTAAAGATATCATCAGGCCTGCACAGATAAATGCATATCAGAATGCACAGAGAAATGCATAAAAGTTTTTTTTGGAAATTCAGTAGATGAAATATCTTACGCCAGACAGACATACATACAAACAACCTACGCCCACTCTTCCGCTGCCTCTCAATCTACGACCACTCTCCCTCTGTCTCTAACTTAAGAACGAATTTGAAAAAAAAATTACGTAGTAATTTACGGATGGTCATAATTAAACTGGGTTATATTCACTTAAGTATCAGATGATTAGAAAAAAACTTTGCTATAGTATCTTTGCCACTATACGTCATCAATTCATGAAAAGGCCAGATTCCTTCTGTTGATGAGTGTGATGATCTAATAATACACTGATGATGATGACCAATCTCGTGTCTCTCCCACACCTACACCATCACTGACATTTCTCCCTCACTGTTACTTTCTCATCTATCCCCACCACTAACCCCAGAGGCTAACAATTTCCTCCCCCGCCCTCCCCACCCCCAAATAGAGGCGATGACAGAAAGCAATCATTTCAGAATATGACCTCGAGCTCCATGTGACTGGGGTGACTGTGGAAGGCCCCTCCCCGCCCCCTTCCGTGAATGTGGGAGGAGGCACTTCTATTGAAGTTCACAGGTAATAGAACCGAGCCATACGCATTCTGTTTCCGGGCCTCACGTCGAATATATTGGTTCTTTCGTCGGACGGCTTCAAAGGCTCGCTACTGCAGATGTGCGCAGAGCGGCGGCATTCTAGGTGGCGAGGTGCATGTACTCAAGGGCGCTTTTATGGGTGTCATTTTCCGAGGAATTTGAATGGTCCGGGAGGTGGTCTCAGCTCTCAGACCACGGAGCCACATCTGCTACTGCCTTTGATGTTAAATTGGACGTGAGATATCTCAGCTACTTGGATACTCTTGGTCTGTTTGCCTCATTCACTCCTGAAATTTTTGTTGCAGCATAAACTTAATTTCACATTTCCAATATTCTTCAAAGAAAAATTTGTCGCGAGAGCCAACCAATTAACATTTTACATGTACTGCGTTGTGGTGTCCCTTTCAATTTTTTTTTACTCATTCAGCTATAACCTTATTCAGAGGGATACCTGCGAAGGTCTAGGCAGCCTGACAAAGCAGGGAATGGTGCCGAACATGGAAGTTAGGGGAAACAGGAAAGGGGTTCTCAAATATGAATTACACACACACACACACACACACACACACACACACACACATATATATATATATATATAAATAAATATATATATATATATATATATATATATATATATATATATATATATATATATATATATATATATATATATATATATATATATATATATACCCTATTTATGCGTGTAAGTCAGTTTCCTTCCAACGTCAGGATCCAGCTCTCGAGAAGCACTATCCTCTGGACTTGAGTCTGTTAAACCGATGGCAATAAATGATCGGGCACAAATCTTAAGAGTGCTCCAACGCATGGCCAAGCATCCCTGAGTAAATGCTTTCTTTTCATATATGTTGGTTCACTTTTAAATTGAATACTCTTTCTGTGGAAGAGCATTTACATTCCATATCCCCACAAAAAAATAAATATATATATATTATATATATAAATCAATTATAGATTTATATACTGCATGTAATGAATCCCCAAAAAGATTCATACAAAAGAAGGATTTAGTGATGAACCAAGCTACTGGGATCATGTTGGTAATACCTATATAATTATTTATAGTACAGTAACAGAACGCCCTACTTGTTTACATCTATATCATGACCTACCTTCGAAAACAAGAATAATCTATTCACAAGAGCAAAACTTTAGAGAGAACAAGAAAAGTTACAGTGATATTTGGGGCTTAATAAATTCGTCCTCATGGCCCCCGTCCTTCAATGACTGCCGTCAGTGCACCTCACGGGGTGCACTGTAGGCATTACTAAAGGTTCTTTGCAGCATCCCTTCGGCCCCTAGCTGCAACCCCTTTCATTCCTTTTACTGTACCTCCATTCACATTATCTTTCTTCCATCTTGCTATCCACCCTCTCCTAACAATCATTTCATAGTACAACCGCGAGGTTTTCCTCATGTTACACCTTTCAAACCTACCTACTCTCAATTTCCTTTCAAGTGCTGAATGACCTCATAGATCCCAGCGCTTGACCTTTGGCCTAAACTCTATACTCCATTCAATAACTAACCTCCTCGATGGAGACACGATTATAACCACTTAAGCAACTCATAACCCAGATCGATGATACTTTTACCCTTTGGGAAGATTAAGAGTATAATTATTGCTTAACTGTGACTCTGGATTATAAGCCCGGTGGTATGGAGACGAGGCATGACTGTCGGAGTTGTCCATGTCACTGATTGCTTCCCACTCTTTAGACAAGTTACAAAAAAATTCGTTTCTCATACATTGAGTTGTAACAAACCGGCAAAGCTGACATATACATACAGGTGTATGAGTGTCTGTTTGTAAGTGTATATGTGGGTAAACATATCCAAACATATTACTTTAAAGATTCCAACATGTGTGAGAAATACACGAGTATACGTTTGCTTATGAAATTACTCGCCACAGATATCAATTCAGGCGTGTGTGAGTGTGTGTGTCTGTTTGTAAGTGTATGTGTTTGTAAGTGTATGTGTAAGTAAACATACCAAAACATATTACTTGAAATCTTACATGTGTGAGAAATACATGAGCGCAAGTTAGATAATCAACTAACTTGTCACAGATACAAATTCTACGGATTTTTGTACTAAACATCAATCACCTAACTCCTCTAATTTCCAGTATTTTGGATGAGGATATATATTCACGAATATATATCCAGAAATTTCTCTTTTCCTGTGGATCGAGTATTAAAATATCGGCAATAATAGTAAAAATAAGTAAGTGATAATTTTAAAACATTTCTGACTGTTTACTTCTTCACCAAAGCTCTCCATATATGTTGGTTACGTACTGTATGGAAACATGTCATTTCGTACACAGCATAAGCAGGCAGCATCACCTTAAAATAGATATGAGAGAAACGATAGCCTCCTTCCCCGGGGGGTTCGAACCGTCGACCATTAAAGCAGCAGGGAGACGCTTTCGAACCCCCAAGGAAGAATATATATATATATATATATATATATATATATATATATATATATATATATATATATATATATATACCTGTTATGGTATCTGGAAACATAGTAGAAGAAATTAAAGTGAAGCAAGGATAAATCGATGAGAATTATCGCTCACCCTTCAACGACTTCCTACTATCAAACATTTTGCCCAGCTTCTACTGAATATTCAGTGCTCATTAATATTTACAACCAATTAAGCTAATTAAGAGAGTGGCTATCAAATAAACAATACCGACAGCTTACAAGTCACGGCATTAAGTTCATAGCAACAAGACCTATTATTTTCAAAAAAAAAAATAAATAAATAAATAAAAATAAAAAATAAAAAAAAACCATTCGCAATTCGCTGGAATGGAACATGAAATTTTGGCTAATAGCCAAGCACTGGGACCTATGAGGTCATTCAGCGCAGAAAGGAAAACTGAGTAAAAAAAGTTTTACATGTGCAACAGGAGGAAAACTACGCAGTTGCATTTTGGAACAATTATTAGGATAAGATGGAAAGTAAGATGGAAGAAAGTCAACTTAAACAGAGTTACAGAAAAGGAATGAAAAAGGGCTAAAGTAACTGGCCTAAGGGACGCTGCAAAGAACCTTAATTAATGCCTGCAGTGCACCGCGTGAGGTACACTGACTGCACTACCCCCTTACGGGGCAATTCGTTGGAGAACCTTAGAATTTATAGAGTCCTTTTGAGCTAACATGAAAAAAAAAAAGTAAAAAACGCAACGAAGTTTCTTCGGCACAATCGAGTTTTCTGTACAGCGTATAATTCTGTATGAGCGGCGGCCAACGAAACTTTCAGCAACGGCCAGGTGGTGGCCTGTCCTGTAGCGCTGCCAGACTCACGATCATAGCTAAATTTAACCTTAAATAAAATAAAAAAAACTACTGAGGCTAGACGGCTGCAACTTGGTATGTCTGATGATTGGAGGGTGGATGATTAACATACCAATTTGCAGCCCTCTAGTCTCAGTACTTTTTAAGAAAAAGTGCGGACGGACAGACAAAGCCGGAGCAATAGTTTTCTTTTACAGAAAACTAAAAAGCCTTCACAAATCGTTTAGCATTTTGTGATCATAGTTTCGCAAGCTTTTTTTGGGACAGACCTAGAATGTGAAAAGCAACTGAATTTTTTCACCCGCCTTTCAACTTTGCAATCTGGGCGCAATGGACGCCGAGGGGGAATGTTTCCCTTGCAGTCCCAATAAAGTTAAACGCCTATTGCTCCGGGTTTTGAAGACCCTCGAACAGATTTAGAACGCGTATTGCTCTGTTATTTCCTGATTCCCAAGGTTGCAGTGATTCCGCTTTTGACTAGAGTTAAGTTACTGAAGTCGCAAACTCTGTTTTAAGATAAATTTCCGCTTGACGAAAATAGAGTCAGGGCTTTATTTTTGTGTTTTATTATTAATTATTATTATTATTATTATTATTATTATTATTATTATTATTATTATTATTATTATTATTATTATTATTATGAACACTGGCGTGTGCGGTCTTCATGCGTGTTAAAGTCCACCTAAAGTCTATATCTGCAAAAGTCAAAAGAATGTAAGACTCGGAGAGAAAACAGCTAAATTATTCAATTTTTTTTTTTTTTCAATCCAAAGGCACCGCCGTAGCTTAGCTTGAAGAACGTTCCGCGAATATGAAGAAACACCTCAAAATACCGACGTAGATTTTCTGATCCGTTCCCCCGACATATAATTATTCGGATTAAGCTCATGCAACTAATACTGTGTATATACAGTATATATATATATATATATATATATATATATATATATATATATATATATATATATATATATATATATATATATATATATATATATATATATATATATATATATATATATATATATATATATATATATATATATATATGTGTATATATATGTGTTTGTATATGAAGTGAAAACCTCAGAAAATAACAGCCAGAAGACTTGATTGGTACGGATCCTCTGACTTTCATTTTCCTGCGGTTTTCGCTTACAGCAAATCACTCGCATCCCCTATAATATTTTTTGCATACACTCACAGGCACATACAGACACACATACATATATGTACATATATATACATATATATATATATATTATATATATATATAATATATATATATATATATATATATATATATATATATATATATATATATATATATATATATATATATATATATATATATATATATATATATATATATATATATATATATATATATATATATATATATATATATATATATTCCGTACTCAGCTACCACTCTGTTGGTCATGAGTTCGAATCCCGACCGGCCAGTGAAGAACAAGAGAAATTTGTTTCTGGTGATAGAAATTCATTTCTCGCTATAATGACGGTTTCAAATGATAAAAAGACAAAAAATAACGTGAAAATATCTCAGTTAGCAATTAGTCATGGCGGTTTCAAATGATTAAAAAGACAATAAAAATAACTCGGTTGACGATTAGTCAATCCGGTTTCAAATGATTAAAAAAAAAGACGAAAAAATGGTGAAAATAAATCAATTGACAATTAGTCATGCCGGTTTCAAATAATGAAAAAACAAGAAAACGTGAAAATAACTCAGTGGAAAATTAAGTCATGCCGGTTTCAAATGATAAAAAAAGAAAAAAAAATAACGTGAAAATAACTCAGTTGACAATTAGCAAAATAACTGTCAAAAACCAAAAACCTTTGAAAACAAAACAAAAAAATAAATATAAAATTTATAAAATAATCATGTAAACATGAAAGGTAAAACATATCTTCTGAAAAAGAAAATTTTAATGAAAAGTTCTTAAAATTATAAGTAACCAAAATCACGCCAGCTACAGAGACTAACCAACAGTAACTGGAAAGAGAATCAAGTAACCATGGAAACGATAGTAGCTTAAAAGAACACTATAAGAATTATCCGGTTGAGTGACACGGACAATCCCATTAGATCATTATTAAGTGTGAAAGTAACTACGTCGCTGCTTTATTCAGAACTGGTTTTCATTTTCTTCCTTTTAGTTTTCTGTAAAAGAAAACTATTGTGCCAGCTTTGTCTGTCCGTCGGGACTTTATTCTATTCTGTCCGCCCTCACATCTTAAAAACTACTAAGGCTAGAGGGCTGCGAATTGGTATGTGGATCATCCACCCTCCATCTATCAAACATACCAAATTGTAGCCCTCTAGCCTCAGTACTCTTTATTTTATTTAAGGTTATAGTTAGCCATAATCGTGCTTCTGGCAACGATATAGGATAAGCCACCACCGGGCAGTGGTTAAAGTTTCACGGGCCGCTGCTCATACAGCATTATACCGAGACCACCAAAAGACAGATCTATTTTCGGTGGCCTTGATTATTCGCTGTAGCGGCTGTACAGAAAACTGGAATGCACCGAAGAAACTTCGGCGCATTTTTACTTGTTATAATCATCAGAATTATGTATTTCTAGTACCCACAATGAACTGGCCCTATCAGGCGCTAATGACATAAATTACATCACTTCTCCGACCCCTGAGGTTCTCCTTGACTTCAACGGGAAACTCCGGAAAAGGTTTCCTAAATCAAACCTGGATCCCCGGGTTTCCCCGTCAAGCTCAGAAAGAAACCGGTTCTACGAGTTGTATTCATTGCTTTGATGCCATTGATTGTCCACGTTTATTTTTTATTTCTTACTGGCAGCTTTTGCCTGCACTTCAGATAATAAATATTCCTGATTTTGGTCCTTATGAACTATTATTTGAACTGATAAAATATCTATTGCTTCACTGATATCCTCTTTCTGTTTCAAGACCCAGAGTTTTGTCACATAAAGGTGGCTTATACCTCCTGGAGTGGTAGTGAACAAAGAGTAAAAAAAACTGGGTGTATAAGGCTATAATATACTGTATGTTCAATATTTTAGCCACTTTATTTATTCCTTATGTCCTTGTCATGGATATAAGAGTTTTAGGGTAATAAGGCTTGGAGGACACAGGAATTTATTTTAAGATTGGGGACAAGAAACTGTCAGTTCCTCTTCATGTCATTCAACATTAAGAATTGATGAAAAAAAAAGTTAACTAATAACACTGATGCAATTCAAAACCCGTGCCTTCATTGCTACTTGCAGTATCTCAGTACTAACTCGTAACAATATAATTTCGAAAGAACTTTATAAGTGCAAATCCTCTGTTTCCAAAATTCCAATAAAAGATAGATATCTGCAGCTGCAAACTGACGCAGCTGCACCAAACTTTTCCTTACAGGAAAAATTTCTTACTTTTTCCCCCCTGCTCTCTTTCCGCTGCAGAACCTGGACTTTTTCTCTTCCTGAAATTTCTTTATTTCCTTTCTATCTTCTCTGACAATGCCGGGACTCGCTGATAAAAACTTCCTCCCGTCCTAATGGCTACCGCAATGTCAAAAGGGGCCGAATCCCACTTGTAGATTTAATTTCCTGCAGCTCCCTGCTGCTTTAGGAACAGCAGCCCCATCTGGCAAAAAGGCCATCTTACTCGAAACAACAGAAAGACCTAATTAAACCGCGGTTACGATGAAGGAAATAGATACGTTACACGTGTTCAAGAAAACAGTACTGACCAGTGCGTGGACCTGCGTTCACATATGTTACACATTATAATGTACATGAAAATAACACATGCCAGTCATGTGACACAACCACTGACTAACTGATGACTGTTGAATTGAACTGAACTGAATATAGAATTTAGGCCAAAGGTCAAGCACTGGCACCTATGACGTCAATCAGCGCTGAAATGGAAACTGACAGTAAAAGGTTTGAAAGGCGTGACAGGAGGAAAACCTCAAAGCAGTTGCACTATGAATCAATTGTTAGGAGAGGGTGGAAAGTAAGATGGAAGAAAGAGAATATGAAAGGGAGTACAGTAAAAGGAACGAAAGAGGTTGCAGCTAGGGACCGAAGGCACGCTGCAAAAACCCTTAAGTAATGCCTACAGTGCACCACATGAGCTGCACTGACGGCAATACCCACCACCCTGCGGGCACCTGCTGACTGTTACCGGAAAAGCAAACCCAGTTTCTCTAGGAAGCTGTTTGAGTATGCATGGAAATCTTCCGTCGGTCCCAGTGAGAACGACTCGCCCGTGAATAGAATATTTTGCCTACCGACAAACCCCGGTCAATCAAGGCTCCTGCCAAAGCCATGCAAATATAGAAAGAGGTCCTAATGAATGTGAAAGAAATCTGATGTTCTGATGGAGTTTCCTCACCTCTTTTTAGATGACAAGATGCTAATTAGATTTGTGTTTCATCAATTGGAAAATAAATGCGGTCTTTGCAAAAGAAACAAGTAAAACTTGCGGCGAAGTTTCGGCCCAATCGAGCTTTCTGTACAGCATATAATAAAGGCCACCGAAAATAGATCTATCTTACGGTGGTCTCAGTATAATGCTATATGAGCCGCGTCCCATGAAACTTTAACCATGGGCCGGTGGTGGCCTGGCCTACATCGTTGCCAGATGCACGATTATGGCTAACTTGTACCTTAAATAAAAATAAAAACTACTGAGGCTTGAGGCCTGCAATTTGGTATGTTTGATGATTGGAGGGTGGATGATCAACATACCAATTTGCAGCCCTCTAGCCTCAGTAGTTTTTAAGATCTGAGGGCGGACAGAAAAAGGGCGGACGGACAGACAAAGCCGTCACAACAGTTTCCTTTTACAGAAAACTAAAAGTACAGTAGAAAAGACATGTTTCATTAGCGTGAATGAAAGTCGTTACAGCAAAAGCCAACCGTGTTAGTGTGTAGGCAAGAGTACCTGGTTACGAGTAAATGTGGGTCTGAGACAAGGTTATGTCGAGTCTCCATGCTCTCTCATCTCCAAAGACAAAAGTGCTGATTAAAAGTAAAAAAAAAAAATAATAATAATAGATTTAGTTGCAAAGTTGTGGAATAAGAACACTGCTTGTGAACTGAGTGTGTAATTACGAATGTTTACAAGTATATAGGCTATTTTCAAGGGATAAAGTTAGAGTAAGGGTGAGTTTATATGAGTAAATGGAAATCATGAAGATAAAATATGAATAATGGAAGGGGTTGATTTGCATAAGTAATCCGGAGTAATATACCAGATGATGGCAAGATGACAAATTAGGTCAATGGAATGGAATATAAAATTTAGGCCAAAGGCCAAGCACTGGGACCTATAAGGTTATTCAGCTCAGAGAGGGAAATTGAGAGTAGAATGGCTTGAAAGGTGTAACAGGAGGAAAACTTCGCAGTTGCACTATGAAACAATTGTTAGGAATCGGTGGATAGTAAGATGGAAGAGAGGGAATATGAAAGGAGGTGCAGTACAAGGAATGAAAGAGGTTGCAGCTAGGGGCCGAAGGGAGGCTGCAAAGAACCTTAAGTAAACCCCCCCTCTACGGGGGAGGTAAATGACAGATTAGGTAAAGTGAGGAAGGTAGCAGATTATGTGCAAAAGGTTGGGAGGGACTTGGGTGGGTAATCTATGGAAGCCGAGGTGGGTATGCTGAAAGAGTTTGTTAGTCAACTCTTATTTGCGAAAGTGATTACTGGATGTTGACAAAGGATGAGAGCTAAAATAACTGACGTTTGGTGCGATGAATTGGTTGCCTAGTATGTATTAAGTCGGAAGAATGAAAGGGGCTAGAACACTGGAACTAACAGAAGAGTTATTAATATTATCATAGGTGAAAGGATGAATCAGAGTATTTGGAGATAATTCTGTCCAGTGGGAAAAATAGAGGGCGACAGGTTGGTGAAAAGAATGTATAATTTGAACGAACGAAAAGAGCGTGTGACCTAAAAAGAGCTGAATGGTTGATATGGAAGAGGTATTGGAAAGGAAGGTGTTCGTATCCAGGAAAAAATGAGTAGATTCAAGATAAGAGTAAAAGGTGTAGTGTATATGTGGGTTCGATGTGATAATGAAAAGCCATCTTCCATAGTGAAGACGGGTTGATACTGACTCTAAGTACAGAATCTCCACTTGACATAAACATTTACACCAAAGTCGAGATATACTTCTCTTTTGTTGGTTGAATGGACAAGTCACAGTTACTAAACCCAAACCCAAAGTACATAGGTTCGTTCCGTGGCCGGGGAGCTACTCTTACATAAGATTCTATTTGTTCACAAGTGTTATTCCCAAGATAAAGTGAATTTGATATCACGGGATATTTTTAGATTACTATTTGAGAGGAAGAAGAGTCACGCGTGAATTCCTGGTAGAGAGCTCTTTCATATATATATATATATATATATATATATATATATATATATATATATATATATATATATATATATATATATATATATATATATATATATATATATATGTGTTGTGTGTGTGTGTGTGTGTGTGTGTAATAAGCTAACAATCACGTGTGGAACAGAAATAAATTTATACTCACATTGGGATCGAACCAAGAACCTTCAATTGAAAGACAAGGGCGCTACCGGCTGAACCACCATTCTTTTATGACTTGTGTGGTTCAGTTGGTAGCGTCCTTGCTCTACAATTGAAAGAACTGAGTTCGATCCCTTTGTGAGTCAGAAATTTCTATGTATATGTGTGTGTATGTATGTATGTATGTATGTATGTATGTATGTATGTATGTATGTATGTATGTATGTATAAAATTTAGAAAATCTAAATAGCTTTATTCCCAAACCTTCACGTTCTAATGTTATTTTCCTATTTTCAAGGTGTGAAGTGTTAGATACATTAAACCGAGCCACGAAGCCGATGACCCGGCACTAAAACTCCGTCAAACTAATCTCCCGTGCATCAGAGATATCCATTTGGTCTGGCTGTAAGTTGGCGAAAGTTTCAGTAGAGACATTTAGGGGTCTCATAAGTTATCATTGTAATGGGAGGGCGAAACTGGTTACCTCATTTTGGGGTTCACGATTGAATTTGTTTAATTTTCCCCAAAATAGTAAAATCTTAATAATGAATCACGATTGAATTTGTGTAATTTTCACCAAAAGAGTAAAATCCTATTAATGAATCACGATTGAATTTGTTTAATTTTTTTTCCTAATAATGAATCACGATTGAATTTGGTTAATTTTTCCCAAAATAATAAAATCCTAATAATGAATCACGATTGAATTTGTTTAATTTTTCCCAAAATAGTATAATCCTAATAATGAATCACGATTGAATTTGGTTAATTTTTCCCAAAATAGTAAAATTCTAATAATGAATCACGATTGAATTTGTTTAATTTTCCCAAAATAGTAAAATCCTAATAATGAATCACGATTGAATTTGTTTAATTTTTCCCAAAATAGTAAAATCCTAATAATGAATTAATTTTCCCCAAAATAGTTAATAAAATAGCAAAATAGTAAAATTCTAATAATGAACCGATTGAATTATTTTTCCCAAAATAGTAAAACTAATAATGAATTGAATTTGTTGAATTTTTCCCAAAATAGTAAAATCCTAATAATGAATCACGATTGAATTTGTTTAATTTTTCCAAAATAAAATAGTAAAAATCACGATTGAATAATTTTGTAAAATCTAATAATGAATCGCGATTGAATTTGTTTAATTTTTCCCAAAACAGTAAAATAATAAAATCACGATTGAATTTGTTTAATTTTTACCAAAATAATACAATCCTAATAATGAATGTCCCCAAATTACACTACTTTCAGGGCCAATTACATCAATTCTAGTTCTGTTCTCTTTTAATTGCTGTATCAAAAGACCGTCATCTCTAAACTAGCTTTAATAAAATCGGAAACCTCACTCCAGTCTTTCGATATCGAAATAACGCAGTAATTCGGAATTCCATGCGCATTTCAAATAAACTCAAGTTAATCCGAGCTCCGAGACCTAATTATAAATCCGTGCACAACTGCAGTCTGAATAAGGAATTATAATTCTGCTGATTTTATAGAACAATGTTTCGTTCGACTGAAAATATCAAATGCTTGAGAAGATGTATTCATTTGAGCCATGAATACATTTAATTAGTCATCTTACCTCTCACTACTCTTATGAACCATATATTCAACATTTATTACAAACATAATAATATGTACAATACTCGTATATCTAAGCGATTTTACAGTTGGTTAGTGAGCTTTCATTACTAGGGCAATTCTGAGAAAAAGAGGGCGAATGAAAGCTTTGATTACGGGTTTTAATTTCTCTTACCTCTACTGATCTTAATTGAAGTCG
>NC_089787.1:33600623-33615623 GCF_040412425.1 Macrobrachium rosenbergii | reverse complement strand
TATATAGAGACATACATACATAAATATGCATACATACATACACACATACATTCATGCATACACACACACATATATATATATATATATATATATATATATATATATATATATATATATATATATATATATATAATATACATACACAAATATTCATAGGTCCGCTACCTGGGAATCTAATCTTGATGACAAATAATGCTAAGTCAAGGAGAACACAATTTATTCGAGATCTTTTGAAGTAAAATACTCATTCTCAAAATGAAAATATTATAATTGTACATGAAGCTGAATAAACACCATATTCAAAAATTACTGATAAAACTGAAAACGAAGGAAATTATAAAAAGTTGACTCGCATTTGCGTGCACAAAAATACAAAAAACTTACGCAGTAAACAAGTAAAATCGACCGTTATGAGATAATGAAAATAAACTAACCTTGGCATAGGTAAAGAAAGAGATGGCATAATTACATAATGGCTACTTGGAAAGACAACAAATTATTGTTCAATTCTGGTTTCAACCTTAGAAAAAAAAGAAAGATTCTGAGATTAGCATGATAAAGTCTGTCAGAAAAAATGGGGCAGTACGGTGAAATCCTGGTCAGTGACAGCGTTATTCTAGGCTGGCTTATGGTCTCATTTAGCTGATGATAGTGTCTTTGACAGTGGAAATCTCATTCTGAAAAGAGACCAGTGGTCTAAAATTCGGTGTCAATGTCAACGGGAACTGGGTATACATACTGTGAACAGGAGGGGAAAAAACGACGCCTAACTTAAGGAACAACAGGTATCTCTCACAAGTAAAAACTGTGAATGGATTTGTGTAAACATTCTCTCTCTCTCTCTCTCTCTCTCTCTCTCTCTCTCTCTCTCTCTCTCTCTCTCTCTCTCTCTACTGCTAATTGCTGAATTCACGTTGCATCACATGGTCTACTAATCCGGCCAACTAGCTAATGAGCAATCGCAAGATGAATCTAATACCATACCGTGAAGCTCAGGTCTCAAGAAAGCTCATCCCTTGAACAGTTCTTTTGCTTCAACACCAGTTATCTAATACCGAAATTTATTCACCCGGGTCGCCATATGATGCCGTGACTGAGAAAACATTCATTTATTCAGATTCTGATTCGACATTGGCGTGTTTATGCAACTGAAATCGACATCTGCTAAATGGCGACCTCGGGGTTTTTTCCTGTTATTATTGCTTTTCTATGCTACAGGCATTATGACCTCGATGAGTGCAATCAGTTCCATTGCAATGTAAAATCACTTGGTTCGCAGTTACTTCAGTTCGTTTTCAAGTGAAGTAAGGTGGAAAAATGATTACTAAGAGCTAAGGACTAAAATGTACGTATTTAAAGAATATGCATAAAGCTTCATAAAACTAATATTTTTATTCTTTACTGTGGTTAATTCTGACATTTTTCACGAAAAGCAACTAAAATCACTGCAAACCAAATTATGTTTCATTACACTGACTCTGAATACTCATCACGGCCTTGACAGCTTCCTGAATCTATACTACTTGAAAAAAATACACCCTTACATGATACAGGGACCGCACATACTCATCAACATAATGACTTTATGAATGAATGAACTTTAACCGGAGACCCTAGGTCGCCAAGATACAAAACTCGGATTTCAGCTGCATTGACATGGCACCGCTGTTTCTGAATCCGATTCAATGAAACTGATTTTCTCAGTCACGATATCCGCAATTCCTAAATGACTCTGGAGAACAGGATGTGGAAAATGGCGCCCTATTGTTCTGCATTTTTGTGGGACCCACCAGAATCCCCGGTAGGGTATTTTTTTTTTTTTTTATCGCTTTTTTTCCTGATTTTGAAATTTTGTAACAATTCAAAATATTTATTTAGGGAAAGGATTACAACTGGCCTATTCTTCCGAGAGTATTCTGCCCTAAAGTGGAAGAAGTTAAGTATACCTTAGTTTAACCAGACCACAGCTGATTAACAGCTCTCCTAGGGCTGGCCCGAAGGATTAGACTTATTTTGCGTGGCTAAGAACCAACTGGTTACTTAGCAACGGGACCTACAGCTCATTGTGGAATCCGAACCACATTATAGCGAGAAATGAATTTCTATCATCAGAAATAAATTCCTCTAACTCTTCATCAGCCGGCCGGGGAATCGAACTCCGGCCCAGCGAGTGCCAGTCCGCAGCTCTACCGACTCACCCAACGAAGAGCTCCTAAAATGGAAGACTGCAGTATCTACAAATATACAAAACTGAGAAAAATGGTAGATCCTGCAGTTTTCCCTTGCCTTACTACTGATTTTGTAGATAATGGAAATGGGACCCCCTAAACAAAGCTTGAAGAATCATTCTGAAACTGCAGTAACTTGTGTATTAGTGTTTCACGAGCCCAATAGGTGGCATATCTCAATTTCGAAAATTTTGCAGGCACTGCAGATTTCCATTTTAGGGCAGTATTATAGGAAGCTTGACTTTCAAGTTAATAGCCCCTGTGGGCTTATTCCATATGAATAGGGTTAGTCTTCTGAATAATAATAATAATAATAATAATAATAATAATAATAATAATAATAATAATAATAATAATAATAATAATAATATGAGGCACCAATGATGGTCTGCTTAAAGTTTTTTTATATATAAATTAAACTATCTATTCCGAATAGCTTTCAAATTTCACTGACGTTCATTCCGTCACATAACATACTGTTATGCATGACGCAAGGCAGTATAGCGTGTGCAACGTGGGTTTCAGACATAACTCAGGGTAGTCTTAATGGTTTACGAATGATAATTTCCTTAATCCATTACAAAATGCACATGAAAACAATATACATCACTAGAAGTAAATTACTATAATATTTTCCTTATTCCATTACAAAATGCATTGCAAACAATATACGTTATTAGAAGTATATTAGCCTTGCATGATGCGATACGTAATTTTTTTGTTTTTTTCGGAAAATGAACAGAGTAATCCAAGATAAGACGAAAGCAATTGTGCAAATTAGGAAGGGTAATTAGGCACTAGTGGGCCAATTAGATAATGAAGTTTTAATTATAACATTGCATGTGGGCTACCGTTACAGGGTATTAATGCTTTTCTATAATGGTATTACTCCAGTCATTTACCTTAAGCACTGCTCCATTTTCTCTCTCTCTCTCTCTCTCTCTCTCTCTCTCTCTCTCTCTCTCTCTCTCTCTCTCTATATATATATATATATATATATATATATATATATATATATATATATATATATATATATATATATATATATATATATATATATATATATATATATATATATATATAATGCGATATTTCTTTCTTGTTAAATATATATATGTATAATGTAAATGAGATATTTCTTTCTTGTTTAGCATTAACGGAATTAACATCACCGTTATCATCACAATTATAAATAATGTTACATTCTACTTACCTATTTTTGTCAGTTAAGGCTTATATTTTAACGTATTTTTGTTAACCCCCACTGTTTAATAATAATGTTAATCACTGCTTCTATTTCTACACTATTCGCCTTACTACAGAATGATCTGAATTTTGTAAACATTAGCCGGATTTTTTTCCGTTTCAATGCAAAAAAAAAATTTATTTAGCATGGAGGCCTTCAATTTTGCCAATTTTGTCGCCAATACTACCTAAATCTGGCAGTGAGGTTCTACACTATTAATATGACATTATAAAGAGCATATTTTAGAACACTTTCTATAATGAAATGGTAGCAGACTATGCCTGTTTGTTAAAGCAAAATTATCTATGACGTAAAATCCACTGTCAAATAAATGGTAAATATTCCGTTAAACTAATTCCTCGTTTTGAAATGAAACATGTACTTTTATTTCAAAAGATCATTTAAATTATTGTGTGTCAGGAAGAACAGGATACATCAATTCCACGAATATTGACGGCTTAATCTCATTGTGATTCTCAGATAATGACAATTATAATAATCTTTAATAATGATAATTATAATAATCTTCAAATACAAAAGGTTGTGTGAAAATTTATAATCATACGAAAACTCCAACACAAGGTTATTCTTTTCAGCCTCTATTTTCTTTTGTCATTCAAGTTACAAAGAGCGGAACAGAAATACCTGAATTGATATTTCGTACAACGTAACAAAACTGAGAGAAGATACGTTATATTCAGAAACGCTGGGATCATCAATTTATATTCGGAAGCCCTGGGAACATAACGTTATATTCAGAAACCCTGGGAACACAAAGTTATATTCAGAAACCCTGGGAACATAACGTTATATTCTGAAACCCTAGGGACATAACATTATATTCAGAAACCCTGGGAACATAACGTTATATTCAGAAACCCTGGGAACATAACGTTATATTCAGAAACCCTGGGAACATAACGTTAAATTCAGAAACCCTGGGAACATAACGTTATATTCAGAAACCCCGGGAACATAACGTTATATTCAGAAACCCCGGGAACATAACGCTATATTCAGAAACCCCGGGAACATAACGTTATATTCAGAAACCCCGGGAACATAACGCTATAATCAGAAACCCTGGGAACATAACGTTAAATTCAGAAACCCTGGGAACATAACGTTATATTCAGAAACCCTGGGAACATAGCATTATATTCAGAAACCCTGGGAACATAACGTTATATTCAGAAACAGTGGGAACATAACGTGAGGCCGATTACTCTACAGTAGGGTACTACTGGGAGTTGCGTGTTTGTGTATGGTATGTGTGTGTTTGTGTGTTTGTTGTGGGGAAGGGGGGCCTACTGAGAAACATCTACATGGCCTACCTAGTTATGCTTTTACTATTCATAAAATCGTCTCTACCTTCTTTTTTGGCATCTGATTACCTTAGAGGAGACCAAACCTCATGCCTTGCCTTGCGGCAAAGCGAACGCTTATTCAGTTTCCTTTCTGGCTCAAAAAAAAAAAAAAAAAAACAGTTTTACATTCAACGAAGTCTGGTTTGTCACGACCAATACTTTGAATATTCATAGATTTATGTAACCAGTGCCACGTAATCTCCGCATGGACATAAAATACATATGTTTATAAAGATCGAATACACATCTACATTTCTAGTTACATAAGGTAATATTACGTAAAAACTAATAAAAAGGGATGTTTATCGGGCAAAAGAAGTGCGTCAATATCACATTCGATGTGGTTCATACATAAACCGGGGCTGGGCAATTGTACTGGAAAGCACTTTCAAAACAATTTGTTTCATTGACTCGGAAAAAAAAAAACAACGCATCTAAATGTAAAGCTACAGGAATATTCCCATGAGATGGTAAACATGAAATTGTTTTTGAAAGTTTCCAAACGGCTGCACGCAACGACAATGCTTTGTCGTGTGTGGATCTTATCGGCTCATAATACTTCACTCAGCACCGAAAATAACCATTCAGGAGTAACCAGGTGAACCAGGTGACTATTCAGTGGAGTCTGATAAAGTAAAGATTTTTTTTTTCGGTGTTTGCAGACATGGAGATGTCTGCTTGTTTATACACTAACACGAAAACAGTGCGGTTTGGCGAGGCTACACAAATAATAGTAATTTGCATAACCATCATTATTACTATCACAAATACACTCTATTTTATTATTATTATTATTATTATTATTATTATTATTATTATTTTTATTATTAAAAATACTCATAGCAGCATGAGTCTTAAAATGGAGAAGCAAATCCACAATTACTGTATGTATATGTACATGTTCTATACTGATTTATCTTTAAATATATGTACATATACATAACTGTGGATTTGCTTCTCTATTATTATTATTATTATTATTATTATTATTATTATTATTATTATTATTATTATTATTATTATTATTATTATTATTATTAAAGTGAAACAGCACATTTATTCATCAATGCTTAACACAGCATCAAATTAAGTTCAAAATGACGTGCTTTTCGTTCTGCACAATTTTACGTCAACCAACTAGAAACGAATTTTCTCAGTTCCCAATAAGCGAAAAATAATCGTTGTAAAAATCTACAAATATGGAAACGGTCACTGCCCCTTTATTTTGTATATCTCAAGAGACAAAGACACAAACGAGCATAACACAAAGCCTTTTTGACAAGAGATTATCACCGATATGCAAATGTGTTTTTTATTACTGAATCATTACAGTTTGCAAAACAGCTGATTTTTCTTTGATATGTAAATCATGTAACGGAAACGGATGAGGCCGTTTTAACGCATAAAGTAAAGCTGTTTTTCTTTTTTGCGATCACTTTAAAATTCAGAGGGCAGTTGGTAAAACATCTTATATATATATATATATATATATATATATATATATATATATATATATATATATATATATATATATATATATATATATATATATATATATACACATACATACAAATACAAATATACATATATATATATGTGTATTTATTATATGTATGTCTGCATATATGTCTGTATGTATGCATGCGTGTATATATATATATATATATATATATATATATATATATATATATATATATATATATATATATATATATATATATATATATATATATATATATATATATATATATATATATATATATATATATATATATATATATATATATATATATATAAATAATAATAATAATAATAATAATAATAATGTAAGGTTTAATAATAATAAACTAATAATAATAATAATGTTTCTGAGATTTTCTTGGGAATGGTGTCTTATACAGTGAAACGAGTTTCTTGTCACTATCCCTTTCGACTCTAAAGCTCTTGGAGATGAAATCTCCTGCATAAATTGCCTTTTGCGGCGATCTGGGGAGTTGTCAACAGACAAAGTACATTATAATGCCTCTCTTCATACAAGATCAAACAACTTTTCTTGCAGAAAGGTAACAGCATCGTTAACATCCTCCACAGCTTGTCAGATCTCTGATATAACTCTTTGAGGGGATGAAGTCCTGAATTTGTGTGTGTGTGAGGATTTCCGCAGCCATTGTTCCGCAGAGAGAGAGAGAGAGTAACTTGGGTCTGTATCTACGAAATTCCTTTGTCTACTTACACCTAAACATGCAAAAACATGTAATTATATACCTGGTGGTTAGTCAACTGTTGCGGTTCACAACCACTACCAAACTTGCGATATATATATATATATATATATATATATATATATATATATATATATATATATATATATATATATATATATATATATATATATATATATATATATATATATATACAGTATATATGTGTCTGTGTGAATGTATGTTCATATGTGCCTGCATGTGTGTGTGTGTGTGTGTGTGTTTCAATAACTAGCATATACTTCTGTTCTCCTCGTGGTTAACGTTGCTGCAATAAAGACCAATGGTTTCCAGAGATGAAGCAAACTATTAATGTTTTGCTCCTGGTTTTTGTTCTAATTCTAATAATTCCTAATACTTCAAAAGTCATGATAATGCTGTAAGGATTTCGTTTTACGTATATTGTGAAAATCGGTAATCTCGTATGTCATTCGGGGAATTGGAATTAATCGCACGCCTAATAGTGCTACAAGTAACTACTGTCTCCTATCTGCCGGCACTTCTTATATGTATTAAGAGCGGGATTTGACAATCTTCCTATGATAGTCTACACGATAAAAATTTTAGCCCAATTTTAGTTTTCTGTCTGTCCGCCCTCACATCTTAAAGACTACTGACGCCAGAGGGCTGCAAATTGGTATGTTGATCATCCACCATCCAATCATCAAACATACCAAATTGCAGACCTCTAATCCTCAGTATTTTTTATTTTATTTAAGGTTCAAGTTAGCTATAATCGTGCTTCTGGCAACGATATAGGATAGGCCACCAACGTGCCGTGGTTAAAGTTTCATGGGGCGCGGCTCATACAGTATTATACCGAGACCACCGAAAGACAGGTATATTTTCGGTGGCCTTGATTATACACTTTTAGGGCTGTACAGAAAACTCGGCGCGTTTTTCACTTGTTTACTATTGTGTCAAAAATACGATTCTCTTGGCTTTATAGTAAAGAGTTATCGAACAATATTGGTGTAAACGTTTATCGAAGAGCGAGATTTTCCCGCAAAAATGTTTATCGACTCTGGCCACTCTTAGATATTGAAAACTGAACGTTTACGCTCGCACATGAAATCATCGGTATCCCATTATAGATGCGGGTATGTCGAATTCTCGAGCAAAGCCTCTCTCTCTCTCTCTCTCTCTCTCTCTCTCTCTCTCTCTCTCTCTCTCTCTCTCTCTCTCTCTCTCTCTCTTACAGTTAATTGACATTTAAACATTAACTTCATAAATTATGGTGGCATTGTTTTCAAGAACATTACATATTATACCTTATATTTTATTATAAATGTATATATACAGGTTAGAATATGACAGCCCGAAATATAATATCCATTTTACCGCGCTGCAAAAAAAAATAAAAAATAAATAAAATAGAATTAACGCGTCAAAAAACCATTAAAGAACATCAGTTATAAGGCTCTTTTTGCAATATTTAGTTCCATTAGCTTACATGTCAGCCAAATGTTTACATTAATAAGTTAATATTCAAAATTGCATTGAGAGATTCGTTGTTTCAACCGCTCAGAATATTATCAAAAGGTCTCAAATAAGTTTATCTGTTCAAAATACAATTAATCTCGTAATCCTCTGGTGAATACAACACATTTCATTACGATCATTACCAGGGAGATCATTATGCATAAAAAACACTAATCCTAATTCATTGCTGTCACCTGATCGCTAACGCTCTCCATATTGGACGGAATCCTGTGAATAAATCGGATTGTGAATCTAAAATGATTTTCCATTTATGGCATGGCAAATAGTCAAGAAATGATTTTCTTAAACTTTGTATGTAGTTTATGTATGTAAATAACCAAGTATAGTATATATATATATATATATATATATATATATATATATATATATATATATATATATAGATCTATATATGTGTATGCATATATATATATATATATATATATATATATATATATATATATATATATATATATATATATATAGATATATATATATATATATATATATATATACATATATATATATACATATATATACATATATATATATATATATATATATATATATGTGTGTGTGTGTGTGTGTGTATATTACTGTCCCAGTCGAAGATACGAATCAGGCTCCGACAGTTCATTCCTGCAGACCATCCCTGATATCAGATGATCAGATAATGAACAATGCGGCTCTCCGAGTATCATTCACCTACAGTTTCGAGATATCTCGTCTCCTCTGCAGCCAGTGTTTTCCCACCGAAGAGAAGAAATTATTTTCTGATCATCGAACTAATCGGTTTATTGCATTCGTTACGTTTCTACATCGCTAGAAATAGAATAGAATATAGGATTTAGGCCAAAGGCCATGCGATAGGACCTATGAGGTCATTCAGCGCTAAAGTGGATATTGAGAGTAAAAAGGTTTGAAAGGTGTAACAGGAGGAAAACCTCGCAGCTGCACTATGAATCAATTGTTAGGAGAGGGTGGAAAGTAAGATGGGAGAAAGATAATATGAACGGAGGTACAGTGCAAGGAATGAAAGCGGTTGCAGCTACAGGCCGAAGGGACGCTGCAAAGAACCTTAAGTAATGCCTACAGTGCACCGCATGAGGTGCACTGACGGCATTACTCCCCTACGGAGTTTCCTATATCGAGGTTGTCACGTATCACGAAGGTTTCACATGAGGAAAACGATACCTTCGCCTCTCCTTAATCTCTGTTGTACTTCATCTCGGCTGCTCTATCTGCCTAGAGTGATAAAAAGAGCAAACTCTTAACTATACTGCAGAGCAGAGTTTCGCTGAGGTACACGAGGATGCTCGGAATCCCAAAACAAACAACTCTCTCGTATGCAAAGTCGATAGGTCACGCACGGGCTACAGCGTCTTTCCCACTTTTATATGATAAGACTCCGACGACAGCTTTATGGATCCTTACACTCAATTCCAGGTTCGAGGGACGGTGCTGGGATTAAAGATGCTTCAGCTGACGTTCCTATCTATATTCATATCTTTCTGTTCCCCGCCATCTGAAGAGACTCGCCGTGTCCAATATATACTAGTAATTCTGCCCTCACACTTTTTTGCACGGATTAATGAAATTGTGACACAAACGGGAATTTCGATTGTATTTTATAACCTCGGCCAAGGTGGTTAAGTTCTCGGTTGTGTACGTAAGCCGGAAAGTTTCGAGAACGATGTTCGCATCGAGATTAAACTGTAGGGAAATATTTGTTAAATAAATCCCCCCCCCCAAAAAAAAAAACAAAAAAACAACGCACCTCCAACACAAACCTGTTTAACGGCTGGTGAATACCGATGAATATTAGACAATTTTTCACCACTGAAATCATCTCGTTACAATTAACATCGAAGAATCAGAAAGAATCGTGGAAATCATCTGGTCAGAATCAATTCGAAAAGTTAAGAAGGCATTGTGGCTATTACAATTACAGATAAAAAAAAAAACCAATCGGTCATTCAAACCAAACGCTATAATGTTTCTCAACATACCAGTCCTTTCTCCTTCCATTTCATATTTCCGAACTTCCTTCCACTTCAAAACCTTCAACTCCTCCCGCCTTTTCACGAAACCGATTCATTATGCATTCATCACAACACCACTTATGGGAAACTATATTTTATATTCAGGATGAATGCCTCACGCCTTTGCCTGACGTGGGTATGATGACAACGAAAAGTCTCTGTTTTTTTATATATATATTTTCTCTTTTATTTTCAAATCATGTGTGTAATTAATTACGATTCGTGTTTCCATTGATTTTTGTAGATTTTAGTTTCCTAAAATGAATACGGAGATTACACTGAGTAAAAGTAGTGAAAAGTAAAAAACGGACTGACTTACAGAAGTGCATTTGAATAATCTTTGGTTTCCGCTTTTCAACGAACATCAGGCAAAATGAAATGCCGTAATCTTTCGTACTTCTTTCAAAATGTTACGAAACAGAGACTTCAAACGAAAACTACGGAGGGATATCCGAAAGCACATTAAAGAAACAAGCAATGTACCTCACGATCCTGGTCAATATATGCTTCCCAAGCAGTAAAGAAAAATGTTGTACATATTCATTTTAGCTGGATTTCTTAACGATTGCAGAGTGAAACATCCACTTTTCACGCACGCCGCCAACTAAATCGTACCCAGCAAAGAGGGTGCAGTGACAGTTCGAAATGTTTCCAAAAAAAAAAAAATAATAAAAAAGAAGACGATCATTATGCAAGGGAAATAAAGATCTGAATCACTGACAACTTTGGAGCGCTTTTTTTTTTTTTTCTCTTACTTATTCAGCAGATACATACAGCTGAATCTAATCGCTCCAAGAAAATAGTTTATTGCATGAAAGTATTCAACTACTATCGATTCTTTTTGGTGAAATCGTTGGAAAATCCTTTTTAATATCTGTTAGGATCTTCTGAACACCCACCCTTCTTTTTCTTAAAAAATTTATATATATAAGTATATATATACAATATATATATATATATATATATATATATATATATATATATATATATATATATATATATATATATATAAATATATATATATACATAAATTATATATATATATATATATATATATATATATATATATATATATATTATATATATATAAATATATATATATATGGGAAAATTATGACTTCTAGAAAGTCTGATATAACAGACGGACAAAATATATTTTTCGGGAGCAGAACACTAGACCAAATTATCCCATAAAATATCCAGGGGTTCAAACTAATGACATAATATGTATCTGAAGGAGTAACGAAGATGTAAACACATTTTATGATATATTAGAAAAATTGGTGATATCGATAAAGTTTCAGAAAATTTTTGGGAGCATAAAAGTTTCAGAAAATTATCCCTAAAATATCGAGGTTTTCAGAAAAACTGCTGATCGATAATATTTATCTGAAAGAGTATCGAAAAGTTTCAGAAACATGGTTTTATGATATATATTAGAAAAATTGGTGCTATCGATAAAGTTTCAGAAAATTGGTGCTATCGACAAAGTTTAAAAAAACTGGTGCTATCGATGAAGTTTCACAAAATTGGTGCTATCGATAAAGTTTTAAAAAAACTGGTGCTATCGATAAAGTTTCAGAAAATTGGTGCTATCGTTGAAGTTTCAAAAAATTTGTGCTAATCGATAAAGTTTCCAAAAACTGATGATATAGATGAAGTTTCTTACTGGTATAGGGAATTATTTCTTGCCCTCCCCTTTTGGAAAACCTATTCATAAGAGAAAATATTCTTTTAAAAATATACTGTATGAAGAAAATCCCCGAATATTTCCGTAAAATGTTAATTTTTATTTGGGCCATAACAGTAATACAATGAATCTATAGTCACATTAATGATTTTAGGAAATATTACTTGTCTGTAACCCTGAATATATGGATATATAATGAAACAGACGTTATTATATAAAGAAACAAGAAATGATAAAATCATCATGTTGTATTAGACTATGCGCTGAGAACAGCAGAAAAGATTTGTTATATTAACTTTGTTATTATTAACAACACAGATACATGAAACTCAAAAAACTCACCTGTACTGTGGTACTGCAAAGATGCTCCAACACTTCAATGTTAATGTGACATTTAAGGACACTAATACAATGAAAAAAAACAGGTAAAAACTGCGCCGAATTTTCTTCGGCGCAATCGAATTTTCTGTACTGCATGAAACTTTCATCCGTGACCTAAGAAACTCTCAGCCGCGGGGCATTAACTCAGCCACGGCCCGTTGGCGGCCTCAGCCACGGCCCATGAAACTTAGCCGCGGCCCATGAAACTCAGCCACGATCCGGTGGTGGTCTGTGTTGTTGGTACCTATAGCAGTGCCAGAAATACGATTATGGCTAACTTGAACCTTAAATAAAATAAAAACTACTGAGGGTAGAGGGCTGCAATTTGGTATATCTGATGATTGGAGGGTGAATGATCTACATACCAATTTGCAGCCCTCTAGCCTCAGTGGTTTTTCAGATCTGAGGGCGGACAGAAAAAGTGCGGACGGACAGACAAAGCCGTCACAGTAGTTTTCTATCACAGAAAACTGACAAGAATAAAGAACTTCCTTGGCAATATATGTCACAAATTCTATGTTGTTTGCTTGTCAGAGATATATCATGATAATTTGGCGAGTGTTAGAAATTTGGCTCATTCTCATGGCATGCGACACAGAAATACAATCTAGTCTATTTTTATAAAACATGGTTTTACTAAGAATATAAATCTCAGCCTGAGAATATATTAACTGATCCATCATTTAAAAAGATATACGTAAAATGTACAGATTTTTAAAGTTGTGTAGTTAAGCTTGGTCGCAAGAACAACAAAACGATACCCTGGTTATTTTCCAATATGAAATAATCCAGATTAGCTATTTTGCAAAAACAAGATTTATGAGCAACAAACCTCTGTCAACAAAAGATTCGACGCCTCGCGGAACTTAACCACTTTTTTAGCTGTTTGTATGTTTGTACCTGATGTGCTTTCATTCTTCCTTTTACACACACACACAAACACATACACACACATATATATATATATGTATATATATATATATATATATATATATATATATATATATATATATATATATATATATATAAAACGTACAATTCTCCTACAATGTATACAAGTCTTTTGGAAAGCGTCTAAACTAATGAAACCGTTTGGAATTTATGCGCTTTTTCATTTGTCCTTATGGTATTTTGCATATCTGTGTTTGTGTATGTGTGTGAGCTGAGACCGAGACAGGCAAGGTTACCGAAAACAAGCCTGGCCACACAAGAAGAGAGCATTAATGAATACCATCCGTAAGTGATAGCTGACCCGCAAATCATGCACAGTAAATATTTCACCTGAGAGACGTTTAGTAAGTGGCCGCATAGAAAACCCGAGTGGTGTTCAGAGCCCGAGTCATTCTGACGTGCCAGGCATATGTAAACAAAACTTACTATGAAAATCATTATTTCCATTTCTATCTGTTTCACATTCAGGGAAGAATGGGAACTAATCTTTTCCCTGGCGTCAGGTAACGTTTTAATATGCATCGAAAATGGAAGATCAATATTGCTTTTACAAATTCATCTGGAAAAAAAAAGTATTCTCTTTCTCTTGAATGCATTTTGCCTTGCCTACCGATTGTGCATGAAATATTGAAAAAGCAGCATGTAATACAAGTCTGAAATAACGCTCTGGCAGTTATGCTAAGTTCTAGTCTTTACAACAATAAATGCTTTCGAAATTAATTACATTTTTTCTTGGCTAAAAACGGCGTCAGTAAGCCAGATGCTGTGACGCCAGTTTCAGTAGCCATAAATCAATCAATCTTGCCTAAAACGCAAGGGCAAGTACAAGCTCATGACATTAGTACCTAACGAAATACATCAATAACTGCATAGACAGACTCATATAATATAATATAATATATATATATATATATATATATATATATATATATATATATATATATATATATATATATATATATATATATACATATATATACACATATATACATATACATGTATGTATGTATGTATATATATATATATATATATATACACACACACACACATATATATATATATGTATATAATATGTAAACGCAAGATAAACAGGAATATCGTACAATACATTGAATTTACCTCAAAGCGAAATCACCATTTCTTTTGTGCAAGCAAGTTTCCTGCTGCCTTCTTCCTCTAAAGCCAACACAGCTGAAATCACAATGCCCACTTCCTCACTTCCTCCTTCATTTTCCTGGCATTTTGAACAACTGAGCATTGTACTCTATTCTAGTTTTTTTTTTTTTTTTTTTTAGAAATTTTCTTTAGATGGTTTTGGTTTCCTCACATTCACCACCAACAACAATGATTTT
>NC_089787.1:33580623-33595623 GCF_040412425.1 Macrobrachium rosenbergii | reverse complement strand
TTGGTTTTATTTTAGCTTGTTTCATGTGAATAATAGTTATCTTTAACAATTACAAAGAACAACAACAACATTAATAATAATAATAATAATAATAATAATAATAATAATAATAATAATGGCACACATATTCATCTTCCACTCTTATTTTGGCAGTGTATTTAATTTTTGCCCTGTAAGTGCGTCAGTAATTATCTATAACAAGGCAATGTTTTAAGAATAAGAAATTTTCTTGTCAAAAATATATGTATATATATATATATATATATATATATATATATATATATATATATATATATATATATATATATATATATATATATATATATATATATATATGCATCGACAATTTTGCGGTAATGGCCTCAATACAAAGAGGGGTTTTAATAGACTACAACATTCACTGGTATTACGAAAACCAATTATACAAATACATGCTTTGTAATCTTTGTATTTACAGGATGACTGAAATTTACAGGTATAATAATTGCCCGTTACTTGCAATGGTAAACCTCACGGTGTCGGTCGGGATTAAAATCAGAAGATATATGGAATGGATTTCAAAATGGCTGTATACAAAATTCTCTAATGTTCATAATCTCTTCGCTCCATTTGCAGGCAATAATATTTGTAATTACATATACCCTTCGATAAATTAGGACTTTTATCTATTAGCTTATATATACATTCTCAATCAATTTAGAGTGTTATCTCTTACCCTATATATGCATTTTTCTAATCTATATTTTCGCTTGTGTGTTTATTGGTCTGAATGACTGGCGTCGAATGCGATTACCTTATTGGTGTAATCTCATAGCATTCTATCTATTAAGTTCGGCTTCCCAAAACCCAAAATTCAACACAGAATAATCAAATATTTATCCTGACTGATGGGGGCCCTAAGACTTACTCAACAAGGCAAATAATATATTTCAATTGATACTACAACTTCGACTGATGGGGTCCTAAGACTTACTTAAAAAAAGGCAAATAATATATTTCAATTGATACTACAACTTCATTCCTTTTCTAAACCCATATATTTCAGATTATACTGCTACCTCAACCCTGAGCAGGGCTGAAGTAATTGTAATATCCGAAATATACTGTTTTCCTTGTGTTTATTTTATGAGCGGAAACATTCCTGGGAGACTCATCCAGATATATCTTCATTTCAGAGGAAAGCGGACTGGATTAAGCGGACTGGATCTCACGAGACTAACTGAGAATCTGGAAGGCAGAGATTCAAATTTTCAGGAGGAAAGGAGAAAGGATAACCTGCAGTCATGACGACTACAGAAACTCCGTTGAACAGTACAGATTTGACGGAAAGGTGAGTTGAGTCTTTTAACGGTTTGAGATTTATATTTCACTGGAAAATACGAGCAAATTTACCTACTAGATTTTTATTTTCCTGTGAAACTACTGAGATGGCTTTCTCTGTCCGTCCACACTTTTTCTGTCCGCCCTATGATCTTAAAAACTACTGAGGCTAGAGGGCTGCAAATTGGTTTGTTGATCATCAAGCCTCCAACCATCAGACATGCCAAATTGCAGCCCTGTAGCCTCAGTAGTTTTTATTTCATTTTAGGTTAAAGTTAACCATGGTCGCGCGTCTGGCAACGCTATAGGACAAGCCATCACCGGGCCGTGGCTGAAAGTTTCATGGGTCGCGGCTCATACAGCATTATACGCTGTACAGAAAACTCGCTTGCGCCGAAGAAACTTCGGCGCATTTTTTACTTGTTTAGTATTTCTTGTAAGTTTGTCTAGTGGGAAGAAGGATATTTTCTGTGAGTGTGCTTTACTCAATCATTCCAGACTATACTGAAAAACCAAAATTTTCATAATTTTCCCTATATCTAATAATAATAATAATAATAATAATAATAATAATAATAATACTAATAATGATAATAATAAGTACCATAAACATGCGCACACATACTCCTTTACAGAGAGGGGTGAACGTGAGGTGTACGAAAAAATATCTTTACCAGAATCTCAACTCTATTCCATAATAAATACTCTTTCTTTTGTTTAATTCGCGTTATTTTCCCTTATTTTAACATCACCTTTATTTAACTGCTTACAGCTCTTCGCCTTCAGTCTTAACATATGCGCTACTATTTGTGAGTATTTTTAAACACTGCCCGGATGCAAATTCCTGAGATGAACGCTGGCATTTCACCAGCCCTGGTTTTTTTGCCATGCCCCTAGGTTAGGTTAGAGGTTAGGTTAGGTTATGTTGGATTAGGTCAGATGTGAATAATACGTACAGAGTAATTTGGGTGTGGGAAAATTAATGAGAATATTTTCAAGAAAATTCTATGGTTAGTTTTTAAGATACGGCGTCCCGCTTTTTTCACGGAAAGGTCCAGGTACTTGCTTACATCTCGGGAAAATGCTGCCCGTTTAAAGAAATACAGAATTAAAAGAATAAACTCTAAAAGACATATAAGAAACTAAAACAAATAAAATACAGCAAATAAACTGTGTAATAAGGATCACGAGAGGCTGATAAAAAAGAAAACAAAATTGCGCCCATAACGACCGCCAGGAGGATAGGTTGACCTCATCAGCGTCCAAAGACTCGTCATCCACATGATCACTAACTTTTTTTACGTCCGATTTCCCCTTGACGAGGTTGGAAGTGAAATGAGTTTTCCACTCTCCTTTGTCCCGTGTAATTTCTGCGTCAAGTCCCAATTGGTTCTGGTCTTTCTCTATTCCCTTTCTCCAAATCCCTCGGGCATTACTAGTGCTCTTCGTTCTACAACTTCCATGTACAGAATGCCTACATTATGGATACGTTCAAGTCCAGATAGAACTTGACCGTGGATACGTTGTACTGGAAAATGACTGACTTCCCGAAAGCAAATTTCAATTTCAAATAAGGGCAACGTGCGATGGCCTGTAAACAAATATGAATGGGGTGATATCGAAAAAATTACAGACGACAAAACCATTACCGAAATTTTAATGACCTGATAAAGTCCCATCATTTGTTTGTAACAAAAGGTTAATCATTCACGTGGATAAGGCACCAAATGAATGTCTTACCATGTTATTTTTTTTTAAGTCCACATTTGTTTTTGAGATATTTTATTAAAAGACAAAAGTAGACAGGCATAAGAGAAAGTTTTAGTAGACAGGCATAAGAGAAAGTTTTACTTCGGTGAGCAAAGATCGGTGACGTAATACGTCAGAATGCCTATTCAACCAAAACATAATTGGACAAACAAATATCAATGATGCAAAAAAAAAAAACATTTTGTTCCTTTGGAAAACAACAACTAAAAACACAGGTGAAAACAAGTTACTCTTTTTCCTGAAAAAGTAAGAAACAACTAACAAAAGAAAAAAAAAAAAAAAGCTAAAATCAGTATACGCGTCCTACATCTCCTTTACGATTGAATACGCTCAATACATTTTCACTAAACGTCCATTTCTCTCTCTCTCTCTCTTTATTAGATTCAAGACCCTTTATTAATGGATATGCACAGATGCCCTCTGGCGTCAGCGTGACGAACGATTTTCCCATTACAAATGACATTTTATTTCTACCTGCGCGTCATTTATCTACAACGGAAGAACGGTTTTGTATCAGAAAAAGTAAATAAAAGAGACAGAGAGAATATATCGTTGTAATATATGTAATTCGGATATCCGAAACTCGTTTGTTACTCTTACAATAAAATGAAGAGGGAAGGTGAAATAAATCGCCAATGGCAGAATACAATTCAGGGAACATACTTCTCTTATTGCTGTAAAAAAAAAAAAGTGAACCAGAGTATTTATAACTTTCCGACGTTGTATATACGTGTAATCAACTGTTTGCAATATTGCATTGCTCTATACTACTCCTGTACTCATATTTTATTTTATTTTTACAATTATGCTATATTTTACTTGTATACATATACCTTCACTATACACACACACACACACACACACACACACACACACATATATATATATATATATATATATATATATATATATATATATATATATATATATATATATATATATACTTTTCAAAAAAGGTGGGCAAGTAAAATTATGAAGTAGGATTTTACTTTCTGTAAATAAAATATTAACATCCGGCAAAAGTAGAATATGCAACATCTCTAAGGAAACATGATCAAGCCAGTTAACATTCTAAAAGCTTTCATCTGACATTTACTTTTTGAATAATAAACAAAACAAGCAAAACAAACGAACACAAAGCTGGATGCTTGTACCATACTACCCGGCCACCTTAACATGTAGAGTCCTCTCCCACGAAAGACCTTATTAACGATATCTGTATTTTTGCCCTACCTAATTGACCCTAGAACGTCCTACCAAATTGTCCTTAAGCAAATATTTTCCTACTAAATTAGAAAAGAAAAAATACACTGCCACATAACTTGTGGATTTATGTATTTGCAGAGTAATAGCAAATTAGAGACGCAAATTGGGGAGCGAGGTGGACAGTTCCCTCAGATTTATTCTTTCTAATAGTGAGTACAGGGTATATTTGGAAACTAACAATAACTCCCTCTACCCAAAAGACGTCGTATGGCGGCTAAACCTGGATTTAGTTCGCCGAGGGATATTCTTTGTGGAATTAAGAATTACTGTTAAGTGTGCAGAATACCAAGAATAATTAGGAAAATCAGTTCCTTATAGTTCGTCCTGAAATGGAAACTGTTCGTAATCTAGTACACTACGGATTCCATTTGATTCTATTTGGTTTTATTTATACAAATAACTTATCGCACGGTGTAAGGTTATTTTAGTTATGCTGTAATATCTGTTCAACTATATATATATATATATATATATATATATATATATATATATATATATATATATATATATATATATATATATATAAATCTGTATATACATATATATATATATGTATGTATGTATGTATATATATATATATATATATATATATATATATATATATATATGTACACACGCATATACATCTACATATATGTATATATACATACATGCAATCAATGCCCAAGTGCATAATAATGTATACAGTGTATGACCATTCGACTGTATACAAAGACAGGAAATAAAGATTTCTAAATAGAAGAGACTTTGCCAGAGAATTCACACAAAAACTAGAACGCTGCTTTAGATATTGACTATTACAAAATGATGATATCTGACATACATTTATCATTCAAGCGATTTAGGTTACATCCTAAAAACTTTGAAGGATTTGCAGGGATAACCTTAAGTGAGGTCGATCTTTCATAACTCCTGGTGGGAAGAACAGTCATACGATTATCAGTAAAAATATCGATTATATACCTCTCCAAAATAACCATAAGGTTATTTGTGATATATAAAATATACTGAAAGAAAATGTACTGAAATAAATACGTAAACAACACCAATTATACTTCTCAATACTCTTTGGTTTACTCTTCAAATAAATTTCTAAATGTGACTCCTAACATCTCTGATGAGTACAACAAGGGTTTAGGTCGAAATACATGCCGCTAACCATGTCTTCAGCAGTTTGGCTAAAAATCTCATCCAAGAGTCAAGCCATGTAGTATTTAGGTAAATACTAATCAGTTTCCTGAGAGCCAGTATATATATATATATATATATATATATATATATATATATATATATATATATATATATATGTGTGTGTGTGTGTGTGTGTGTGTGTGTGTGTGTGTGTGTGTGTGTGTGTGTGTGTTTGTGTATATACAAATTTCTGACTCATATCAGGATCGAACCCAGGTCTGTCAACTGAAAGATAAGACCGCTGCCAACCAAGCCACACAAGTCAAAAAAGAAGTTGAAAGACCTGGCTTCCATTCTGATGTGAGTCAGAAATTTATTTCTTTTCCACACGTAATCAAGTATTGGTTATGTCTTATATATATATATATATATATATATATATATATATATATATATATATATATATATATATATATATATAGATATAATATATATCTATACAATCCCTTCAATGGATGCACTCACCCATCTATAAATCACTTCGTTCATTTCTTTTCACTTAGCCAGTTAATCAGAACTTCGTTCAACTCTCCATCAACTTATTTATCTAATTCTAAGAATTGACGCTACAACTTTGATCGTTAGCGCACAAGATTAAGAATAGCAACTCGCCCCGCTGAAATGGATTTGGTGTATTAAAAAACTTATTGGGTTATTATTATCAGCAACACAACGAGACCAGTCACATTTCTTGATAACCTTATAGAAGTTGGATGATTCTTTGGGATAAAACCAGAAATATGGATGAAATTCAGAGTAATTGTTCGAAGAGGGTGGAAAGTAAGATGGACGAAAGAGAATATGTACGGAGGTACAGTTAGAGGAATAAAAGGGGTTGCCGCTAGGGGCCGAAGGGACGCTGCAAAATCCTTTGTCCGACCTGAATTTCATTCGAACAGCAAAAGCAACATAGATAATATGTTTCGCAATCTATTAAAATTTATTATTAATATGCGTTTCGTAAACTATTAATGTTTTAAAGGGAGGAGTGAGTGCGATAAATACCAGGCCTTGAACCTCTATAATATAATTCTAATCGTTTTGTCATTTATATAATACTTTCCTCAACTTCACTGGATGGTCAGGACCTGTACAAGATGAGAGAACATTACATGTTATAATGAAAGGCCTTTGTCAATATCAAGAGACTTGGATAAAAGTATCCAATGCTCTAGATTCAAAAGAATTATGCAGTAATTAAAATTCAAAGGCATGAATTTCATTCCTACTCAGAAAGTAAGGAAAAATGTGCAAGAAACTAAGCTAGACCTAAACACGCAAAAACAATATCAAGATGGAGAAACAAAGCTCCACCATGGCCTACTACCTCACGAGAATGGTGATACATCAACCGCTTGGGAAAATACATTTAATGTTTCCATGACTGTTGGGATTCAACAATAAATAAAGTACGAAAGTCTTATACTGAAAGATTTCTTTTTCGCGACGATTCCGCATCCTATAATATAGTCTTCCATGTTAGGACATGACTGAATTTTGTACCCGTGTTAGGTTACTCATTATGCAAACCAGCTGAATGATGAATTAATGAGGTAATATTTCAGGGGTTGAGTCATAAAAACACAAAAAATGGCCCATAATAACACATCATTGTCATGTTGGCTCACTGTGCATGCTAATTGCGAATTAGAGGTTTGTTTTTATCGGCACGATAAAGTCCTTAATTGAGTTTAATTCCCTAAATGTGACTCGTAACAGCCATAATATACAGGTTCCAGTCGAGTTCCGAACGACCCAGTGCACAGGTTAATTTCACGGTAGTGTTTCTCGGCTGTCATTAATATCAATCTATCCTTGTAACTCTAGACAGAACTAAAGGTTTCTTGCAGCGTACCTGCGGACACCAACGGTTTTGCGTTATGTCTTTTAGCTGTCCAACTCATCTAACTTAAGCTTACTCACATTTCTACTTCTCATTTAAGAATTGATCCTTCGGGCCAACCGTATGGAACCCTACGTATCTCACCTCGGCTAGCACTTTGCTAGGCCCGAGTTCGAGTCTCCGACCGGCCAATGAAGAATTAGAGGAATTTATTTCTGGTGATAGAAATTCAATTCTCGGTATAATGTGGTTCGGATTCCACAATAAGCTGCAGGTCCCGCTGCTAGGTAACCAACTGGTTCTTAGCCACGTAAAACAAGTTTAATCCTTCGGGGCAGCCCTAGGAGAGCTGTTAATCAGCTCAGTGGTCTGGTTAAACCGAGTTATACTTAACCTACGTATCTCACAATCAATTTACACTACTGAACAATAATACTTGCGGCATACACAGTACAATCACGTTTTGCCAAATACAGAAGAAAAAACTCTAAGTAGTTTTTTCATGTATGTTATTCTAGCAAAGCAAAGTCTACAGCTATCGAGTGTACATAATGGTCTCCTTGTAGATATTCTCACTAGGTGTCCATTTCCATTAACACTGAAGATACTACTACGAGGGTTTCCCCCTCCGGCGGGAATATAGTTACCAGGTAGCCTAAATGGTGCTGGTCAACCACAAAGCCACTAAGCATATTAACTTCTCTAGCCACACCCAAAAGGCCAGTTCCCGGTAAGTCATAATTACATCATTTGTGTTGTACACAAGTTACCAAGAATCTGTTCCCAGCAACAGCGGGTATAGAGTCAGGTAATGCACCTTTCACAACTCTGGGTCTTCGATATTACTACTTTTGATAAATTGCTTTACAAAGACCAAACTTCATTTCTTGATTTTTATATTGCAAAAGCAGTGTTTCTAGCAAAAGTTCTACCAATTTTCCTGTTCTTGCCCGTTTCTCCGACATATGATAGGTTGCAATTCATCCACATTTTATAACCAATACAATTGTATTTTATTCTCGATCTTCAAGTGCCGTCTTATTCTTACATACATTAATCCTGATGACACTGAAATCGATCACGAATTCATAAACCTCATTCTTCGCCCTTTGAGTTCTTTAACCCTACAACGAAGAGGCAATTTTATGATAATTTTCTCCTGTATTTAAGACACTTGTTTTCCTCCTGTGTGTGCAGATTTTCCCAGCCCTCTCGATCCTAATCCCAGACCAGGGGAAAGCCTTGACGGTATTATCTTAAATGTAAGCGAAAATGAACTCTTGCTGAGATCTGCACGAGCAGCGCATACAAGCAGTACCCTTCAAAAGTTAAAGAAAATTGTATTATAATAAAATCTTATCAAATCTAACACTAGAGTGGTCATTTTGTCTCCTGCACTAATAATAATTATCTTATATTATTAATCATATTATAATTCTCTAACATCCAGGCATTTCAGCTTCTGAAATTCTGAAACTTCTCAACAGAATATAGGTAAAAGAAGTGTTAAATTTTCTGTTGCAATTGAGCTCATGTTTCTGTTAATGATTACGAAAATGAAGATGGGAAAAATATTAAAAGCATTCGTCACATACAGCTCTATTTGTGCGCGAAGAGACTCTCATATGAACATCCGAACATTCGCTTATGAAATATATTTTCACTAATTCCGAAGCCAGTCTGCTTACAAGGAGATAATTCATCAAAATCGAGGTGTGACGCAGACACAATCATTTATATATATATATATGTGTATATATATATTTATATATATATATATATATATATATATATATATATATATATATATATATATATATGTATGTATGTATGTATGTATGTATGTATATTATATTATATATATTAAATATATATATATATATATATATATATATATATATATATATATATATATATATATATATTCAAATTTACGCTGTTAATCAGCTCAGTGGTCTGGTAAAACTAAGGTATACTTAACTTTTACGCTAATACCATAAATACGTGTAAAGAAGAATGATTTGAATCTAGTCAGGAAGAATTAAATGAGGAAGAAAAGACGAGTTATAACAACAGAGGGGAGAAAGTGCGCATGAACTTTAGGAAGAACAAATTTAACAAGGAAGTAATTGCAGAGAGAAAGGTTAATGAACAACTGACTTTTAGAATAAATGATGCCAAGAGGGCTCAAGTGTCGATGGCACCTGACATTTCTTGGTAACCACCCATCCAAGCAATGACCTGACCTGGGACTTCATAAATTCGCCGGGCGGGTCATAGAAAATACAAGGAAAAGGTCACTGCACACTTATTCCTCAAATACTGACTTCTTCAACATCAGCCTCGTTGCACTATCTACGCAAAAGATACATCAGCAGCACTGTTCCACTCATGTTCACCTTGCGTATTCTTTTATATATATATATATATATATATATATATATATATATATATATATATATATATATATATATATATATATATTTTTTTTTTTTTTTATTTCTCTGGAAATCAAGCCCTTTCCTTCCAAAACTTACTTCACACCATACATCCAGAATGCTCTTCATATCCACTGCGTCCGTCTTCCCAGTATTTAGAGTTATACACTATTTTCTTTAACTTTTTTAACTTTCCTCTTTTTCAAGTTTAAGCTGGCGTTATGGCATCCCGTAATTCTTTAATTAACCGTCCATTATTCTCTCCATAAGACCATACCACCTCAAAACAACCAGATGAAATTCGAAAGAGGATACTATCTTTATCACACTCTGATACTTGGATGTTATAAATATCTTCCGACATACGAAAAATATTTCTTATAAAATACCTGTTTTAAAATGGGGGAATTGATTTTAATAACATTACTAGAATTATTTATGCGACTGAAGTGATTTCCTTGCAGTTTGGAAATATAATTTGTGAAAATACAAAAACAAGTAAAAAATTCGCCGAAGTTTCTTTAGTGCAATCGAGTTTTCTGTACAGCCGCTACAGCGTATAATCAAGGCCACAGAAAATAGATCTATCTTTTGGTGGTCTCGGTATAATGCTGTATGAGCCGCGGCCCACGAAACTTTAACCACGGCCCCGTGGTGGCCTACCTTAGATATCATTGCCAGAAGCACGATTATGGCTGATTTTAACCTTAAATAAAATTTAAAAAACTACTGAGGCTAGAGAGCTGCAATTTGGTATGTTTGATGATTGGAAGGTGGATGATCAACATACCAATTTGAAGCCCTCTAGCCTCAGCAGTTTGAAGATCTGAGGGTGGACAGAAAAATGTGCGGACGGACAGACAAACAGTTTTTCTTTTACGCAAAACTGAAATAATAAAACTCTTCACTGATTATCAGCTCTTATCCTCCTTTACAGCGACGAAGGCCCAGGGGTGAATGTCGCCGGCTTAGTGGCCATTATCGTCTTCTACTTCTTGATCCTGGTCGTCGGCCTCTGGGCAGCATGGAAGAAGAATAGGAATTCGGACAGCCTCGAAGGACAAGGAGACGAAGTCATGCTGGCAGGAAGGGACATCGGTCTCTTTCTCGGGTGCCTCACGATGACCGGTAAGGTCTCCCGCAGTTCTTTGAATATTTCTTTTTCTTCAAGTCCACTCAGTCCTTGGTGGGGGGGGTTCTCTTTTTGTTTCGGCTATTCCTCAGTTACTTTCCTTAGCCCTTTAGATATTCATCTTCTTTGGTCTTGTTTCCATTATTGTTTGAATATGCTTCTTTTTTTTTTAAGTCAAGTCTTCTCATTCCCCTGAAGCTCCTTGCTTGGGGAAGCTTTCTCAGTCATGTGGATTATAATCTTTATAATCTTTTTTATCTGGTAAAACCTCCCTAGTCCTTAAGACATCCCTTTTCTAGTAAAGTCATCATAGCCCTTAGGGAATTCCTTTCTGTGTGCGTGTGCCAAAAAAAGAAAGGTCCAAAGGAAAAGGATATTTTACAAGGAAAAAAAAAGAAATATAAAAAGCAACAACAATACGTGAAACTGGCTTTTTAAGAGAATTTTTAGTTCAAAATATATACATATATATATATATATATATATATATATATATATATATATATATATATATATATATATATATATATATATATATATATATATATATATATATATATATATATATATATATATATAAACTGTATACATATATATATATAAGTATATATGCATATATAATATATATATATATATATATATATATATATATATATATATATATATATATATATATATATATATATATATATATACATACATACTGTATATACACTTGAACTCAAAAGTTCTCTTATAAAGCCAGTTTCACATACTGTTGATGCTTTTTATAATATATTTCTTTTCTTTCGTGTAAAATCTCCTTTTCCTTTGGATCTTTCTTTTTTCGGAAAAAGTATGGTTAGTTCCTTGAATTCCTTGTCTTCTTGACTGTTCCTCAATTTCAATTTACTTTCTTCATATTCCCTTCCTTCGGAAAAGTCAAATAACTCTTGGGATATTAGTTTTTACATTTTTTTAATGATTTGGATATTTTTGAGAGATAGGGAACTTTTAAAAATTTTCTCAGTCATCTGGACGTTCCCCTTTTCACTTATAAATCAGCTGACGAGATAAGCAGTGAATTTAGACGGTATGCTGTCTTGGTTCTACATTTCCATAGCGGCTCCCTGTGGCTGGAACATTATCGCCGCTTAATGAGCCATCCAGCGCACAGCTTTCCCATCTGTTTACCATTATAATTAGCCGCCTTACCATGGGAAGATACAGCAAATGCTTTCCTGTAATCGACTAATTATTCGCTCATTTGAGACTGCTTACCAATTTATCCATCATTAGTCCGGGAATGATGTTATTTCACAAGGTCCCCTTCACGGAATCTGAGCCTGTGTGACGTGAGGGAATAATAATAATAATAATAATAATAATAATGAACCAAACAAAAACTTCTTTCAGTTTTCTTCTGAAGATGGAAAGAGAAACCCACAAGATTCTTGTGTATAACTTGTTTACTGGTAAATATTTATATATTACAGGTCACAGTTAGGACCTGAAAGTGCTCGAGATCAAAGTAATATGTAAATATTTACCAGTAAACAAGTTATACACAAGAATCTTGTGGGTTTCTCTTTCCAATAATAATAATAATAATGTATAATAAAATCCACAATTATATAGTAAATATATTACATATAAATAATAATAATAATAATAATAATAATAATAATAATAATAATAATAATAATAATAATAATAATAATAATAATAATAAGATGAGGAGTGAAGACCCTCTTTCAGGTAGGTCTTATAATAAATTTTCAGGCTCAGTGATGTTGGTAAGCAACTGGCCACCATTCATATCGGAAAAGGACAGTGTGATAAGGGAAGTGTTTTACTGAATAATAATAATAATAATAATAATAATAATAATAATAATAATAATAATAATAATAATAATAATAATAATGCAGTGCTCTAAAATTTAATGCTTTAAGATATGTGCTGTTTATTATCACGAAATGCTGCAATTCTTGTTCACGACTGTTCCCTGCATGCAACAATCATTACGTGTAAGCAGCTACTCTGTTTCCTTTTACTATAGAGCTATTCCAACTCACTTTCTGAGTCATAATTTCCGGCATATGCTATATTCGTGTCCTCGCACCCTGAACATTCCGCTTTGCGACGAGCAAAAGGGAAATTGTCAGAAACTTTAGTAGCGAAAATGCTCAGCTTACGTGAAAGAACTCAAAAGTAATTACATAATGGGCACCATGTGTCAGCAAGAGTTTACATCCCTCTGGAGTACAATTGTGTGCCTCTTTCATTCCTTTTATTGTACCTCCATTCGTATTGTCTTTCTTCCGTCTCGCTATCCACCGTCTCCTAACAATTATTTCATAGTGGAACTGCTTTGAGGTTTTCCTCCTGTTACACCTTTCAATCCTTCTTACTGTCAATTTCCATTTCAGCGCTGAATGACCTCACAGGTCCCAGCGATTGGCCTCTGGCCTGAACTCTATATTCCATGCCATTCCTACAACTGTATGCTATTATATATGTCCACAATAATTATCGGGGCTTGGTTATTTTTTCATATTAAAGTCTTCACGTAACTATATCTAATTTATTAAACATTGATGTGGCCGTCTGAATGCTTCAATGCACTGCCTAAGTTTCTAACTCTTTGTAATTTACCACTTCTTTTTCCTTAGAAATCTATAAGTCAACATCGAATCTAACTAGATAATTATACAGCTATTTTTACTTTCAGAGGTATATAAATTCCTGAAATATCCAAAATTAACTTTCCTATATTTTATATAGCAGTATGAAGGACTTCATAACACAAGTACCAAATAAACACGTTATCTATCAACTTTTCTTATTCGTCCCTAAAATTTACATAGAAATATAATCGATACTTCTTTGTTTACAAAACACAAGAACGTCCTTTTAAAGCGAATTCTTTTCAAACAGAGACAAAGATAGGGAGAGAAAGAGAGAGAGAGAGAGAGGGGGCATTTCTTTTTACAGTAAGCTCGGTGCTTTTAGAGCGCTCGTATGATTCCATCATCATCGGAATCTTTGTTTGGTTACTGCTGAATCTTTTCCTCTTTCATCTGCTTTCCTTTGATTTCTTTCGAACGGTGAATTTTCATCACAGCTAGCAGTGGCGCATTCGTTTTTTATGCTTTTGTTACAAACTCCTTAGTTAAATATCTTAAACCTAGAGTACCATACCTGAAAGAGTTTCAGCAAACGAACTTGTCAACTGAGCGAAGTCTCTCTCTCAAAAAAGCGCCAAATGTAGATTGTTTTATCTGCTGTGCACGTCTTCAACCCGTTTCACGAAAATAATGTTAACGAACAAAGCTTCTTGCGTCTGCCCCAGTAATTGTATACTTTGTAAATTTGATTGTCCCTCTAATATTCACTGGAAGTCTTACTAAAAGTAGCTCGATTACTTTGAATATAACGCACGCGCGCGCATGCACTCACACACACACGCACATGCACACACACATATATATATATATAAACGTTATCACTTGCATTGTTATCTGTGCATTAATACAATTACTAACAGGACCTCATTGAAACTGTATGGTCTCTAGCGGAGGTATTCATTCGATAAAAGTTACAAGCTTTCCAGGGCTAACAGTCTTGACAATGAGGACTGTTAGTCCTGGAAAGCTTGTAACTTTTATCGAATAAATATCTCCAGTAGATACCATCCAGTTTCAATGAGGACCTGTAATATATATATATATATATATATATATATATATATATATATATATATATATATATATATATATATATATATATATATATATATATATATACTGTATATATATATATATATATATATATATATATATATATATATATATATATAATTCTTCTTTTAACATGCTTTTTCCCCATTTGTATTGGGTAAGCACGATGCCTTCTTTTTGAAGGACTTTGATTTGGCATTGGGATAGACTTTGTAGTCTCGATAGGCTGCCCTGCCTGTCATCGCTTAGACCCCGGTAGCGTATGTACATGTATTGTACCAGTCACCAGCGCCCTTTCTCCCAGCAGCGAGGAGACGT
>NC_089787.1:33563123-33575623 GCF_040412425.1 Macrobrachium rosenbergii | reverse complement strand
TCTGTATTCTCCAAACTGGAAAGAGAAAATTCACTCATTAGCCACTGATTATTATATACCTTGAAATAAAAAAACATATATGTGTGTGTGCGTACACACACACACACATATATATATATATATATATATATATATATATATATATATATATATATATATATATATATATATATATATATATATATATATATATATATATATATATATATATATATATATATATATATATATATATTTATATATATATATATATATATATATATTAAATATATATATATATGTATATATATATATATATATATATATATATATATATATATATATGTGTGTGTGTGTGTGTGTGTATGCATGTATATATACATATATACATATGCATATATATTAAACCGGATATAGAAAGTAAGAAGTAGGAGCATAAACAGTAAATTGAGTAATCCATATGCATTTTTTCTATTTCATTCACTTACCGCTAAGGAATGAAACTTTTAGGCTATTTATCAGGATTACTTTCTGAGATTAATAAGCTTACTCTTACGGAAATCAATAGGAAAATTTATAGCGTTCAGAAAGGTATTAAAATGGCTAGGCCTATTTATCACTGACGTCTGTGTGTGTGTATATATGTGTGTGTGTGTGTGTGTGTGTATGTGTGTGTAACTCAACATTTAATATGTTTTTAGGCAAAGAATCACTCATCTACGTATAATAAAATATGATTTTTTCATAGTTATGCCTCAATACCGTCAAGATCTGCCGTTTTCTATTATTTGGTTACAGGTGCTTCAAACCCATCTCCTGTTGGGTGGGTAACTCGGGTGTACTCACGGGCGAGAGTTTGTGACCCATCACGAACTTTAATACTCAGTAGCCATGGAATAAGCTCATAAAAATTGTCTGTGATCCTATAAAAGAATTCATTTGAGCTATAGTACGCTAAGGTACATTTATGTAGACATACAACTGTCCAAAATATATCGTTAGGTCTTATGGTTTCAGGCTCACCATAAACTGAGGCAAAGAGGAGTTATTTGAGGTGCAGTTACATGCCAGAGATCACATGCAGGCATACTGAAGGACGAATGGTTTTGTCAAGCTTAATGTGAAAGAGCACAAGTAAAAACAACAGAGTTGGCAAGATGAACAAGAATGTAGGCGAGAACAAAATGCTGTACATGTTAGTACGAGTGCATGCAGAGGGAAAGACACTGAACAAAAGGTTATCAGGGTAAAAGAAGCAGATGGAGACAGTGCCTGAAGTGAACGCAGTCTTGGGTCGACGGAGAGAATAATTTAAAGACTTGCTGAATGTGGAGATAGAAGAGAGGGACTGTGAAAGCAAAAGAAACATTGTAGAAGTGACTGCGGGTATTGCACGGAGGCTAGTTAAAGAGGTTAAATAATGGAAATAAATAAAGAATGATGGGATTTCAAGTCAGATGCTGCCTTATGGCGGGGACAGTGTGAATGAGTGGCAGATGGGTTTGTAAGGTATGTCTGGATGCGAGACAATGTAAGGGGAATAATGGTTCTGTTGTACAACAATAGAGGCGACAGATGCAGTCGACTGTAAGAATTATTATGGGAGAATAACATTGTTTACCATAGAATGAAGGTGTATGGTAGGATCTTCATTGAGAACGGAAGGTAGATGACAGGTGTAACATAGAAATAATAATGTGAGTTTAGACAAGGAGGAAGGTTTGTGGATCAAGTGCTTATTATGAAACTAACTTCTGAGAATTATGTCACTAAAGGTGTAAAACTGTGTGGCATGCACTGACCCAGAAAAAAAACTTATTACAGAAGCTATAGACACACCATGAATTGCACTGATGAAGAATGGTATAGAAGAGAAGTTGTTGAGAGTGAGGAAATATTTTTGTACAAAGGAAGTGAAGTTCATGGTAAAATATGTCAATGAGTGAGTGACTGGTTTAGTGTAAGAGTTAGTCTGTGGCTCAGGTGTGTTATATATTATTATCTTGATGGATGGGAAGAATTAACAATGACAATTTGATGAATGAATAACTCTGAAATGTTTTTTTGAAGCAATAGTGGAAGACCTGAAAAGAGTTGGATAGATATAGTGAAAGAGGTATTAGAAAGAAAAAACTAATATCCAGGAAGCATGCAAGCTGGCCAAGATAGGGGTGAGATTAGCAGTAAAAGTGTAAGGGGATTCGAAGTGCTGCTGATGATCCTTCTATAGTTTTCTACACAGAGGATTCACCCACAGTTCATTATGAAAGTAGCAGTGACCGTGGTGTTGAATTTTCTCTGAAGCCACCCTCTGTTTGGGGAAATGGTTATACTATATATATATATATATATATATATATATATATATATATATATATATATATATATATATATATATATATATATATATATATATATATATATAGTCTGCTATATCTAAACCGCAAAAGAAGACTTCAAAAGAAACAAGTGGGTGCAAAATCTCTTCTGAGAAATGTGGAATATTTCCTCGAAAAATCTCGCACTTCATCCTCCCTTTCCTCTTGATGGATGGCCCAAAAAATGTTTTTTTATAAAAATATTAAAAATGCCAAAATTGCAGCACGTTAAAAACAGCGAAACGAAGAAATCTCATCGCTAACGAGACGGTTCAGGAACCAAAGGTGTAACGAAAACGGATATTTTAAAAAATAAAAGCAAAATGGTTCTACACAGGGAAGGAGGGAGGTTGCGGAGGTGAACGAGTAACAGAGATGGGGAGAGAGAGATACAATACGAGGGAATAAAGATAAGGTGGCATTGTGTGTTCTACCGTGCCTGATTGAAGCGGATGCCCATTCACAATGGCCTGGTCGGGGATCGACTCCTAGGACTTCCAGGGTTTCTTTTGTGGAAGCCCATAATAGATGTAACCTTTCAGAGATTTCGTTATTTGATGCTGACTGACAGAGAGAGAGAGAGAGAGAGAGAGAGAGAGAGAGAGAGAGAGAGAAGAGAGAGAGAGAGAATATGGAGCTCCCTTTTACTTGCAATGAAGAGCTGATCGATACTTACGTAAAACTTGTTCACGAAGCTGCGACAATATATATTTGTCTGTGAGTGAATATGTTATTGTGAGATGATGAGACAATTCAAAACAAATGATGTCGTCATCTTTAGAGCGACGCATAAGGGAAATTGTGATTCTTATTACCAAGATTTAAGTTATGAAGTTAAAAGTTTGACCTCACTTCATGAGAACACGTCGCCATGCTTAAACCATTCCCTTCCAGACTATCCAGATATGGTTTATTTGCTGAACAGATAAAACATAAATAGAAAGTCCTACACTATAAAGAAACATGAGAGAGTTCCATTGTTAACACCACCACTACAGAAATCTTTCCTTTACTATAAAAGGGACTAATAGATTTCCACGCTTGTAGACCTTGCCCTTAAAATTAAATATATTTCCCCTCTGAATCCAGACTTTACTCCATCATTAAAAGACACTGATAAACGTTCCCCTTTTGACTCTGATATCACCCCTTTCCTAAAATAGTCATTCGTGCCATTTCCCCTTTTTAATGTTATATATTTAAATCCTTGCTAAAGAACTAAAATTTTCCGTCCTTAGCAATGACCCAGTTATAAACATCAAAACTAAATCGTTCTCAGCTCAACAAACCAAAGTTATCATAAGGGACGAACCATTATCAGTATAAATTATTAAACATACAGAATTCCAATCTACCACTCAGATTTATCCCAAACTTTGAGTAATTCATATTTTGTGTAACAACCTACAATTGAGATTTAATTTTAATATTCTACTTAAAATATAAATTTCAAGTACGTGGACAAAGTGAACTGGTGTGTATGGTTATTATTTTGAATATTCCATGTTATCCATACACAGAGGGAACATAAATCATTGAAAAGAAAGGAGGAAAACTTTTGGACACTCCACAGTATCTCGCCAAACTTTCCGGCCTTATGCCTCTAAAGACAGGAAAAGATTTCGCCTTATTTTTCTCAGATGTCTTGATGTAAAGGCGATGAATCCGTTGAAGTGATGTTTTACCTCAGTTTTCTTTTCGAAATCCGGTGTGGAAAAAATGTTTACCAACCTGGGGCTTTGAGGAAGACGAATGGATGATATAAAATAGGAAATGGAAAAGAGAAAAGTCATGTTCCATTTGAAAGTCGTTTTTTTCCACAAGGTGGAAAAATTCCTCTCGCGACAGAGGGGCGCTCAGGGCGATTTCTCTTCTCCATCAAATACTTTTCTCCTTTATTGATTGGTCGCGGGACGAAAATAAGACTATAAGAATCGTCAGTTGGAAATCGTTGACAGAACGCCTGTTCCTCCTCGGGGCTTCATTTGGAATATGACTCCCAAGAATCCGATTTTGACATCTACCTCATAACAGCCTAACCTCTGGAAAAATTCTTCGCAGCTTCATCTCCTGACATTATTACTATATGAATGATTATTTACAATATATATGTGTATATATATTTATTATATATATAAGTATATATATATATATATATATATATATATATATATATATATATATATATATATATATATATATATATATATATATATATATATATATATATATATATATATATATATATATATATATATATATATGGTTACAAGAAGTTACATACAGTAGAAAAGAAGAAAGCGAGAGAGAAGAAGAAAAGGAAGCAAGTAATGAATAAAGAGGAGTAATTATGATCAAGAAATTAAAGGAAAATAAGTGGTTTTCAGGGGAAGTGAACGCAGATAGATTAATCATTAAATGGATCTCAGAATGCAAGATACAAATGGTAAGATGCTGCCTGAAGTGAAAATAATTCTGTGTCGATGGAGTCAGTATCTGAGGATTTGCTGAATGTGGAGAATACAAGGCTGCAGAGCTGCATGACACAAGAGTGGAAGGGGTTGAAGGAAATTTCAAAATTATGAAGGAAATTATGAGTTTGAAGAATGGAGATACATGGAGTTAACTCGACTGCGAGTGAGATGCAGCTGCATGATGGGAAAGTGTGACTGATTGGTTGGCCATGGTGTGTAAGGTAGGTCTGGAATGGGAGAGAGGACTAATTACTATCTATAAAAGCGTGAATTACAGGGGACACAACATCACTTACTTGACCAGGAAGGTGAATGATAGATTTCTTATAAAAGTATGACAGATAACAGTAGAATGACTGCGGGAAGAAACGCGATGTAAGACAATGTCTATGAGGCGGGAGCTAGTAAACTTACCCGTAGCTACGAATTTTGTTGTGACGAGTCCACAACAAAAATACTATTTTCAGGCAACATTTATTTTAAAACATTGCCGATACCAGTTCAAAGTCTACCGAAACGAAAGCTTGAAATCCCCTTTTCCAGAGAGTTACAGTAATAAAGAAACATCACGAGCCAATCTCTGTTAATTCAGAAAAACACGATCAACTCTTCTGCATTTCATCTGAAATTTCTTTATTGTTAAGATTTTATGACGCTTGCAATTCAATCTCGTTGCCAAGATCTTAAAATTATGCCTAAGTGGCCTTATAAGTCCCCTTAGTTATTTTGCCTTATCAAACGATTTGAATCGGTTTATTTTTTTTCAGGCGGAGCATTTTTCGCCCGTAAGATGAGAGAGAGGCGTTACATAACCATGTTGGATCCCTTGCAAGAGCGTTTCGGTCGGCGATGGGGGGCTATGTTGTATCTTCCAGCGCTGGCCGGCGAAACTCTGTGGTCCGCTTCCATCCTGGGCGCCTTAGGTAAGTCATTCCTCAAGAATCAATAAACGACCCTCTCACTCCTTTATTTGTCTTCCTTTTTTTCTTGTTATGTAACAAACAAGGTCAACAGTCTCTCTCTCTCTCTCTCTCTCTCTCTCTCTCTCTCTCTCTCTCTCTCTCTCTCTCTCTCTCTCTCTCTAATAATCTATATGCTACTCTAACATTATTTTTGTTAGGTTTTTCTTTCTATGGTCTGTGAATGTACGGAATCTATACACGTTTATGCGATCTCTCTCTCTCTCTCTCTCTCTCTCTCTCTCTCTCTCTCTCTCTCTATATATATATCTATATATATTTATATATATATATATATACATATACTGTATATATATATATATATATATATATATATATATATATATATATATATATATATATATATATATATATATAATACAATTCTGGTTATTTTAGGCAAAACATTCTTGAATAATCTATGCGCCACTCTGACACTCTTTTCTTACTTTCCCTTTATATGGCCTGCGAATATGTGGAATCTTCCATTGTTATATGTGAAGCTCTCTCTCTCTCTCTCTCTCTCTCTCTCTCTCTCTCTCTCTCTCTCTCTCTCTCTCTCTCTCTCTCTCAGGAAGTAACCTTTTCGAAAATTGTTTTTATAAGACCGCAAGAAAAAACTTTTTCCCTCTATATTTTCGTCGACGCTTTCTTGACACAGGCATCAGTCACATTCAGGGGTTACGTAAGGAAGGCTCTTCATCCTACTTTCCTCAAGATTTCCACCTGTCTCGACGTCTCTGAAATTCAACTTCGGACTAAAGTCTTTCAAAAGCGTCTGTCAATTAAAACTCTTCTAGCGGTTCCTTGCGAGTAAACACGCTTCCACGCATACACACACACACACTCACTGTATATTATATCCTTTTTTTACTAGGATTATCTCGTCCTGTGATTAACTGCACTCAAGTATAAACAAGTAAAAAATGCGCCGAAGTTGTATGAGCCACGCCCCATGAAGCTTTCAGCCACGGCCCAGTGGTGGCCTGTCCTACAGCGTTGCCAGACGTACGATTATGGCTAACTTTAACCTTTATTACAATAAAAACTACTGAGGCTAGAGGGCTGCAATTTATTATGTTTGATGAGTGGAGGGTGGATGATCAACATACCAATTTGCAGCCCTCTAGCCTCAGCAGATGATGAGATCTGAGGGCGGACAGAAAAAGTGCGGACGGACAGACAAAGCTAGCACAATAGTTTTCTTTTACAGAAAACTACAAACTATGCTCTCCTCACCGAGAACTATGAAAATTACTCTCTCTACTTTTTAAATTTCCTCATCTAATCATAAAGAAAAGAAGACAACGGAATATCAAAGTAATTAGACAATGCTCTCATTAAAAACTCTGAAAGAAAGTTTTAAAAGGTCTTCATACGATTCGAGATAAAGTCCTCACGCATTACCTGTTTCTTTTTTTTTTTTTTTTTACAACCCTCATGCCTGAAGAGACGTCAATTGTTCCGACACACTTGTTATAGAACTTTTCGTCAATTCTTTAAAAACCCTCTTACTTAACTCATTGTGCTTTTTATCGGCGCAAGGGAAACTTTTTATTATTATTATTATTATTATTATTATTATTATTATTATTATTATTATTATTATTATTATTATTATTATTATTATTTCACATAAAGCTTCACGTTTATCAAAAAAGCATCGGACGACAATACAATCTAAATTTATCAATACAATGACATGAATTGTGGTGTAATCTGTCATTCAGAATGACGACTTTCTCCTAAATGATTTTGTGACACTGTCAACAAGTGCTGAAGATGATGACAACATAAAACGTCATTGTTAACGTATTGACATACTGCTTGGGCTCGTGACAACTCACGTTTGCTTGTTGAAAACTTTCATGCCTAAGAAATATAAAACGTATTTATCTACAGGAAAACTAATACAGAACGATACGGAAATTCACCATCTTCTTAATGCCGTATTTTTCCAAAAAGTATTCAGACGGATATCAATAATAAATCAACAAGATTTCTTAACCCTATTGTCACACGGAACACAAATTAATCTAAATGATGTTATCACACGAAATATAAATTAATCTAAATGATGTTATCACACGGAAAACAAATTAATCTAAATGATGTTATCACACGGAATACAAATTATTCTAAATGATGTTATCACACGAAGTACAAATTAATCTAAATGATGTTATCACACATATTGCAAATTCATCTAAATTATGTTATCACACGGAATACAAATTAATCTAAATTATGTTATCACACGGAATACAAATTAATCTAAATAATTTTATCACACGGAATACAAATTATTCTAAATGATGTTATCATCACACGGAATACAAATTAATCTAAATGATTTTATCACACGGAATACAAATTAAACTAAACGATATTTTCACACGAAATATAAATTAACCTAAATGATGTTATCACACGCAATACAAATTAATCTAAATGATTTTATCACACGGGATACAAATTAATCTAAATGACGTTATCAAACGGAATACAAATTAATCTAAATGATGAATTGACGACTATCACACAAGAGGATTTACAGAGATCAATACTTTCGATTTAGAAAAAAATGGAAAAACGCCAAGTCTGACGTGGATTAATTAAAATGTGCATCAAATAAAAAACAATTATATTGTGAGCTTACTTTAAAAGAGGGGAAACTGATGATTTTTCACGTTATTATTATTAACAAAGGTCAATCAGCTAAGCAAGTATTCACAGATGTTGCCTAGCAACATTATTCATTTATTCGTAATTATTCTATACCTTTAATAATGTAACGCCTTATTATGCTAACATAATAATATATATGTATGTGTGTTTGAAATTAAAATATAATAGAGGTCTTTGCAGCTATTACTAATATTTCAGATACACACACACACCATGTAAATATAAATTATAATATATAACATATCTTTAATGTATTTATTTATTTATGTGTTTATATATATATTATATATATATATACATATATATATATATATATATATAAATATACAAATATATATATTATATATATATATATATATATATATATATATATATATATATATATATATATATATATATATATATATATATATATATATATATATATATATATATATAAAGTAAAATCACTATCGACAAAAAAATTTGGTAATGAGGCCAAAAGAAACGTAAAGGTATTATTTAGTTTTAAAAAAATGATTTTGCTGGTTTTACTCTTTCTCTGTGGTCAAACATTTTTTATTTGCCCAATAATTTATTGCCTAATAATTTACCTACTTGGAATGGGTGAGACGATTATTAAGAAAGCGCCAGCATTTTTCCAGGAGAAAGTAGCTAAATAATTTTTTTTTATTCTTCTCCCTTCGAAATTAGGATGGAAAACGTCACATCGTATACTATCTAAGTAATCATCTATTGACTTTCAGAGGATTATTCTTACGGCAGTATATTTTCACGTAAAGCCTTTACTGAAAAACGATGTTGACAATAATATCATAATAATCTAATTTGGTAGTCAATAATTTCATTTTACTGATTTGCACAATATTACCAATTAGAAAACCGACATGTTCTCACTTACTAATCAAGCACGGACTAACTTCAGTGCTAAATATTCAGAAGCAAAATATTATATACCTAAGTCTTCTTCTTCTTCTTCTTCTTCTTCTTCTTCTTCTTCTTCTTCTTCTTCTTCTTCTTCTTCTTCTTCTTCTCCTCTCTCTCTCTCTGCATCTTTTCCCACTTCTGTGTGGGGTCGATGTTTCTGACTGCTTTCCTCGACCTGGCTCGGTCAAACACATCGTCCTCTGACAATTGTTTGTTTCTCAGATCTTCTCTAACTACATCCATCCACCTTCGCTTCTTCGGTCTTCCTCTTGCTCTCCCACCAGGCACCTCCATCTGCATCTCTCTCCTCCCTACATATGTCTCATCCTTTCTGACCACATGGCCATACCACTGCAGTCTTCTTTCTTGAGCCTTCTTTCATAGTTCTACGACTTTAGTGGTTTCTCTTATTCTTATACTTATGTCTTATACTTATGAATTGAATTGATTATAGAATTTACGCCAGAGGCCAAGCACTAGGACCTATGAGGTCATTCAAAGCTGAAACGGAAATTGACAGTAAAAGTTTTGAAATGTGTAACAGGAGGAAAACCTCGCAGTTGCACTATGAATCAATTGTTAGAAGAGGGTGGAAGGTAAGATGGAAGAAAGAGAATATGAACTGAGGTACAGTAAAAGGAAATGAAAGGGGTTGCAGCTGGGGGCCGAAGGCACGCTCCAAAGAACCTGAAGTAATGCCTAAAGTGCACTGCACGAGGTGCACTGACGGCACTATCCCCCTAAAGGGCTTATACTTAGGTCTACAAACTAAAAATCAAACTTAATGCTTACATTCGCTTCGTGTGGTATAACAAAATCCCGCAAGCATTTCCTCATAACGGCCTCATCAAATCATTCTAATTTCTGTGTTTGTTCCCTCAGGATCAACAATAGCCGTCATCTTAGATCTGGGAAACGACATCTCTATAATCCTGTCGGCCGTGATTGCTGTCGTCTACACCATGTTCGGAGGCTTATATTCTGTGGCCTACACCGATGTCATTCAGCTCTTCTGTATAATTTTCGGTCTGGTGAGCACAAATAAAAAAATTTCAATACGCTTGGGTGATGTTGTAGAATGAAGGTGAAGGCTTTTTCCAAATGATGTGGCGTTACCTAAGAAGATCCATTCTGATGAGACTCAAGGTTTCAGATGGCAGATGGACTTTTTGTTTAGAGGAAAATATATAGAAATATTGCCTATAATTCTCCTCGTATTTGAATGTCACTAAGAATTCAATCTTCTTTCCCAGTGTAACTTTATACCCATGCGGTGTCAATAATTAGGTTCTTGCATACAAATTGCGTGTAATTAAATGAGGTAACTCCTAACTCCTCTACAGTGTAAATTAGACATCAAGGTATCTTTTGTCGATATGTATCCTTCATTTCAAAGACCATAATTATATGAAATAAATGAGCACAAGCTTTTCAGTTTCTTTCAATTATTAATTATTAACAAACGAAATTTTTAAATAATTAATTTTCTTTACCTCTAACACATTTACCAAGAGCAGGATTACCTCCAAGAACGTTATGTTAGAAAGTGCCAAGTTTGACTTTAACTTTCCTTGGTGTTCTAAGCATTTTAACTTTGATTCTGAAAATACTGTACAGCAAATCAAATAAAGACATAAATGCACGCAATTAAATGCTTCTTAAGCTTCATGATTACAGAAAGAAAAATAAACATTCTTACCGCATTTATGCTAAAATTACAGTTACTTAAGCAGTACGGACCGTACACTCAAAACATCGTTAAGCACCTTTCCCTTATGAAAACAATTCACAGGTCTATTTGGTCAGACCTAGGAGTCTAGAAATGATAACATTTCAATTTGCCTGGACTTGAAGCTGTGACAAGGAGATCATATCAGACTCTTCAATATGACGAGATTTTAATTAGCTAAGGCGCTGAACAAATCTTGAGGGTATTTCTCTTATAAACAAAAATAACGCATTTATTTCTTTTGCAGTGTCTGGCTATTCCCTTTGCTATGCACCACGAGGCAGTTGGCTCTCTGTCCCTCAATGAAACGGACTGGTTGGGGGCGATTTCGCCTGATACCCCCTGGGTATGGGCCCAGTGGACTGACTACTACATACTCATGTTCTTTGGAGGAATCCCATGGCAGGTAGGGAATATCTCAGATGCTGAGAAGCTTGCTTACAGCTTATACCTGGAGTATGAAAAGTCGCACTGGTATACTTTCTGTTCGAAAGCAGCTCCGTAGATGAACTAGTTTCGCCTTCTCAAAATATTTACCTGTTAAGTACGTTTACCTAGTAAGATTTCATTCTGAAATCATCTCGAGTTGGGTTGATATCTTATATCCTTACTGAAAGCAAATGCTATCAAACACGGTATTGCAAAAATCAGTGAAGGCAATAAAAGAAATTATTCACTGAGTTACCCTGTATATTCCGCTCATTTGAACAAGACCCGGCCGCGCAATTTACGTTAATAATAGATTTCACGCCTCAGCAGATAGCAGACCTATAACTTGAAAAGGCCAGGTTAAATGAATCGGAAAATCCTATCAAAGTCAGAGGAATCCACGCACCTGAAGAGAGTAAAACGAAAGGTTAATAAAGCCAGATTTTCTTTGAGGCTTAATAGCAAATCATAGCTGGCTCCTCTTTCTTCTCAATAACATCACTCTCTTCAGGTGCGGTTCCCTGCAAAAGTTTCCTCCACTTACCTCTCGACGTATTTATGGGCTTTTATTTCTTCCACGTGTGTTCCCTGTGTAATATGTCACCCAAGTTCCCTCCCTCTTTATTCCGAAACGAATATTGGCGTTATCTTTCCACGTGCCTAAATGCATACCCGGCGTGGTCTTCCATCCAACTTCCCCCCACCCCCCCCAATCCTTATTCCCACCGGAATATTGGTGTTATTTTCCAACGTGCCTAAATGCATGTCCAGCGTGTTCTCCCATTCAGCTTTCCGTTTATTATAATATTCCTCTTTTTCCTTGAATACCTTTTTAGCATAAATTGTTCAAAGTTCCTTTCATACTGTTGTCAGCATTATAACGCTCAGCATATGTTTTCTAATTGTATTTTTTGGTTATATTATCAGTCAAGTACTT
>NC_089787.1:33548123-33558123 GCF_040412425.1 Macrobrachium rosenbergii | reverse complement strand
ATAGATACTGATTACACTTTTTTATAAATACAAAATGCTGGCTATATCAAGCTATTAAATCTTTTATGTCCACCTGGTTCCTTTCATGACTTTTAATAAGACAGTTGCCGGTGGTACGCACACACACAAACACACACACATACACGCACACACACACACAAACACACATACGCACATGGGCAGGAGCGTAATTCAAAATGACTGTAAATTTCTTTCAGTCATCAGATGATCGAGAATAACATTTTATTCCTTCCTCTAATCTCCTAAGTACAATTGGCCCGATAAAATTGTGTAGCAAGTCGCTGGCCTCACAACATTTAATCTAGAATTATTACTTGCCTGCTCAATAAGGTGTTATTCTAACGTTTTGGTGCTGTCATTCTGGGATGAGGTTGCTAGCACCTGGACAACTGCCAACCTGGATGTGAGACATTACAGTCGACTAAGCACCAAGCATCTAAGGGATTGCTTAGATCAATGAAACCAAATGGGTGTTGGGATAGAAAGCCTATGTTTGTCCCTCCTTGCATAAGATTTCATATTATATTTATACATGTCTATACATACATACAATATATATATATATATATATATATATATATATATATATATATATATATATATATATATATATATATATGTATCTATATATATATGTCTCTCTCTCTCTATATAATATATATATATACATAAACGAAACTGCCTTTGTACATCAACAATCACGCTGCAAAGACTCATAAGGTGGGGAGACACGCAACAGGAAAGAGATCGCACGCGTGGATGAAGAATTTCCCACCAGCTGTCCTAACGCGAAGCGCCATTAATCTAAAAACCCGGAGGCTCTTAAGAAAGAGAGAGAGAGAGAGAGAGAGAGAGAGAGAGAGAGAGAGAGAGAGAGAGAGAGAGAGAGACTTATCCCTTCTTAGGGCTGGCCCATCCCAAGACCTAAAACTTTTCCAGGTCATTATTGAGACTGATATCAAATGGCTTAACAGGCAAACTCCCGGCCTTTCATCCGCCTCTGTAACAAAGTTTCGGGGCTTTGGCAATAGTCAGTGACTTACAGAAGCCGATTGGTCGAGTTTGAGCTGCTCTCAGAACTAACTTTCCAATGTCACTCATTGACGTGAGGTAACCAGTGTTCCTCCACAAGTTTTTCCTGCCCTTCCTTTTTTATAATGAATACACACGTGTGTGTATATATATATAATACTTATGTGTGTGTGAGTGTGTGAATAAAATAAATAAATATTTATACAATATAAATATATATATATATATATATATATATATATATATATATATATATATATATATATATATATATATATCAATTATGCACATAAGTACCTCTGTGGTATGCATATACATTATATTTTATATATTCATAAATATCAAACCACATATATCGTTTAACATCGCGATAACTTAAACCCAAGTGACAATGATAACTGACAAGTACATCAGTCCCGGCAGGGATTTGAACCTCAGTTTTGATATCACCACAAAAATGTTCTGACATACTGATGAAAATAACAAAATAACGTAGTTGTAAGTGGCAACAATTCTAATAATAATATATATATAGCGTATAAATACAGAAACTACATATATATATATAAAATATATATATATATATATATATATATATATATATATATATATATATATATATATATATATATGTGTGTGTGTGTGTGTGTGTGTGTGTGTTCGTGTGGGCGTAGGTGTGTGCGTGGGTCGTATTTTCTCCTTTATAATTTTACCAGCATTCTATGTCACGCAACTCATTGATCGACGCTTGCTATTAATGTGAATGGCCCATGACAACCTTTCATCAAGCAGTCAAATAACACACCTTCATCGAAATGGCTGTCGCTTGCGAGAGCTACACCACTTCAGTAACCGGGGAAACCCGGTTAACTTTGAGTTGGTACGTCCAATCCATCCTACAATTGAGTGGATTAGCGAGGTCCGGCTGCCGATTTTTAGAAAAAAGGAAAGCCAGTTCATGTACGCTCAGATCACGTCGACATCTGAAATCTAATTGTGATCACATCTCATCTAGTGCCTTTCATGCTGAGGGCCCCGGCATTTATAAAGGTTCCAACAATAAGGTTCCATCAGTTCAAACTCTCAGAATGCTGTTCTGATATTGCTCTCTCTCTCTCTCTCTCTCTCTCTCTCGGCTTTCTCTCTCTCCCTCTCTCTCTCTCTCTCTCTCCTGGACATCATTCATTCTTCAAGTGTTCTCTCGAAACTCAGAATGCTGTTCATTTTATTATTCATTCTTCATAATGTTCTTTTCTCTCTCTCTCTCTCTCTCTCTCTCTCTCTCTCTCTCTCTCTCTCTCTCTCTCTCTCTCTCTCCTGGACTTTATCATTCATTCTTCACAGTGTTCTCTCGAAACTCATTTAAAATATTAGCCTCTCTCTCTCTCTCTCTCTCTCTCTCTCTCTCTCTCTCTCTCTCTCTCTCTCTCTCTCTCTCTCCAGGGGTTTTCAGTAGTTCTTCATAGTGTACTCTCTCTCTCTCTCTCTCTCTCTCTCTCTCTCTCTCTCCTTCATTTTATTATTCATTCTTCATTTTAATTGTTCTTTTCTTTGAAACTCATTTAAAATATTAGCCTCTCTCTCTCTCTCTCTCTCTCTCTCTCTCTCTCTCTCTCTCTCTCTCTCTCTCTCTCTCTCCCCGCCTTTTCCTGGTGCCATCCTCTTTTGCATCTTTTCCCCCTTCAAAGAAAATCGCGGTCATGAATATTTTGATGAACTTATGCGAGAGGCCGGGAATTTTATCAGGCCCAGAGTAAACAACTAAGTTTACCACCTCTGGAAGTCTTGTATTATCACTTTCAGTTTTCCTAGAAAAAGCCTTTAAAGGTTCGAAGGTCACTAATGAGTCGTGAACAGGTCACAGCACCTGCATATCTATGAACAACACACGCATGCCCTCTCCACCTAGGGAGGTCCTGTAAGAACAAGGTAATGGCAACCAAATCTACCTCCTTTAGTCGGCTGGAGAGTCAGCCATGTTTATATTGCAGTACATGTATTCATGATTTATGAGTGTTGAATTATTTTAATTTATCTGTTATTTCTCTTCTCTTTTGCTGCACTTTTATCACTTACTGGCATTCCCATATGTTGTAGCTTCCTTTCGAGGATATTTTGAATAATTTCTTATGAATATTTGATAATAATAATAATAATAATAATAATAATAATAATAATAATAATAATAATAATAATAAAGCAACGACATTTAAAGAGCAAATGCTTCATCACCGCGTGACGACTTGGTATAATTTAACAGTTAATACACTTATGCTATAATGTCTTGCATCCGTAAACTTTTTTAAATGTCATACTTATGATTTTCCTCGGAATGAATAATGATTCGTCTAACATCTTGCTGTGGTCATGAAATGTCATATCTATTCCCAGCTTAATGTACATCAACTGCGAGGTTTTAGTTATGTCTACTGAATCTCTCTCTCTCTCTCTCTCTCTCTCTCTCTCTCTCTCTCTCTCTCTCTCTCTCTCTCTCTCTCTCTCTGCTGCTCAGAAAGTCACAAGAAACTAAGCAACATATCCTTGGAAACCTATTTTTATCGTCTGTAAATGATATATAATGATATATATATATATATATATATATATATATATATATATATATATATATATATATATATATATATAATTATGCTTATATCGTCATAGTAAAAGGGAAATTTATGCACGATCAAATTGTTACCGTCTTCGACAAGGAAGCAACTGAGACCCATTTACTGAAAAATCTATATCTGTTGATCTAATCAGTGAATCGTGTGCATGATCCAAGCACATCCAGAACCTAAAGAATACATAGCTTGATACATACAAGCACTAATACCATATTCGTTACCTTCTCCATGTCACTTGGAAACCGCTATTGTATAACCACAACTTACAACCAGAACTATGAATGTCATTAAATGATATAGCTGCCATTACAATAATCTACTGCAAAACCATAACATGAGATTGAAACTACGATTACCCTTACCAACGAGCACTGTACTTACAATGACTGTTACGTAAGAGGAATGCCAGACTTACTTTAACTGATTAATAACTAATTGAAACTCCTGGGAGAGTTAGAGAGCAGTAATATTAATCATCTTTATAAATGAGGGAATGCCATATATAAACTCATTATCCGGTAATTGAGACTCCTGCAAGAGAGAGAGAGAGAGAGAGAGAGAGAGAGAGAGAGAGAGAGAGAGAGAGAGAGAGAATTTCCTCCATTCATTAATACAATTCGGCTCTCCACTGAATTCTCACAATTTAGCTCATTAATACTTGTAAATGGAATCAATCTGTACTTGTTGAAAAAGGTAAATGTTAGGTAGCTTTATTGTTGTTTACCACTTAATAGGTACATATTACAAAACAATATAACAACCACTGCCAATGAATTTAGGTTGTTTTTTATATATATATATATATATATATATATATATATATATATATATATATATATATATATATATATATATATATATATATATATATATATATATATATATATATATATATATATGTATGTATATATATATATATATATATATATATATATATATATATATATATATATATATAATATCATATTGTATACACGAAGATGCGATCAAGTTACAGTATATATACATATAAATAAACTGAAGTAAAATCTGTTATACCAAGGTTTATAGGGGATTTGAATCTGCGTGATTTTGACTTATGCACAAGATCACAAGGCTGAACTGAGTAAGTTGAAGGGATCGTGTGTGTGTGTGTGTGTGTGTGTGTGTGTGTGTGTGTGTGTGTGTGTTTGGTCGCATGCTTGTAAAAAAATATATATATATATATATATATATATATATATATATATATATATATATATATATGTGTGTATGTGTGTGTGTGTGTGTGTGTGTAAACATGTGTGTACGCATGTGTATGTGTAGGTGTTTACAGATATATGTGAATGTTAGTATGCTTATGCACTGCCCATATATAGATTCTTCCAAAAGAGAAATATCCGTATACTTGTGTATGCGCAACTACAGTGCATACATGCGTGTTTACAATATATATATATATATATATATATATATATATATATATATATATATATATATATATATATGTGTATGTATATATAGATATGTATGTGTATGTATAACAAAGACAAACTTACCTGGAAAAACGTATCATCAAAGCATGTATGGACCTTTGGAATCGGCCAAACCAACCGAGACGAACTTGCAGAAGAAGAGGAAAATCGATATAGAGCGACCCAATAAAGCCCCTAGAGAGAGAGAGAGAGAGAGAGAGAGAGAGAAGAGAGAGAGAGAGGCTGTCTGGGGCTCACAAGTCAAGTAGGATACGAAGGAGTTTTTCCACTACAAGGAACCGAATGGGTTTCTTTTGAAAGTACCGAAGATCTCTCATTAGCGATCGTCCGGGTCCAATCTACTTCCCCGTTAATCAAAACTCATAGAAAGGGGCCACGATTATCAGTTTGTCTTCTGATGAAAGATCGTTTGTGTGGGTTATACCTTTTCGCTAGTCTGGGCGAAAGTCGCATCTACGTTTCGATAAATTTCTGGCTGGTCCTGGTAGCTGAGAATGCACGTTATTTTGAGGGTATTATTATCATTACGAGCTTGTTGGCGCGTGTTACGCGCGCTGGAACCGGGTGCTGCTGTCTCCCCTACCCTCTCGATCCCCTACCTGACCCCATCCCCACCCGGGACGGACAAACTGGTTTGCAGGAGGAGGGTGGGTGTCTCCCCTAACCTCCCGTTCTCCCACCTACCCCGCCCCCACCAAGGGCGGACAAACCGGTTTGCCTGGGGAGGGTGGCTTTGCCATGTCTCTCCTACTATCACCCAGGGGAGGACAAACAAGATCCACTCGGATTTTTTATTATTATTATTATTATTATTATTATTATTATTATTATTATTATTATTATTATTATTATTTAGCTTTCACGTGGTATCAAATGGAATGGACAGACATTAACTTACAAAAGAAGCTTGCCCAAATAAGAATGGCCACATGGTGCTTTAAATGACTGAAGAATTATAAATTCAGAATCAGTTACGATCTAATATTTAAGCAAAGTCGCAACTGTGTACTTACAAACGCTATCGTATAAATCTGTGGCTAGTCCTAGTAACTATGCACGTTATTTTGAAGGCATCATTATTATTCCTAATAATAATATTCAAAATAAGAAAGCACTCACGTGAAACCAATTAAAAATGGCTATCAACCCACAAAGTAAGCTTTCCCCGTGTAGAATAGAGCATAAGTTACGATTTAATATTTTAGTAAGTTGCCTTAATGTATCGGCAAACGTTAGCGAGTAAAATTCTAGTTGGTCCTACTATCTAAAAATGCACGTAATTTGAAGGCATTATTATTAATATTATTATTCAAAAGTCAAAAGTAGAATAACCATACTTTGCGTTAGATTACTGCACGAGCATAAATGCAACACAAATTAGGATTCATTTCATGACACACACATCAATTACAACTTCTGAACACATTCTGTACTTCAAACAAATCAATTTTCCCACAAAATGAAACATGATGCAAGGGCAAGTCCTTTATATCTGAGCGGGTGACGCTGGTCTTCGAAATCTAAAGATCTTTGATTGTTAGTGCATAGTTGCGACTTTGCTTAGATATTAGATCGTAATTGATACTGAATTTATTATTATTCAGTCATTTAAAGTATAATGTGCCCATTCTTATCTTGGTAAGATTCTTTTGTAAGTTAAATGTCTGTGCATTCCATTTGATACCACGTGAAAGCTTAATAATAATAATAATAATAATAATAATAATAATAATAATAATAATAATAATAATAATAATAATGCCCGCGAATTTTGACGCTCTGACGCTGTACCTTATACCAACTGCATTTTGTTCGAAGGTTTATGTATCATACTAACGCAGTGGTTCTCAAAACTGGGGGTAATTACCCCCGTGGCGCTAATGAAGCCGTTTCTGGGGGGTAACGATGCACTTTCTAAAAGTAATAGTTCTTTGGAGTAAAATCCTGTAAATTTATAAATAATAATAAATAACTGAATAAATAAATTAACTAATTAATTAAATTAACTATCTAATAAATAATACAGAAGTAATAGATTGATTTTTATCATAATTATGCGTTTAATATAAAATGGATTAGAAATAAAGCATTCATGTATTTTTCTTTCCTTTACATTATAACTTCAAATAACTGAAGAGGACTGGGGTAGGGGCAATGGTGGTCTATCACACCACTGTCGGGGTAGGTAACGATACCAAAAAATTTGAGAACCACTGACGTCACAACAACAAAGGTAATAGTTGCCGCGGTTTATAGATAAGTCATAGCGGTAGGCTTTTTATGGACCCTCTCAAGCCTGACCTGGTTGTTTGTGTTACTTAAAAAGATAGATGACTGAATTTTATCAGATAATGTTCGCATTCCACGTTAAAAAGAAAGCAAGAAGGGCTAACCTTTACAGCTACAAAACAACGTTTCGTATCATGAAATGGAACGTCCCCATTCAAGGACAATCTGGAATGTTTTTACGGCACAATGAGACTCTTTCAACCCATAAGGTTAAATTTTTATCAACTCGCAGGACCAAATATTTCGATCCACTCGGCTGCGCGACGCAACGCACAGGACTGACGGATTTAAAGACACGGTGATGTCTAAATCGTTCGGGGCTTTAAATCAATAGGGCTGGACGTTTTAAGACTCAATTTCAAGAACCTCATTTCATAAAACTGAACGCTCTATGTTAGGTCAGAGCGCTGAACAAAGCTGAACATTTCAAATCATTATAGTGAATGACGCTGAGCATCCCTCAATATACGTTAAATTCATTTTCATGATATCTGGTATACCAAGGCCAAGAGAAAGAGAAGGTCTGCTCACTTCACCGAAAATCCCCTATGCAGGCAGAGCTTTGTCTACCTCCTTATTGCGTCAGCAGGGGAATTGACGTAACGAGCAGGTATCTCTAAGATACGTCATCGCCTACGTAGTTACCCCAGGTGGGAGGCGACTCTACCCAACTGGGTAGACCTTGTCTCTCTCTCTTGACCTTGTGGTATACTATACTGACCACTTTACGCCACAACGCTGAATAACACCAGATTAAGGCGCTTCCAGATCAAATGGCTGAACATACCAAGTTCAACGTTGGCTGTACATACTAACACAAAATGCTCAACTTCTCCCGTGACAATGCTAATCGCTATACGTCCCTTGATAGACAAACACAACCTATTATATCATAGCAGAGTTTGCACACTTACTCATTTATTCAAAATGTTGTTGTTGTTTTTGATTAAGCTGGCTTCATGTCAGCGCGGGCTCTTGCTCGTAGAGCAGCCCGTAATTTATTCAAAACAACAAACGGAAAGGTCAAGGGCTCTTGCGAGCGGAAATGTAGTGCCTGATACGAGGCGAACAAAGTAGAGATTAATATACAGTCACCTCTGTTTTGTTCGAGAATGGAGAATGGTGCATAATTCTATATATAAGCCGCGAACGGAGTTGTGATAAATATATCTGGAAAGCTGACATTGTATTGCCTCTGTTATGAATGATACGTTTGACGTGACATTATTATGAACGACAGTATACGTAGAAAGGATGTATGGTGTCGGCTGTGTCTTACAAGCGTGTGCTTGGCGCGTATGTCGGCAGATGCTTGCTGTGAGGAGCGGATGCCCATAGGGTATGAGTTCGGACGGCCAGGTGGCTGTCAGATGGACGACTGTGTAGGTCCGTGCCCTACAATATAACCGTCCTTTAAAAATATGCAATTCACTTTCACCTCCATTTCTTTATCCCATTCCACCCAAGACTGGATGTGAAGCACTTTAATCTCGATCCAATTATCCTCTTTCGCCTTGCGCGCTTGCCGTATTTTCCAAAATTAACATCAATAACGATTTGGCATCAGAAAATGCCAGAGAAAATAGTGAAAAACTGTTTCTTCTATAGAAAAACAACACTCTTTCAGAACATATTTTTCCTAAGTAATGCTTCCACGTGGCTTTAGGAACTTGATTCCGCCGGCGGGCCGCGTCTATCAGTTCAACGTATCTCAATCTGGAGATCTCAGTGATAAACAAATGTCAATAAGTATAAAAATACTAATAACACGAATTCATTATTTTGAAGGAGTATGAGCATTTCACTTTTCAAAAGGGACGAATGAAAAGTAATTGATTAAAAATCTGAATGAAGTCGTATTTAGCAAAACTTGAATAACAGGCGAATGCTTTTGATGATCGATGAAAGGGAAAGTGCTAAAACGATCCGAAAAATAAAAGATATTGAAGAGAGCAGTGTGGTAGAAACAATTATAAATTCAAAGGTAACTGGAAGGTTAAATTTTATTTAAATAATAAAAGAACTGAAGGAGCGAAGTGTCACCCAGAGAATAGTTTCACCCACGTTCAACAACATCCATCCATAAGATATCCTGCTGAAACACTCTGACAAAGAGACACGGGTGAAAACTAACCTCCTAACTTCATTGGTGTAGGTTAAAAAAAAAAAGGGGGAGGGGGCTAACTGAAGATGAATTCTCTACTAAAATAGATTTTATATTGCAAAAACTTGATTCTGTCAAAGGCAACTGGTCAGGTATTAAAGCAATAATGCTTGACGATGATACAAATAAAATTCGATAAATGCTTGGGACAAAGAATTTAACAAACACTCTGCAAAGTAATAATGTAGGAAACGCGTCGAGATAAATTAAAGAACAAAGGTCGATGATATTAATGAAGCAAGATAAAGAAGATATATCAAATGACTGCAAAAAATATATATAATACTTAAAAGTGAAGACGAAAGAGCAATGTTGAATAAAGTTAAAATACTTCTCAATAGAATTCCGCCATTGTAGTTAGAACTGTCAGATCTTGATTAACGCGAGTG
>NC_089787.1:33518123-33543123 GCF_040412425.1 Macrobrachium rosenbergii | reverse complement strand
TTATTATTATTATTATTATTATTATTATTATTATTATTATTATTATTTTTATGATGATGATGATGATGATGATGATGACAATTCATACTTCAATAGTGTTGTTTTTTGGGGGAACTGACGGTAAATATCCGCAGCTAATATTGAAGATATTCGTGATTGACAGAAGCTAATGCTTCAATAATACATCGGTCAGTCTTAAAGAAGATAGACAACTCCTGTAATACCGTCAGCTCAAAAATATTAAATGAAAAAAAAATTGCTAAAGAATAAGATGTATCTGAATTTCTTCGTTCTCCTTCCTAGCCTCCCTTGTGTTTTCTTGTTTTCCTCCCCATTAGCTTTCAACCAAACGCCTACCGTCAGCTCCAGAAAAGGAAAAATTAATTGCTGAAGAATATGATGCGTATGAATTCCTTCATTCTCCTTCCCAATTTCTCTTGCGTTCTCTTGTGTTCCACCACATTTGCTTTCCACCAACCGCATTCCATGTTCATGCTTTAGTCTTCCATATATTGACAATACTCATTCACTGAATTCCTATGAATTATGACTCACCATTCCACGTCTTGCTTCCTTTATTGATGTCCTTGAATGCGCTGTCGTCATTTGCCCCACCAACCTTCCAGTGGCCGGGATTTGATTGGATTGCATTAGCCCAAGTTAAAAAATGTCTTCAAGTTCATCAGGCTCGGCTGGGAGGTCTAGAGAACGCTTCATCTAATTAAACAGGGGTCTCGCGGTACCCTTTAAAACATAGTCATCTAACACCATCAAGGTTTTATGGTTACGGCGTTGCCAAGGGAAGAGATTGCAGTGCAGCTGGTGTCGTTCTGAAGTATCCTTCAGGGGAAATGAGTCACTACGCATTAAATTTTCTTTCTGTTTGGGGACTGAATACATCTGAATTAGCTCTGCAACAAATTCGACGTTTTCCCAAGATATTATCTATGTTTTATTTTTTATGACACAATGGTAAACCAAGATTTTTGGGAATAACGAGGATATTAACCTGAGTGAATTTAGGATCATTTTTGTTACTAAAACTGAAATGTATTGGATGATCGAAGCATACTCAAATCAAGTCCATTTAAGGTTCTGAAAGAGTTTCTCTTCTCGTTAGTAATCACTGAAACTTCCCAAGCGTCAGGGGATATTCAGGACGAAGCAGACGAATGAAAATGAGAAGAAAATAAAAATTAAAAATTTCAGAAATTTTATTGTATGGATGATCTTGCTGAAACTGTGTATATTCCAGCAGCGTCGTGCAAAGTAAGACAGAGCAAACCAATATATATTCAAAAATAAACTAAATGAAAAAGGAATATCACATACACAATTTCATGAGTTCTAAAGAGTTCGTGAACTACAAAACAGAGACCATTTTTATAAAACATACAAGATAATTTCAGTCTAACAAAACTGAGTTTCTGAAGAAGGAAACGGCGGTGGGAAATTGCACATTCTCAAGATAAAGGGAAATGAAATGATATGCAAAGTGGAAAAACTGCTATCTTAAGATGTTTTAAATTTTCCAAAAGAAAAATCGGTAGAATACATTTATTTAGTCTATTTCTAATTTATTTGTAAACCCTCAAAAAACTCTGAGACGGAAGTGTTAAAAAAAGCACGTGTATTTCGGTCAAGAGATATAGAAGCTTCATAATCCCCCTCCCTTGAAAAGCAGCGGGGCTTTATGTAATCCGGGTGTTCCAAATTGAATCTATTCTCAAGTTTATCACAAGACACAAGTAAAGGTATCTTCCTTTTCCACTGCGGCATAAAGGCATAGTCAGTGGGGTTGTTTTTCCTGGGGAGGTGTTAAAATTCCCAACAAAATCTGTGATAAAAGTAAACAAGTCTTCACGATATCTATAGAATAAAAATACCCAAATTTATCTAGCACGCCGGCAAAGGCATACACCAAAAATGAATAAATCTGGCCACCACCCAAGAAAAAATATCCAAACTAAGATTTTGTATTATTGCCCACACTACACTGTTTCTTCATTTGATTTAATCCTGAGTTATTTATATACAGATATTTTATATACTGTAAGGCTTTTCCAAACCGTTGTCGTAGAAAATGTACACAAATTTTCTGTGCGTGTTTGTCGTTTGCAAATTACTAACATGAAGCTATGCCAAGCAGTTGTGGTACTTATAAAAGTATCCTGTCCAGAAACAAGTAAAAAATGCGCCGAAGTTTCTTCGGCGCAATCGAATTTTCTGTACAGCCGCTACAGCGTATAATCAAGGCCACCAAAATAGATCTATTTTTCTATGGTCTCGGTATAATGCTGTATGAGCTGCGGCCCATGAAACTTTAACCACGGCCAGGTGGTGGGATATCCTATATCGTTGCCAGAAGCTCGATTATGGCTAACTATAACCTAAAATAAAATAAAAACTACTGAGGTCAGAGGGCTGCAATTTGGTATGTTTGACGATTGAAGAGTGGATAATCAACATACCAATTTGCAGCCCTCTAGCCTCAGTAGTTTTTACGATCTGAGGGCGGACAGAAAAACTGCGGACAGAAAAAAGTGCGGACGGACAGAAAAAGCCGGGACAATAGTTATCTTTCACAGAAAACCAAAAATAACTTTGTGCCCTGGAGGGGGAAAGCTTACTTATATTTCAATACCCGGTGTAAACTAATTCTAGAGTTATTAGGCTGAAAGGAGAAAGTGGCGCTCAGGAGAGCTCGAGGCCACTTTAACACATTATCCTTCAAAGCTTTCTACTCACATACTTCTAAAAAGAAAACTTCAGTTTCAAGATTTTAAAAAAATCTGAAAACTCTGACGAAATGCGTCTTTTTCCACACGAAAAGCCACATTCCTTTGAAGAGAGGAAAGAAAAGCCACCATCCTAAATATCAGTATACTTGTGATGTTTATTTTTACCCACTTATTTATTTATTTAAGGCCCACTTATTTATTTATTTAAGGAAGTCGTGAACAACCGCCCTGTTCTTATGTCTCAAATCTCTCGCAGATGATAAGAGATTCCACGAAACGACAGGAACAGGATATCAGAGACAGCTACACAAACTCTCCACTTCTCCACCGAACACTCTGGTTTCCTCCACAATTTGCACGCAAGCGAAATGCGACTTTAACATCCTTCTGAATTCGGATTCAGTACTCCTTGCTTCTCGGGAGAAATCCCTCGTGGTCGTTTCTCAACAGGTCTGTTCTGAGAACCGCCGCAAATCTGGTATTATACTTGTGATGATACTTGAATTACTTGGAGGGTTGTATTGAAACGAAATCAGCTTAATCTCTTAGAGCTCCGTCTGTATTCCTGGGAATAACACGGAGTTCCTCTTCAGGTTGAAATGGAAGGTCTGTCAGTATAGAACGAATGACTGAATATTGTCTGGTTTTGGTCGCAAATTAGAATTATTTGTTTGGTTTTTAAAGTAGATAACAGGAAGAGCATAACCGCTCTATAACTTCTTTCTAAATATAAACTAAACACACGTAGGTTGAAGTGCAACCTTCAGACAATTCGACACAATCTAGACATTGTTTTACAAACTACATCGCCGAACTCATAAACGCTTTATAACTTATTTCTCAATGTACACTAAACAAACGTAGGTGGAAGTAGAACATACACGCAACTCAGCACAAACAGATATCATCTTACAGCAAAAATCGCTGAACTCCACAGCGCACATTCGTTCTACCTCATTCATCTCTTCAATAATCCACCGCCATTTTTCCAAGACATTTCTAACAAATTTCCCTTGTGTTCTGCCGTGCAAGAGAATGTCGGCCTCGCCTCCAAGTGGCGGCTTCTCAATCCGATTAGACAGCCTAAGTCCGACAAAAAGAGATACTCAGTGTTCGATTGACGTGGAGTGTGAGAGAATTTCTTTGTTATCAGTTGTATTTACCTTGGTTTTCTCATGTCAGTCAATCATTCATTATCATTGTTATAATTACTACCGTCTTCGTCAACAATAATAATAATAATAATAATAATAATAATAATAATAATTATTATTATTATTATTATTATTATTATTATTATTATTATTATTACAGAAAAAAATCAGGTTTTCTTTTCCAATTTATTCTCTTGTTATCAGACATTAGGCTCGTCTGACGAAATCCTGAAAAAGTGAACCTCTTTCACTTCTTGAGCGCTGGAAATATTTCATTCAAACTTTAACGAATGTAATTATGCCCCATTACCAAGCACCATTTAGGAGATGACTTTCAGACAAGTATCCTATTCCTGAAAGTTACAGTCAAAATGACCCAGAAACTTTCTATCACTTCAAAGGACCTCAGTTACTTCAATAACGCCTTATGAGAGAGAACAATGTCGACTACCTTTCTTGTGGCAACGCCAATTTCTGCAGGAGTTTTAGTTTTCTGTAAAAGAAAACTATTGAGATGGCTTCTTTTTGTCTGTCCGTCCGCCCTCAGAACTTAAAAACCACTGAGGCTAGAGGGCTGCAAATTGGCATGTTGATCATCCACCCTATAATCATCAAACATACCAAATTGCAGCCCTCTAGCCTCAGTAGTTTTTATTTTATTTAAGGTTAGAGTTAGCTAAATTACATCTACTTCTAAAAGTACAAAATATATACTAGATCAACGGCAAAATTATGTTAATAGTTCGTTTTATATAAATAATATATATATATATATATATATATATATATATATATATATATATATATATATATGTATATATATATATATATAATATACATATACACACATACATATATATCATATATATATATATATATGTATATATATTATATACATATACACATACATATATATCATATATATATATATATATATATATATATATATTATATACATATACACATACATATATATATAAATATATACTATGTATATATATATAGTCACAAATGCAGTTAGTATAATAGATAATATTTTTGTGTTTGGAAGTCTCAAGTAAAAAAATATGGTAACATTTTCTGTGAAAATGCCTAGGATCTAAGAATTAATTTCTACTGAGATAAACCTAATTAACTAAAAGGAGTACAGAACATAAAAAAAAACACTACGACAATTCCATTCGACATCAAAAAATAAATATGAAATGTAAGGATAAAAGGAATGAGAATGAAACTAAATGTTTTTCTATTAATCATCGACTGTAGCAAAAAGGTTTATAAATTACGTTTAGTAAAGGGAAAAAACTAAGCTGGTGATGAAGGAATCTACTTACAACTTGTATTAAAGTTGCGTTACTAAGGGAAATCTGAAGCCACTTGTTGATATAAAAAATACGTCAGCGGCTGAGCTAAGTACTGATACTCCAGTACTCAGCAATAAGTGCAGAACTAAACAATATATATATATATATATATATATATATATATATATATATATATATATATATATATATATATATATATGTATATATATTATATATATATTATATATATATATTATACATATATAAATAGATGGGTGTGTATGTGTGTGTGTTCCACACACACTCTGAAACGCACTGATCAATTTCAACCAAATTTGGTATACATATGACTTACTATCTCGAAAAGAACACTGTGGGTGTAAGACATCACTAGCAACGAAGGGCGCCAAAGAGGGGTGGGGGTGGAAGGGCTTTCCTGAAGAACGCCCAGTTTAGGGCAGAGCCTCGCCTAGCTACGTACTACTCTGGAGTAAGTCTTTACTAAATTTCATCACAGTCCCTTCAATAGTTTTCGCCATAATTCCTAGCGACACAGCAGACACACGTTTTCAGAAGTAATAATACAAGACTTGGCGATGAAGCTTTTGCTACCAAAGGTTGCGAAAGCGATCTGTTTCTCCTTATAATGAAGAGGGAATGAAGATTAAGTTCACCCATTTCATTCAGCACTGTTAAGAGAAATGTTTTTCGGTACATGAACTACAAAATAACTTTTATGAAAGACCTTACTGTAAGTCTTCTAAAAAAAAAATTACACTAGTCAAATAGATAAAGATTTTACTGTAATATTCCGTTGAACTGACCACTCCTTCAGTAACAATTAATGTACGATGTTCTGATAACATCAAGCGTTTTAATGCTATTACCGTTACGATTAATTTCCATAATCAATTGTCATTATTTTCAATATTAATACTCATTGCTTTCAATATTTTTAATCATGCCATTAACAAAATTTACGCATTTTTCTTTTTTTAATTATAGCTGTCTTTCTTAAGCGCATGTCTGCTTTACGGCAGAACTTTCTTATCAGAGGCAAAGTTCCTAATCCCTATACTTCCCCACCCCCATTTCCCCAAATTCTTCCTGCCCAATCGCCGACAAACGCTGCTAATTACAGCGCTTTAAAGTATCCACAAACATGTGCCTTGTGCAGCATTCGCCCTGTAAAGTTCATCGCACGAGCAACCTCCTCACACAAGTCAAACATCCAATATGAAAAAAAAAACCCTAAAGCGATTTCTCTCTTAGCGTAATTGGTACATAACCTGATTAACCGACTCTTAATTAGCAGTCAACATGTCATTAATTAGGTCATGCGTGCGCCCCGCTAACCCCCTCTGACAGAACACTCGTGATTAAGATGAGATTACTCGACTCCGAGATGAGGAATTCTGGTTGGGAGACCTCATTAACTGACGTGCATTTGGCCAATGTCAGTTGACAGGCGTCGGGTGCCGAGGACATTGGCAAACTTGAGAGGTCCATTGGTGCCAGAAGGAAGGGACGAGACGGAGATAAATAAAGGTGATTAGGCTGCTGCCGGATTTGAGGTGGAATTCTGAAGCACGGCGATCAAGAGCTGATCAGTATTTGGCTGGTCCGCTGGTATAGTGGTTAGCGTCGTGGCATGCCACTCAGATGTCGCGGGTTCGCGTCTCCCCCGGGGCGATGAAAAATGACCAGCTCTGTATCATGATCAGTTACTGCTGCAGTGTGGGGTCTGCGGTGAGAAGTTGGAACCGACATTCTTTGGAAGTCTGAATTTCAAGTCAGTGGCCCCTTTGGTGTGCTTGTTCCATGTTAATAGGTTTTATCTACTGACATAATAATAATAATAATAATAATAATAATAATAATAATAATAATAATAATAATGAAAAGTCACGGAACAGACTGTGCCAGACGATCACCCGACCACAGAGATGTCAGAGAACTCCCCAACTGGGCCCTTTATATTATCACTCGCTTTTACTTTGAGGGCTAGAATCAATTAGAAACTACTTGCTGCAACAACCGCTGGGTCGGAAGATGAAAACACGTTCGCCAACACCTTCGTATTTCCCCACAGTACATAAACTGTCTGGTTCCCTCATAAAACAGCACGAATTTCATCTTATTTATACTACACTTAATACTTTTTTTTTTTGTTTGATTCATCTTTTTCTCTCAGTTATAATGAAACATTAATCGTCTCCATGTTTGAGGATTGACCAATACCACCTGATGTTCGAAATATGACATTCACCGTGGATTGACGCTGGTCAGTTATTTGTCTAACACATTTTTTTAGTATTAATAACCTTTCCCTTTCTCAAAACACCGAATGGCCTAGACGACTGCTTGCTCAAAGTCTGATTTCTGCAGTGGCAGAGAATCAAACCTTAATAAGTTTCCCTTTGAGCTGTCTTAACAGGAAATGTACAGGTTCCACGATAATCCACCAGCTCCTAGCCTTAACGAACTTCCCCTAAGCCACATTGAGTGTCAAGTAAACTGAAAAACATTACCCTGGCCTGGTTCCCGCCAGTCTCCGACCAGCATATTTACTGCCCTTTCTCTATTTTTTGTTTATTTTTATGTCTTTTTTTGTGTGTATATGATATTTAATGTTTTCTGTTTATGTATTTACATGCATCCCCAAGGGACTGATATTAAACACGAAGCCCATACTGCACATATATACTTTAGTTTTACCGTAAGCTTTCCCGGGAACGCTTCTGTTTACATTTTTCAGAGCTGCATTGACACGCATTTAATTAAATTTTTCTTTCTTCCAGTGGGTTGCTTTCTTCGGGCTCGGAGCTGTGAGCGCCGCTGTCATGTCCTCGGCTGACTCTTCCGTGCTCTCTGCTTCGTCCATGTTCGCGAACAACGTCTACAGGAATGTCATCAGGCAACAGGTAATTTTAAGTTCCAGTGTAGCTCTAGGCTTTACAGGAGAGGATATAGTTGTAAGTCTAAAGCTATTTTTCAAATGGTCGGTCTATTAGTTGACGATTTATGCAACAACGCTAACAATAATAAATAAAAATCTGACGGTAAAGATATCAGACATACACAAACATTTATATATATATATATATATATATATATATATATATATATATATATATATATATATATATATATATATATATATATATATATAGCCTATATATAATAAATATATACATATAATATATATATACAGTAAAAGACGGAATTTTATGTTCAAAAGGCAATTTCAAATAAAAAAAGAGACTGACTCCACTTTCACTTAACCCTGCGTTCTTATTAAATATACACGAACACTCTCAATTCAGGCAATACGCTAATATATAAACACAATATTCACAAAGAGCGGATCTCTGAAGCTCAGTGCACTGACAACTGGCTGCTGACAACGTCAACAACGCTGTTGGAAACCTTTCCGTCTCTGAAGTGTACGATAACTTCTGCGAAAAAGTCAACAGTAGTTTTATGAACCTGGATATGCCCTCATTAAGAACCACTCTGGGTCATTTCTAGCTACTTATCTTTTACACGCATTAGAAATTTGGATACATATATATATATATATATATATATATATATATATATATATATATATATATATATATATATATATATGTGTGTGTGTGTGTGTGTGTGTGTGTGTGTGTGTATGTGTATGTATGCATTGTGGTATTACATACATATTATATCCGTATCTGGTAAAATGTGACCAGTAGATTCTCTATATATATTTCAGCTTAAAAAGCAATAAAAATAAAAACAATTGCCCTCTTAAGCTACGCTGGTGAGGATGCGTCTATTCCAGCTCAAATAAATGTATCTGAATTCGACAGACAGGACGGGCAATTGACTTTTATCCTTCTCGTGGTCAAGTCGGCAACGTGACCTCGTTCTGAAACTCTGGATGCGGGTTCCAATCCTGCTACGGACATCAGAATTACTTCATATATCCTGCATTTGGATCTAAGGCCTTGATCTGACAAGTGAATCCAAAAAGTGTGAAGAATTCCAAAATTTAAGAGGGCACTGTGGTTATTAGAATTACATATGTTATTGCAATTACATGTGCCTGGTTAAAGTGACCAACAGATTCTGTGTTTATATATATATATATTTATGTGTGTATGTGTATGAAGATAAAAAGGCCCATAAACCACTATTTGGACGTTTTAAATAGTGTTTTATGGTCCTTTTTTATCTTCATATTATATTGTTGTATTACAGTAAAAGACATTCATATAAATATATAATAAATAAAAATATATATATATATATATATATATATATATATATATATATATATACATACATATATATTACTTAAAAATAATCATTACTTCTCAAGGAAGCCATTTGTAATGAACATCAATGTTTCTAGTGCTTTCATGTCCACTTTTTCCTTTAAAGGGTTAGATGTAAAATGAGTTCCCTCTCCTCTCTCCCTCCATGGCACTTTACCCTTCCCTGTCAGAACTCCCTCTTGATCCAGGCCTCTAACTGGGCCAGCACCTAGGAGGGCTGTTAATCAGCTCAGTGGTCTGGTTAAACTAAGGTATACTTAACTTATCACAGTCTTTGAGGCCTCACCATTAGTCCTCTTCCCACCACCTGTGCAACCACCTCCTCGCCGATCAACTCCCACGCTTCCATTCTCATCATACGTCCAAACCATATTAGTCTATGAGACGTCGGTTCATTTTCCAGCTCCTGGAACTGAGATCTCTCAGTACCTTCCTCCCCTACCAGATGGCCCCTCCCCATATAATCTCAGTGCTTGCAACCTTAATCCTTTCAATTTCCTTTCCATTTTCACTGAGTGCCCACGTCTCCAGACTTGTGTATTGGGGGTTATTTGCGTTAATATTTGATTTTCGCGCAAGAGACAAAGAAAGTCTTTTTTACTTTATGTATTTTATCAATAAAATTATAGATTTTATTTATTAATAAGCTAAACAGTACAGTTACTTTTACAGAAACAGACTACTGTTACTATTGAAGATTTAATGAGTGACAAAAAATAAGGTAGGATATCTAACATTGTAGTGTGTGCCTTGTTTTTACGGAATGTCAAACACCACTTGAACTGAAACGGCCGAGTACGGAACAGCTTAGTAGGCAGTTGACATAAAATCCGTGCAAAATCCTTAATGCGATCACTTTGAGAGAGAGAGAGAGAGAGAGAGAGAGAGAGAGAGAGAGAGAGAGAGAAAGAGAGAGAGATAGAGAGCTAGCTTCACATGCTATGATGAAAGAGTTAATTTATAGAGCATTTACATATTGAAACATGATAATATTAATCTTTCATCAATGGCAAATTCATCCAGTTAATTATGCGTAACTTTTTGCTTAAATATAGGCGACCTACTTTTAATCTCTCTCTCTCTCTCTCTCTCTCTCTCTCTCTCTCTCTCTCTCTCTCTGTGTGTGTGTGTGTGTGTGTGTGTGTGTGTGTGCTCAGGGCTCCTAAAAATTGACCTTTCAATATTCAATGTTATCACTGAGTGCAAAGCCATCAACAGACGCCGGACATGTCCACCAAACTTTGTCAGCGTTTCACATCTCTTTATCCTTATTTTTTTGCCATGATAATTGCAGTTCTAGTTAATGAACCCCTTTTCCTCCAATGCCGTGAATATGTTTTTTGCCGATTTTTTGCACTGCTTTTTGCGAAAGACAAAACTAAGAGCTTTAAAATGGTAATTATCAATTCACGTTATGAAATTATTTACTACCCTTAGATCGTGAAAAAAAATACACTGTTCACGATAATATTAACGCTCCCGTAAATCAAATAGCATTCACGTACGATCAAAATCATATACTGATTCGGCGGCTATATTTACAGGAAACACTGAAAAGAATGGATTAATATGAATTTAATAAGTTCTGATTAAGATTAATTAAAATCATAATCAGATGCTCGACACAGGATTCGTGCGTAATAATGGCTAATCTAGACGATCAATTTTTTTGCTGCGCCAAAAAGTTCACGCAAGCATTTCGAAGCAAATCAGTGACCAGCAAAATATTGTGTCAAAAATGTTGGCTGTCTAGGACCACCCTTAGGATTTGCTTTTGAAAGAAAACTGAATACTGAAAGTAACGCTGTAGTAACTGGACAGCTCGGTCGGAAGATTGATTGACTGGTTTATATATTTTAGGCATAGATACCAAGCACTGGGGGAACTAAGGACATTCAGCGCTGAAACGGAAATTGACAGTAAAAGGTTTGGAAGGCGTAACAGAAGGAAAACCTCGCAGTTGCACTATGAATCAACTGTTAGGAGAGGGTGGGCAGTAAGATGGAAGAAAGAGAATATGAACGGAGGTACAGTAAAAGGAATGAAAGCAGTTGAAGCTAGGGGCGGAAGGGACGCTGCAAAGGCCCTTAAGTAATGCCTACATTGCACCGCATGAGGTGCACTGACGGCACTACTCCCTAGCTCGGTCGGAAGAGGCCAAAGAAAACGACTAATTCTATAAATTCTGGGAAGATAACTGCTTTTATCCTCTGTTATTATTATTAAAGTAGTTTAACCATCGATTTGGGTGGCAACTGTTACCCTACAGTTTCCTATTTCCCGCAACTCCCGGGTCAAAATTCAATAAGAATAATTCTTGTAAACAGAAAGATAATCAGTATTTAGTGTTCCTAGGTTAATTTGTATTCCTTCATGATAAATAATTAAACAATCAAAGTCATCGATAAATTTGGGAAAATTATCCAGATCTTTTCCTTATATATTGTGTTTGAAATTCGGCTAATTACGCCCATGATAAAAAAACAAAATAAACAAAAGTAAGTATATCCATGTTTCCCGAAGTGCCTCAGTGTTATAAACACAATATTGATAAATAAGGAACGGTTGTCATAATGCCAGCTTAACAATAATTCACCAATGTTGAGTAATTTCCTGTTTTTTTAATCATATAATATAGATAAATATGGAAAAATTTCAGTGAACGGAAATTTATCAGTGTAGCATTCCATCATTTAAATACAAAATATTGTTTGTTGATAATCTTCAGTAATATAAAGAAGTGATAATTATATAACACGATATCCATAATAAATATTTTTATGTCCATAATAAAATTTGATGAAATATCTTCAATTGCATAACAGATTAATAGTAAAGTACATTCACCTGCTTAACAAAAAATTTTGAATTATCTTCATATGCGTAACAAAACACTGACATATCATTATTTGCATTACAAAATAATGATAAAATATCTCTTGCACAACCACTGAATGATAAAACGATAGTATGCACAGTGGTGAGACAGGGGTATTCAGTGTTGCTTGTGGGTGGGATCCAAGGTGGGGCAAAGCCCCCCAGGGCCAGGTCAGGGCACTGCGCCCTAAGTTAGGTTAGGAAGGTAAAGGTCTGGTTAGGTCAGGACACGGCATTCTAGGAAAGGTTAGGATTTTCACACCTACTCTTGTCTACCTACTCTGCATATCCGCTCCTGATAAAATATACTGTAACAAATTACTGCCAAAATATGTTTATCTTCGTAGCAACATATTGTTACTGCATTTCCATTAGCGTTTCAAAACACTGCCACCGTATTTTTTCAAAACCATGGCGAAATCATGGGGTAATATGCAGAGTACGGAGACAGGGGTAAGAGTGAGAAGTCCTGACCTTTCCTAGAATGCCCTATCCTGACCTAACCAGACCTAGCTTCGCCCCCCAAAAGCCTGGACCCCTCCAAAGCAACGCTAAATATCCTCATCTCCCTACTCTACATACTACACCCACGAATTCGTCGTGGTTTTGATAATATTATGGTGTCAGTATTTTGAAAAGCCGACGGAGATATTGTAACAAAATGTTGGTACGCCTCCAAATCATGACCGAAACGTCACGTGACTTGCCTCTTCCAGGCCAGCGACAGAGAACTGATCTGGGTCATGAGGGCCTCGATCGTCGTCGTCGCCGTTGTTGCTACCGTCACTGCCATCTTCGGGAAGTCCATCTACGCGCTGTTGTAAGTTATGGTGTTGTGGAGTGACAAGGTTGTACAGTTGTATGGGCTATTCACAGAAAAGGGTACATGCTGTTATAGAAGGACGAGGTTATACGGTTGTACGGGAAGTCATGGAAATTGCATAGCTGTATAGGTGGATGAGCAGTTCAAGAAAAAGGAACGCACTCGTGGAATGCCAAGGTTGTATAGTTGTACAAGCAGTTCATGGAAAAGAAAGGCGGCTGAAGAATGACGAAGTTGTATATTTGTATAGGTGTATGAGCAGTTCAAGGGGAAAGGCATGCTGATGGGGAATGGTAAGGTTGTATACTTGTATAAGTAGTTCATGGAGAATGCACGTTGTTGTGGAAAGGCAAGTTTTTACAGTTGTATGAACAGTTATGGGAAAGGTACCTTGCCGTGGAGGGACAGGGTTATGCAGTGGTATGAGAGGTTTAAAGAATACGCAAGCTATTAAGGAATGACAAGGATGTGTCTTTTGTGGAATGACTGGGTTGCAAGGTTTGGATAAGCAGGTCGTCGAAAAGGAAGGCTGCTGTATAAATGGACTGTATAGTGTAATGCATATAAAAGTCATATAGAGATGTTGAACGGCATAGCTTTACGATATATTTGTAACAAAAATGTATATTTGCATATATGAACAGTACTCACAAGCACATACAGACATTCAATATGCACACATACAGTACATATATATGTGTGTGTATATGTGTATGTATGTATATATATATAAATTATATATATTTATACATATGTATACATATATACATACATATATACAATATATATTTATATATAAATACATAAACCTTCCATAATATTAGATACACCAACAGTTAAAATCACACTAGTTCCAGTAAATAATCCCTCTTTTTTTTACGATTCTTTCCAGCTACTTATGCGGTGACTTCGTCTATGTGATGCTGTTCCCGCAACTGACGATGGCTGTGCATTTCCCAGACTACGTCAACACTTACGGATCCATCGTCGGTTACGTTCTTGGTTTTCTCTTCCGAATTTTAGGTAAGTGGACGTGGTCTGTTGTTACTTGATGGTTGCATACTTCATAATTACTTACAGTAACATATCCTGTGATTCCACAATAAGCTGTAGGTCCCGTTGCTAGGTAGCCAACTGGTTCTTAGCCACGTAAAATATGTCTAATCCTAGGAGAGCTGTTAATCAGCTCAGTGGTCTGGTTAAACTAAGGTATAGTTAACTTAACTATGCCATATTCAAGTGTCAAACTTCCTCGTGTTTTCTGGGTATCACAACAAATATTACTGCCGATTCGCTGACCTCAAAGTAACTTGTAAGTAGAATATGCCATTGTTAATTGCAATTTGCATCCACTACTGTTACTTGTACAGAGTTTATATTATTACACTTGAAAAAAAGCCGGTATGCATTCGAGTTATCTCTAATTCTTTATTAGCCTCCAAGATCGGTTAAACTGTAGCGTGAAGTATCTTAAATGTGTGAAAATGTCTGCTCGTAAACTGTTGCTAAACTCCACTGAAAATGGCCGATATCTTACGAAACAGAAACTGGCATATACAATTTAGGCCAAAGGCCAAGCGCTGGGACCTATGAGATCATTCAGCGCTGAAAGGGAAATTGACAGTGGGAAGGTTTGCATGATGTAACAAGAGAGGGTGGATATCATATTGAAGAAAGAGAATATGAACTGAGGTACAGTTAACGGAATGAAAGGGGCTGCAGCTAGGGGCCGAAGGGACGCCGCAAAGAACCTTAAGTTAATGTCTACAGTGCACCACGTGAGGTGCGCTGATGGCACTACCCTCCCCAACGGGACTTCCGAAATAGGGATTAAAACTTTGATCAACCACCCCTAAAAGAAAATATTTCAAACCTATTACCACCTGCAAAACTGGTTGTAAGCTTAACACACAAGGACGCACACACGCGTGCGCACACACACACACACACACACGTGAGAAGACCAACCATGAAAGAAAACCGTTATCAACACTAATTCACTTTTGCCTTCCCAATCCACTTTTCTTTAAAACTAAGCTGAAGTATCCGCAAGCTTCAGAGTGACTGGGGAGCTTACTGAAATGTGCACATAAAACAACAAGTAAAAAATGCGCCTAAGTTTCTTCGGCCCAACCGAGTTTTCTGTACGGCGTGGCGCATGAAACTCAGCCATGGTCCAGTGGTGGCCTGTGTTTTTGGTACCTATATCGGTGCCAGAAGTACGATTATGGCTAACTTTAACCTAAAATAAAATAAAAACTACTGAGGCTAGAGGGTTGCAATTTCTTTGTTTCATGATTGAAGGGTGGATTATCAACATACCAATTTGCAGCCCTCTAGGCTCAGTAGTTTTTAAGATCTGAGGGCAGACAGAAAAAGTCGTCACAATAGTTTTCTTTTACAGAAAACTAAAAATAGGAACTCTAATCTGACTGTTGATATAAAGCAATACATGTCGATGTTTCCATAAGGAACACGCTTTATTGGTTTTATTGCCTTGTGTATTTTCTATATTTATAAAATATATAAATATATTTTAGAAATGTATAAAATATATTTATATATATACATATATATATATATATATATATATATATATATATATATATATATATATGTGTGTGTGTGTGTGTATAGTCTCATGGGGTCGATCGCTCGAGCCTTCCTTCTCCACAGAATTCTATTGTGGGAATCTGAAACATGTACGCCCATCGATGTACGGTCTTTTTATACGTCACTTCATCAACTACTCTGCCTAACTCTAGTTCTTCTACGCTCCTCGGCCATATCATAAGCTTTCTTAACCAGAACATCCATTTTACGGGGCTGCAGAAGAGCAACAGCCAGTGGCCAGCAAGAAGCTGGATTAATTTAGATAGAGAGATAGAGTATCCTCAACCCTGAGAAGCCACAAGGCCATACCACCTCATGCTACTTTCCATGGCTCTATCTGTTATTTTACAAACACCTGTTTTTTCTTATTGGTTCACTTCCAATTCCTTCCAGATATGACACTCCCATGATCCATCTCAACTTTCTCATCTCCGTTCTTTCAAAGGCTCCCATTTCTTTTCTTTTCCACTGACCACTTTTCTGCACCACATAACAGCACTGGTCTGATTACTGGTTTGTAGACCATAATCTTAAATATCAAAGGAATACATATATATGTGTATATATATATATATATATATATATATATATATATATATATATATATATATATATATATATATATATTCAACACTCAGTCGTTTCTCTGACAAAGAGTGGCTCCAGAGGAAAAACTAGATAATAGTACCACAATCATATTCTAACTGCTGTGTTTGTTGATTACAAGAAGGCGTTGGACAGTATCCACTGACCACCGTCATGGATCATTCTGGCATTCCCGTTAAATATTCAAAGCCAACTGAAATTCACGAACGAAGTAGCTTCCAAATTAATGATGATGGGGTCTTCGCATGCAAATTTGCAGATACTAGCAGGGGGCTACAAGAAAATGTTACTTTCCCTTTACTCTTTGCCCTTCTCATAGATTTCATTATGAAAAGGCAGACGAAGATAGAAGGGAATATTTAAATTGGAGTAGAACAGAAACTTGAATGACTCAGAATAAGCATATGCACTGTTCTAATCAGTAAAGCTCAACAATACTTATAAAGCTTGCTTCATAGAATGCTTATCTAAAGAGATGGGACTCACAACATCTCAAAGAAAAACAGAAATGACGAGGTCTCGACTGATAGGCTAAATGAGGGCCGATGGAAGGCCCTAAAAAAAGATAAAAATGTGGGTAAGTGGACGGATTAATGGAATGAATAGGCATCTGAATTAGTCAAAAGTAGAGTTTCTCCAAAGTCTATTCCCTACAGCTGGTAGCACTTATCCTAAGCCCCTCAGAGTACAAAAATCCGCCAGAAGAATTGGGGGAGCATTCTCAATCCCGGAACAAATCTTTTATTTATGCATTTCACCATTTCAAAATGCCCCACGGAAAAGGCTCTCATGAAATGAATAATTTATGAAGAAATACTGAACTCCCTGCTAGCTAAAAGAGAGGTGGGAGAAAAAGGACCCCTGGCGTTCTGAAAATGGAATAGCGAAGTTTTAGTAGTCGACATGAAGAAGCGAGTTTACATAGATTTTTTTTTTTTTACCCCTCCTGTACGATGGCGCACAAGTGATTTTTTTTTTTTTTTTTTTTACATTTTTCTTTGTCTATTCCATCTCTCACTATGTCACTAGTATCAAAATACAGTGCGAGCACTTTGAAAGCTTATTAAATAAACAACTACCAACATCTTTGTTAACTTCAAGTCCCTCTTCTCAGTGAACGACTTTCAATTAAAATCACTGAGGCCTCTACAATCAATTACTGAATGCGTTCCTAGCAGCCTTATGCACAATCACAAAGGCTGAGAAACGACTTTAAATTATATATTTTCACTCTACCAAAAATTATATTAAATGATATTTTGACATGCCTGTAGGCCGTTCCATTATGATTCGTTTGACCTACTCACTGCACCAAGGGCGATAAAAAATGAAATGCCATTCAGGAATAATATATGATTATTAAACGTTCATATCGGAGTTACGTCTCTTTCATAAGTGCGAGAAGCATCATTTTTCAGATCTGAAAGTAGAAAAGGGGGGGGGGGAGTGCCTGTAGGTATGTTGTAATGACTCTGTTGCTAATAAATGGAATGGAATTATCTTTAAAAAAAATGTTCTGTAAAATCTTTCGACCTAATTATAATTTCCTGATGCATACATGTTTGGAAAACGTTAATGAAAGCAAATAATACGTAAGCTCTTTTACGGTATCTGAGTTGCAATGCCATTTTCCCGTGAACGGGAACTGAACTCAAAATTAAAAGACACCATAAATATATGTGACTTATGTAAAAAGTTCGTCAATTCAACTAAGATATATCATGCGCAAATGCACAAAGGATTACCAAATTGGGCAGATAAGGAAGGTGAGATATTCATAAGTCTAAGGACGGTAGATAAGTCTACTTCATAATAAACATTATTACGGCATATACCGTTGGGCATTTCATGTTATTTTACAATTTCATACCTCAGAAGGTTACTGTTAGTTGATTCCCCTTAACTTGTTTTCATCTTTCCAGTACCTCACCTTCAGAGTTTTAGCAGCCGCCTAAATATTCTGTCCTGACAGCCCAATAAAAAATTTATGCCGGAAAGGGACTTCCGTGGCTTTAAAAAAAAATAGAAGGGACCTTTGAGATACAAGAAAAAACACTGGCTCTCCAGCACTGAATGAAGAGCTGACGGTTAAAAATTCACCTATAAAACTAACACAAAAGAACTCCTTTATACCTAGACAAAGATATAAAAAACTACTAACAATTTTCCATCAAGAAAGGACTTGCAATTTACACAATTTACTTCCGCGGATGAGACACTGCCACTTATTTCTGTAACTGTTCGTTATTCGCTGTATAAACCTCGGGGGTAAAATTAAAATTTTTCATATCTGCCTCAGAGGATTTGAACACTTGTTTTAACCCTAATGAGAAAAGCGGCAAAAGTCTCAAGTTGTTATAATTTCGATAATAAAACATAAGGTCAGAAATAAAACTTAAAATGAGTAAACATTCAAATGGAGGATTCCTAAAAGACGAATAATAAACAAAACTTACTTCAAAGAATCGCTGGACCATGTGTGACAAACACAACAGAGTGAGAAAGAAAAAGTCTCTCGTATTTTTAACATTCCAAAGGTACACAGTTTACACCCTGAAAGACCTTATTAGATTATTCCGTATTTGCGTCGATTCTCTGTTTAATTATCGAAGAAAAATACAATTCCAGGGTCCTGACAACTCAAGTTTATCTCCAGAGCATTATCTTCATCACATTACGTAAAATTTACCACCTTGATTTCAGTTTACAACGTATTCACAGCAGAAGATTCCAATAGCTCCGAAATAAAACGCTTTAATCTAATTGAACCTACGATCAGAATACAACCTGATACAAAAACGTCCTGTATCGACCCAGAATTTTCTCTCTCTCTCTCTCTCTCTCTCTCTCTCTCTCTCTCTCTCTCTCTCTCTCTCTCTCTCTCTCTCTCTCAGACAAAATTTCTATCCCTTCGAGAAAAATTGAAGGAAATGAGAAGTAAAATAGACTGGGCCCTAGAAAAATTGTCAACGCGTAGAGGTTCATTCCCATTACAAAGAACGTCAGGTTCTTTTGTTTCATTTCTCGGTAACTATGCCGAGACGGCATACACTCCTTCCAAAACATTCCCTATAAGTCCATACATTTTAATCTTATTGCTGAACGCGTATTCTGATTAATGTTTTCACAATAGGTGTTAATGAACAATTCATTCTTTTCATGTTGGCAAGGGCTTCTGTTTTTCTTTTGGACATTGATTACTCCACACGAGTCACTAATTGATTCCTTTGAGACATATTTTCTGTACAAAGATAGACATGAATGGAGCTTTAAAAAAGGAGACGCCTGATATAAATGTGTTGGATTTGTTTTAAGAAGTTATACCTGACAACAATAACTAAGTGGTTTTATATTAATTTGGTCATATATTATATATCTATATATATGTGTGTGTGTGTGTATAACTAAATAACGAAGATATGGAACGTGTGAATGTATAAATAAAGGCAATAGCCACGAGGGTCAAAGTGAAACACGGAGTGGTTGCTAGGCCTTTCGTCGTACCGTCCTTTACTTAGCAGCTAAGTAAAGGACAGTAAGTCGGAAGGCCTATCAACCACTCTGTGTTTTCACTTTTCTATTGCCTTTATATATATATATTATATATATATATATATATATATATATATATATATATATATATATATATATATACATATATATATATATGTATTTATATATACACATATATACATATATATATATATATATATATATATATATATATATATATATATATATATATATATATATACATCTATATATATATATATAGAACATACTACATAAAATTGGATTCAATATAACATGACCCTATTACGTAGATTGTGCCTCCCTTCTTTAAATCTACATTTCCCTCTTATTTTATAAAAAAAATATATATTTCTTAGAGGGGTTTTCAGCGTCCAAAGAAAAACATGCACAGAAGGAATTGTGGGAAAAAGAATCACAAACAAACACATCCAACAATATGGTTACAAAGCTACAGACTTCATAAATGTTTTGGAGGGAGTGGACGCCGTCTGTGACACTGCAGTCTCGACATGATTACTGACAAAAGCAGCAAAGAACCTAATAAATATTCTTCGTAAAGGGAATGAGACTCAATGCAGTGACATATTTTTTTATGGCTCCGTCTATTTCACCTTTCAGTTCCTGCTTCTATTTTTCCCAAAGGGATGATTTTTTGTCTTCAAAAGTTTTTCCACTTTACTGCACGCTTTGATGATGCGCAATTGTTTTACATCATCAAGAACCGGAAAAGTTAGGAGGTTCGCTGCCCTTTGAATCTCGATTCCAGGCTAATGACTATGTTCCTTTTTTGAAAGTTAATGTGAGGTAGACCTTCTGATGTTGGATTTACGAACTGAATTACGAAGGCTGACGTCTCCTTTCTCCAAAAATTGTTCTTAAAAAAAAGACAAAATTAATTAAATAAATGGATATCAAGGGAGCCCAAGGGACTGCCTTCCAGTGTTATGTTATTTCTCTTTCCAATCAGTCTGTATGTTTACATCTAATGTCTGGGGAGGGAGTATTCTGATTGTTACCCAAAGTAACAATCAGAAAGTAATACCTTCTTCCGCGAAAAAAAATGACCTTATCCAGCTCGAAATCTTTACCTTTGATGGGAAAATACACAAAAAACCAGAGACTAAAGAGGCAACGTCTGAGCTTTCCCCCACACCAGCTACCACGTATCCAGCTGTTAATCAGCTCAGTGGTCTGGTAAAACTAAGGTATACTTACTTTTACATCCATGACTCTGAATCAACATTAACTTTAACTGACCAGACTAAGAATAACCACCTAACCTCCTCTCAATGTTTTCAAAAAATTTTTCATTCACAGTGCTGTCTCAACTCGATTCTCTTCTTTGCAGGAGGAGAAGATGTACTGTACATTCCAGTCGTCATAGAATATCCTTACTACATCGACGGAGTACAATACTTCCCGTTCAGGTAAAAAAAAAATTAGATTTAACCAGGCATTACAATGTTCACCATTGCAGTGAACATTTGAGTTTCTACGTTTAGTTTTGTTTCATAACCATAAGCGATGTCTGTTAGTATATCTGAGAGGTTAAAGAACATTTTAAGTTAGTTAACATACCTCTAAAAACTGTATTAGAGTACGCAATGAAGTTTTGAAAAATTATCCATTCACCAACATATTTTGTAATGACACCAATACCATTTATATATTGTACAGTAATCACTGATGATTAAATCATAATGAACTCTACTAAAGGGTCCCTGCAATAATTAAGATAGCGGATTATTCTAGTTCTACACCAATACTCACATTCATATGGGTTTAGGCACTAGCTACCTTCTTAATGTCCATGATTCTTACCTGTTTTCCACTTTTTTTTTTTGGGTAAGATTTGAAAGTTTTCGTAGCTTTTAAAATCATCTTATTCCTTTATTCCAAAGACATTTCTTAATCTCAATTCTTCTCATACGCGTCTTTTTCCTGTGTAAACACCCTCAATTACGTGGCATGGTTTTCCCATGACTCTTTGCAAAGATAATACCTTAATTGTCATTCATATTCTACTTTTCCAGACTCATGAATGTAAAAAATTTTGCGGATCACATTTTACATCATAAAATATCTTTAGCCGCCCTCGTCTTTCGTCTTTATAGAATTGTAATGATCAAAACTACCTTCAAAAGTATCTTAATCTGTTAGGACTTTACTAAATATCGTAGCTTCTGTACAGGCCAGTCACCCTTTACCTTCTAGATCTCTCCTAATTGCAGTGATATTATTTCCTGATACTCAGGAAATACTCGTCTCCTACCTTCCAGTTCACTTTGCTGTAACGATCACGATTCTTTAGTGACACTCATCTTCTACATCTTCCAGGACACTATCCATGATCATAACTCTCGTGGCCCTCATTTTATTCTCCTGGGCGACACAGAAGCTCTACGACCTCGGCTATTTCAAGGACGTCCTGAACGTGTTTGGCAACAAGGACATCGCCGTCATATCAGCGGACGCCATCAGAGCTCCGTCTCATCCTGGAGGCCTGGACAATCCAGCCCTGGACTTGCACGTCAACGGGAAGAAGCATGAGCCGCCGGCAGAGCTCTACAAAGAAGCGAGGGAGATGGCGCATTTTTAATCAAAAGCATTTATTCTAATTGGCCAGAAATTGAAATTGCTTAGCCATTTTCTTCATGACGGAGCCGTTGGTTGTTGTTTATTCCGCCTGACTGCCTGCAAGCATGGGGCAACAGTGGCGGTGAAGTTCCAGTTGACGTACTTCCTAAAAACTTCATTCTGAAATTGCTTCAGAGTCTCTCTGACAATCAACCATATTGTTATGTACCTACCTAATAAAGTATTTCATAATGGAGTTACGATTTGGCAAGAAGTATTTACTAACGTTGACTGACCATCTGACTAATTCCATAGTGAGACTAAGCTACCTCATAAATTTAAAAGTATATAATTCTCAAAAATTTACATTTGTTTCTTTTTTTTTTATTTGTTCGAAAAAGTAAGATTGCATGAAATTTTAGGGAGCAAACCACATCTAACTATAACACAGGATGTCCAATTAGAAAGAGGTTCCAATGATTAAAAGGCAAAAAGAAAAGTTATGCTTACGAACATTACAATCGAGAAAGAAAACCCGTCCAAATTATAACGGGGTCTTAAAAGATCGGCTGAATACTCGAAAACACAGTTTTCTTTAAAGAATAACCTCTGAAACTTAAAAGGGGTCCACTCATAGCATTCTTAATTTCTTACAAGGCGTGTAATACTACCGACCTTCCATCACCAACTGTACTTTGACAGAATTCACGAATTTTAGTTGTCAGATTCAGTAGCCCTATGTACTTTGAAGCTATTTTATGAGATGCTTTTAAATGAAGTTTTTCTCGCTGGTCTTTCTACTTTATGAATATTAAGAACTGATAACTATATTTATATTTAATGTATTTCTTACATAAGGATATCATGCGTACAATGTTTTTAGAGAGCTACCTAATCATACCCGTATGCATTTAAGTATGAGATTTAACTTTGTACAATTATACCATACATACATACAAGCTTATATATACAGATATACACACGTGTATATATATACATATATGTGTACATATATATGTATATATATACATACATACATACATATCATACAGGGAAAAATATATTTTTTCCGAAAATAACCTTAAATCAACCTTGTTGGATATACTGAACCTCGAGTGGGATTCTAAATTAAGAAAAAAACTAAGAATTGATGTACAAAAATGATGCCCAAAGCAGATTTATTGATGGTTGAGTACATTATGTCTACCTTGATGACTGTGTGCATTAAGTGTACTGTCACCTGTACACCAATTCTAAACGTGATCCCATGCACTAAGGACTGCTATCAAGGAAGACTCAGATACAGGTACAAACCCTGGTCGCAAATTTTGAGCGTGAGGTGTTCCTGCTGCAGCAAAAAAGCAGCGAATAGTGAATTCAATACTAATTTGTCATTTATGGATCGATATTTGAAAGTATACAAATTAAACATGCACTGCAAGTAAGGGTTACATGCATAACTGCATTCATCCATATATATTATATATATATATATATATATATATATATATAAAATAATAATAATATATAGTTTTATATATAGGCTGATATATAAATATAATTATATATATTATATATATGGTTATATATATATAATATATATATACTAAACGTATAGGTACAAATATATGTATATATAATTTGTCAAATATTTGAACACATCTAACAACGTGCATAACAGACAAAGATATCTTATAAATTTGCACAACGTGACAAAGATATTTTATAAATTTCAAAACTTCAGGGTCTTACAACCCACTATACATAACACAGAGCCTGATAACGGAAAACTCATCGATATAAGACTATTACTGATATCACTATTACTTTGTAATGTAAATGACCAAAGAAATTGTATTCAAAATTTGGTGATAATTACCGATGGAAATGCCAAATAACCTTTAATGCTAAAACAGATCCTACTAATGAGGAAAGAAAAAGCTGACGATGACACTTGTTATTATCATCATTCTTTCAAATCTTTAAGTTTCAAAAATATAATTTTAGCATAATGATTACTGTTTCTTTCTGACAACATCGCCTCTTGGAAAATAAGAGAAGATATATTATGACGGTATGTGTCATAACAGCTAAGTTCATTGGGAGATAAAATCCATATATCAAAATGTTATATTTGAAATTTGTAAGTCAATTCGAGTATTTAGATGCATTTCAGTTTTGCGCATTCACACACACAAAAATAAATGCATGAGCATAACAGTGACCGGAAACACACTCACTCGTACGAAAGTCACATTTCAGAGCAAACGGGAGAATTATGTCCTATGTTTATAAATCTTTAAAATAAATTTTTTTTTTCACTAATGCTTGTTTCATTCTAAGGCACGCCAATCTAATTCAGAGAAAGAATTCTTTTAGAAAAACCGCTTCGTCGTCAAAGACGTCCCATGACTGACTAAATCATTTCTCATAATTTGCGATGAGGGTGAAC
>NC_089787.1:33450623-33510623 GCF_040412425.1 Macrobrachium rosenbergii | reverse complement strand
TAATCTAATTTTACAGCTGACCTGTTTTCCTACATTTTTTTTTAAGTAGCTTACGCACACCAAGAATAAACAAGAATTAGCCCCTGGCTGCTGTATTATTGCCGATATATTTAGAGTAAGCCTATATTATAAGGAGATTTTGGATTTGATGTTTTATACTATAGTTGACAATGGTGATCCAATCAGGATGTGGTTAAACAATGATGAAATATTATATTACATGCCCTCACAAATTCGTATATACGAGTTCGGTGGTGGTTTGAAGTTATTCCAATATCCATCCAGTAACATCGAGGAATAATAAGGCATTATAATATAGTTTCATTATAAGCCTACGACCGAAATTTGGTAAAAAAAAAGAAAGAAAAATAAAAGATAGACAAAGTGACGATTGACAGATTCACATATCAAGGTCATTTCTTTCTGTAATTGCGGCGTAACAAATTCTGGAGGTATCACAAACATTAGCATACCAACTACCCATCAATCATCTACCTAGGGAAAATGAAATTGAGGTGAGCAAAAATAGCAAGAACCTTGTCACAAAATATCCCACACATCTGTCATTTAGCGAACGACAAATTTTCAATCGAAAAGCAACTTGAATTCAACAGAACCATACAAAATTATTATCTCACAGTGAGAACTTCATTCGCGCCAACATCCTGCAAAAATCACAGCTTTGGAAACATTAATGAGATTATCTGGGAAATCATTGCATCAAACATCAATTAAGCTGGCGAATGAAAACATCAAATCCCAATTCTGTGAAATGTGACGAAATTCGAGAACTATTTATTTTTCGTATGATACAGATTAATTTATACAAATTTATTAACAATGCTTGTTATTAATGTTACTTCCTTGTTATTACTTTAACTATTACTGTTTTAATCCATACTTCTCAAACCAATTAAAGGCTATAAGATAATATATATTTTCAACAGTATCAATAAACGAAAATGATCTTTCTACGCTACATTTCAAATGGACATTTTCCACTATTTTACAGTTATTTTCTGTTTAATTAACAACAGCAAGACGAAAACGATACAATACAACTGTGACTTTATAACAGTGTAGTTAAATACAAAAAGAAAATGACAGTGACCTGCACACACGTAAACAGTCCTGAGCCGATGGAGTGAGTATTTTCAAGATTTGGATATACAATATTTAATGGTTAAACAGGTTTATATATATATATATATATATATATATATATATATATATATATATATATATATATATATATATATATATATATACATATATATATATATATGTGTGTGTGTGTGTGTGTGTGTGTGTGTGTGTATATATATGTATATATATATATATATATATATATATATATATATATATATATATGTGTAATATTATATATATATATATATATGAATATATATATAGTATATACAGTATACAGAGAGAGAGAAATTTGCAAATCAAGAAGATGGATGGAAATATTATCGCACAGAAGCAATAACTGGTCCGAAAACATCCTGCTTACTGTCGTTTTCCCAGAAATTTCGGATCCTCGAATGTAACATATTGCCGCATTCGAGGAAATTGGACTCAAAGAGAGAAGCATCTCATCAAATCGTATAACAACGGAGCTAGGTCAACTTGACGGTAAACTCCTTCGGTCAACTCAAGGACACTCGCTGGCTTATGAAAGATTGTAAGAGAGAATTTTGCATTTGAAATTGCAATTCTGATAGAGTAGTTCAGGAGCCATTTTTTCTTAAAATGATGGTGCATCGAAATTGAAAGATGACGAGAGTGTTTTCGTGACAAATTTCCATCGGTGGCCTGCTTTTTTTTTTTTTTTTTTTTAGAGTAGTATGCAATAATCCAACAGATCCAACAACATTTTTATGAGGTTATTCAAAATTCCTCGAGGTAGTATGCAATAATCCAACAGATCCACCAACATTTTTATGAAGTTATTCAGAATTCTTCGAGGCTATATTGAAGGTCCATAAAGCCTATTTAATGAAATTCTTAAATGATGTCAGGCTGCCAAACAAGTGTTACCATGGTAAGAGCGGTCAAGTGGCACTGTTTTGATCCATAGATTTTAAAGTGAACAGAGCTGTGCTCAGACGAAAGTCCCCAGAAAACACTTTAATCTTCTTACTTACTTTACTGCTTCTCGGCCATTGAAGGACCACCCGATCTTTAGGTTTCTTCCTAATTCTGAGTGTGACTTTCAGACTGTCGAAGAAGGGGAGACTTTTAAAGTCGCTTGTGAGCCATTTAAGACATCGGTATGAAAGCAATCGATGAAAGTCGTTCCTATACATCTTGATTTTACTCTACATGCCTGAGCGCTCTCTCTCTCTCTCTCTCTCTCTCTCTCTCTCTCTCTCTCTCTCTCTCTCTCTCTCTCTCTCTCTCTATATATATATATATATATATATATATATATATATATATATATATATATATATATATATATATATATATATATATATATATATATGTGTGTGTGTGTGTATTTACTTGTTCATTTTATATATTTCTGTTAGTATTTTTGCTGAAGGTTTATTATGATAATTCATTTTATTGTAATTTTATTGATTCTCATCCTTGTCGGTTTTTTCAGCCTGATGATGAGGTTTTATACCTCGAAAGCTTGTATAATAAAGAATGTTCTTCCTGGTCTTGGCAATATTATTTATCATTGTTTTATATATATATATATATATATATATATATATATATATATATATATATATATATATATATATATATATATATATATATATTACATATAATATATATACATATATATTTGATAGTGGTGAGCTTGTAAATAACCGCTCTTTCTTATAACTGTATATTATGGCAGATTCATCTACGTATAAAATATATAAAACAAAACCCATATTCATGCTTTGAAATCATTAATGTTCATCATCTTCTCAACTATCTAAAGCACAGAAAAAGAAAATTTATTACACACCGACAAATATTTTGCTAAGGAGAATAGACTCTTCGCAGTCACCTAATACGAGAAAATCTTAGCAATTAAATATAATGAAATCATCAGTTCCACACCTGAAGAATTTTTACCGAGATATTTTCTTTATTATGCAAAGGGCACAAGTGATTGACAACAAACGCGCCATAACTGCAAGGGAGTAAAGACCAATATACTGTGTCAACCATATTCAAGGAGAATATCACCCATATAATTCATAAATCTCTCTAGACTCAAATAATCATGGCGCACAGGAAGTTACCAATATTTAGCACCAGTGAAAATTTATTAATGGTTAAACAGTTAATAAAGAAATGAGACAGAATTTCCGATTATAAACTCGTTCCGTTCATCTCAAATATATATTTCATTTAAATATTTAAACGACGACAAAGACGCACATATCAAATGAATATAGATATGTCCGAAATGTCTATATGTAGTCAAGCAGAAAATCATAAAATTAACCCATTTAACGATGGGGACTCTTGGCAGTGCGTGTGAGTTCATTCACATACACTCATACATACGTACACACACATACATACACACATACATACATGCATACTTAATTCCTGATGTTCTGCATTAATTGTTGACGTATAAATAAGTCATGAAACCATGAGATAACATGCCCCAAGGTCAGAACAATCGTGAAAACGTGACTGTTGAATATAACAAATACTTGGATTTTGTTTGTGCCATGACCTTTTCTGGCAGAAATAATATTGTGGTAGAAAATCTTAAAAATTTGCTGTTGTATGACAAAATTTTATTGGATGAAAAAAAAAAATCAACCAGACTTGTATGGGAAGCTTCCCATACATCAACGAAGACCTTCCTTTCAAGAATGAAAGCAAAATGGGATATGAGGAGAGTTCACTGGAAGCCGCAGAGACGCGATAGATATTTCATATCCGACTGACAAAGGACTCGAGGAAAACAGAGGGAGAGGATCGTGTGTCCTTTCTTTTTCCCCAGAGCAGAGCAAGGGGGATAAAACAATGGAACTCTTTGTTGCGCCGAGGGAAAATATAATTAATAAGAAGATTAATTACCTAGGAGGATTTACGGTGGAGGATGCTCGTCTACCTATATATCCTCCTCCCTTTTGCTAAGTCTTAAAAACTCCATTCAATTAGGATCTCCTCAAGCAGACGTAATTCTTCTGAACGTTTATGATTGTTTTAGGTAATCAGCAATTATTCGTTCGACTTACTTTATTCCGTTTCTAACTGAATTAATAGGTTTTATTATCGCTGGTCTAATATGTTGACCAGTTTTCAAAAATATACCATTAGTTAATAGTCTCACTCTATCTGAACACAAATCTGGTTCAAAAAACTGTTTCTGCATCAAGCACAACGTTTCTTTTTCACTTATTACTTTCATTCATGTATAAAAGTTTTTACATTAATGTCCAAGCATGCATTGTTCACGGACACGTAAACTAACTATATATATATATATATATATATATATATATATATATATATATATATATATATATATATATATATATATATATATATATATATATATTACCGCTGCTGGAGTTATAAATAGCGAGGCCATAAAAATGTTTGAAAAAGTTAAAAACTCTCCATATCATCTAGAAATTAAATCCAGGTTTGTTCCTGATTTCAGTTCGTTCTGAGCTAAAACACTCTGGACTAAGATCACTGCTGATTTGATAATTCTTGTAATGTTTACCAGGACAAAGTGATGAGTTGGAACACATGGAAAGGCAATTACTTTTAGCTGGCCAAGCAGATCTTTGCTTACTCACTACGAACCAAACAAAATATTTTCTGAGACAATATCACAAGTTGAAATCAGACAAGAAATACATCTTTACTTGGTGATTCTATTCATCCTCTTAAAGTTATTATCTGATAAGTGAAAACTGTAAACAAACTTTAAGGCAGTGATCAAAACTACTTTATAGGACCTTTGTGGATAAGTAACCTTCCGTTAACATTTTCTAGTTTGGGTACCTGCCTCTAGAGGCACTTTTCGACAAATCTGCTTTTCTCTAAACGAACATTAAAAATATTTAGATGGAAAACACCAAGACTGGATTCCCTATTACAATGTCGTCTAAAAAGATGTGTACGGTCCTTTCCGGAAAAATCATTTTGTCGTTTTGGTTTTCAAAAAGGTATTTTTCCAGAAGAGCAGAAATGGTACAGTACAACTCAAAGGGTTGTAGAGACGAGAATTACACCAATTAGAAGTCAGTCTTCGTCCCTTACGTTCTCTCTCAGCTTAATGAAAGGTTCATCTGAGCGATCTTACATGAGTCTCTTTAATCCACTCATATTTCTGAGAGAAAATATAACTTCAAAAACAAGTGGGCGCCTGTGATGTCTTTTACATCCAGACACACCGTATACAACTCGGACAATGAATTTTAGTATCTACTTGTTTATGTTGCTTTTATCGCTGCCTTTGAATTGGTTACCTATAATACCATTATACATAAATCATACCATAGGGATGAGGCTACGTTTCAGAGTTTTAGTTTTTTGTAAAAGAAAACTATTGTTCCGGCTTTGTCTGCCCGTTCGCATTTTATTCTGTCAGCACTTTTTTCTGTCCACCCTTTATTCTGTTAGCACTTTTTCTGTCCTCCCTCAGATCTTAAAAACTACCGGGGCTAGAGGGCTGCAAATTGGTATGTTGATCATCCACCTTCCAATAATCAAACATGCCAATTTGTAGCCCTCTAGCCTCAGTAATTTTTATTTTATTTAAGGGTAAAGTCAGCCATAATCAAACTTCTGGTAACGATATAAGACAGGCCACCACCAGCCTGTGGCTAAAATTTCATGGGCCGCAGCTCATACAGCATTATACCGAGACCACCGAAAGATAGATCTGTTTTCGGTGGCCTTGATTATGCGCTGTACAGAAAACTCGATTGCGCCGAAGAAACTTCGGCGCATTTTTTACTTGTTTTACTCACACAGGAACAGAGAGTTATTGATGATGGATTTTCAAAGCAACCTTGACCTATCTTGTCAAGAACCCTACAGAGCAGCCTCCCAGAACCCTCGTCTTTACTGCTGATATAATTGCACTTCTCAAAAATAAAATAGCATAATAAGTACCTGGCGAAACTCTTGTTATAGTTATCTGCTACCACCAGATGCAAAGTGACGATGTCGCTTGAACAACCAGAGACCTTGGAAGGTATCGAAAAGCGGCGTCACCAATGTGGTCTGAGACTGAAAGGTAGTTAAACTAAAAATTTCAGATTATACGATTTGCCTACATGTTCTTGTTTTTCTATTCAGCTCACATACATAACAATGCGCTTGATGACTCAATACTTAACAATACAGTACTTCGTGTAACCCCCAATTCCATGATATACTTTCCACAGTACTAGAAAAAAAAATATATATATATATATATATATATATATATATATATATATATATATATATATATATATATATATATATATACATATATGTATATATATATATATATATATATATATATATATATATATATATATATATATATATATATATATATATATGTTTATATATAGTTTCTTAAACCAGATGTAAACAGACTTCCGGATCTTAATCTCTTAAACTTAATGGCTCGAAACGATAGTTTTCTTTTCCAATAATGATATGTGAGATTACATCATCGTCGGCAGATTTTCTTTTCCAATAATGATACGTGAGATTACATCATCGTCGGCAGATTTTCTCTTCCAATAATGATACGTGAGATTACATCATCGTCGGCAGATTTCACATCCGTCCATCATTCACAAACCGATTACGAAATGTACAGATAATACCATGCTGAACCGTCAAGTCAAATGCTTGAGTGGAATAAATGATAAATAGCGACTTGAGGATTGCATGGATGTTTAGAATGAATATAAAAAGTTAACGAAATGAAAACGACTGAATATAACAAGTTAATGAAATGAAAACGACTGAATATAATAAGTTAATGACATGAAAACGACTGAATATAAAAAAATAATGAAATGAAAACAACTGAATATAATAAGTTAATGAAATGAAAACGACTGAAAACGACTGAATATAAAAAGTTTATGAAATGAAAACGACTGAATATAATAAGTTTATGAAATGAAAACGACTGAATATAATAAGTTTATGAAATGGCAACGACTGAATATAATAAGTTTATGAAATTAAAACGACTGAATATAATAAGTTTGTGAAATTAAAACGAATGAATATAGTAAGTCTAATGGTTTAACGGGTTGTTAATGCACCAAAGTTCTTTTAGGCTTTCCTTCAATTTGATGGCAATAGAAAAGCGCTTCAAAGAGAGAGAGAGAGAGAGAGAGAGAGAGAGAGAGAGAGAGAGAGAGAGAGAGAGAGCGTAATTACCCAAAGGCAGCATAGCGACTCGGCAAATTGAGCCACGTGTATTCCTAACCAATCCGAACAAAAGATTTTGATTAGATTCTACGTAGCAAGTGAAATGAAAAGCCCTCTTGTGTAAAGATAGTAATACGCCAAACTTCATTAAAAGACGACGCAAGAACAATCAGACCTGGAAAAAGGAATTCCTCTCCTGAGGAGGGGGACTGATAAAAACAAATTAGCCCACCAGACAAACCCACACGAAGCAGATTAAGCGAATGCTAAAAAAAAAAATAACCTGCTGAATTAAAACATCCCAGATACATAAAGGAGTGAGACAATGAAGAGCTATAGTCTCCCTTGACGTGAATCTATAATTCTCATCTTTTATTCGCTCAAAGACATCAGCTTTCAATTTTTTTCTAGGAATGAGAAACTTTCATTGTTCTCTTCTGAACACATTCAGACAACCATTTTTCATTCCTTTATTTTTATCCCGAGAGAAAGGCAATAATGATAAAGATGCATATTTCTGCATAACCTTAACATCAGCACACACTGATTACACGAGTCTGTGTAAATCCTCGAGATTTTAAGGAAGGAAATTAAAAGTCTGAAAAATGGAACAGTTTTAACAACCGAGAGGCATAACGGCAACTTTTAAATTTCAGTTCTCTATGAGCCAAAAATAAAATATAATCAGAATGAAACAGAAGAAAATTGTGAGATTGCGTAACTGCCTCGGGGCATAAGAATTGACAGGGGAAGAGCAATGTGTTGATTTAGAGAAGGGACAGATGTGTAGATCAAGTGCTTGTTATGGCAAAGTTGTGTTGAATAGCTGAATGCGGGTAAAGAAACCTAGAAATAAGCTCACGAGTTATTAAACTTTAAGATAAAAAACAAAATAGTCTTCTAATGTGTGGATGGGGGAGTGTCTGGTTCGGTGCAATAATGTGTCTTGAGACATGCGTGTATTACATAACCAGAGCTATTAAATATTCTAAACAGAGAATATGTTCAAAAGAGTCGCAGAAAAGCCACAAGATGGAAATGAAAAATTGTGGATTAGGAAAAGTAGCCATGATCAGGGGTGTCACTGAAATTCATTTGTCATTGAAATACGTTTTTCAGTGACTCAAAAAATGAATTCGATGCCGTCCACAAAAAGAGAGAAACATTTCAATCAGTAAAAGTGATTTAATTCTGTGGTTCCTAAAATAGAACAAAAGTCCAATCAGTAAAGTGATTTAATTTAGAGTTTCCTGTGGTTCCTAAAATAGAACAAAAGTACTTCTTTTAACCATTGCCTTGGTACTTTTGATTTGCTTTTGGGGTAGACCTGTGGTCTCGATCGGCTGCCCTGCCTGACAGGTACGTATGTTTCATGTATCATACCCGACCCAACGCCCTTTCTTCCCAGCAGCGAGAAGTTATTGCGCGGGTATGGCGAGAGTTCGAGACGTGTGAGATGTTTGTTATGTTTTCAGAAGGTGTTGTAGTGGCTTTGTTTTGTGTGTGTATTTAGTCTGTAACATCCATTTGCTTTTTAAGCAAACCTATCCGTTGATTACATATATAATCCCGGGATGTCTACACGGATAGCAAAGTGTCTGCCTCTCTGATCAGCCGGCTGAGGGTTTGAACCCGCGCCACAGACCTCTACGAAGTCCGAAGCTGCTGCTGTAACCGACTGAGCCATCGAGGCTCTATATATATATATATATATATATATATATATATATATATATATATATATATATATATATATATATATATATATATATATATATATATATACATACATAATATATATACATATATATATGTATATGTATTTTATGTTCACACGAGTGCTTGTTCCTTGTGAATAGGTTTCATGTACTGAAATAATGATAATAATAATAATAATAATAATAATAATAATAATAATAATAATAATAATATATAATACATACATATATACTATTATACATTATTATTATTATTATTATTATTATTATTATTATTATTATTATTATTATTTTTATTATTACTATTATTTCAGCAGATGAAACCTTTTCACATGGAACAAGCACACGCATTGGCTTGAAATTCAAGCTTCCAGAGAATGTTGGTTTCAACTTCCAACCACAGACCCCACACTGCAGCAGTAACTGATCATGATACAGAGTGATTTTTCGTCGCCCGGGGGGAGAGAGGAACCCGCGACATCTGAGTGGCATGCCACGACACTAACCAATACACCAGCGGACCAGTTCCCATAGCAAAAAGTGTCTATAGTAAAACAAACAACACAATAGTCACTTCCAATATCATGTTTAAAATACTGAATCATTGGTGAACGTTCTATGCAAAAACATCCTCAAAGTATCTATCCTTTCTTCTCCCCTAACCGATTAATTCGTCTCAATATCTTCACAATTCTTATCCTGTCAATACTTCTTACCCCACACATAATATCTAAAACATTCACCTCAAACAGCATTACCTGTTTTTAATTTGTAGTCAGCAGCTACCCTCAAATTCCATATCATTTTCTTCTCCTTTGCAGTGCTGAGTAGTGATGTTTCTCCCCAAATTTACAGGTCAAAATCAATCTTTTCCCTCACTGAATCTGAATGAGATGGTCCTCCGAGTAACACGAAAACTCTTGCGAATGAGCAGCCTAGCCCCACTCTTCGTTTGAACCCCACAATTTCTTCTGATGATGATTTTTACATTGCTCTAGGTGACTCACTTTTTATATTTTCCTCGAGAGACGCCTACAAACACACGGTGAATACCTGCCGTACTGCATGGTTCTGAATTTCCTGAATTAAGACATAAAATAGCCAAATCTAAGTGGAGATATTTTTTCTACTGAACGCGTTAAGTTAGCTACCAATTTGTGTTACCCTAGCTTTGTTGTACCCAGTGGTTCATTTGAATTTTGTTCACAGGTGATTTTATCTTTGTAAAATTAAAAGTTGGGTTACTGATGGTAGTTTCCAAGTGGGAAGAAATAAGAAAAATGACAATTGCCACTTCTCGACCTCTCTCCTTCGGCGGGGGAAGGGAGTTTTTTTTCTCTGTTGTGTCTTTCATCACCGACCGCGCCGAGTCCTGTTGGACAAAGTGACAACCATAACGTTTCCACAACGAGAATGAAATAGAGACAGAAAAATACAAGGCATTCCCGGGTTACTTTTCCTTTCATCGGTATCAAAGGCTGCGCATTTCATTATGGTTTCGCTGGAACCTTCCTTCTTTAGAAAACAAGTCACTATATTATTAAGGTCATTCCATCTCTTCATTTGTTAGAGGATTTCATATACAGCGACTTTTCTCTCAGCGAAACAATCACCCTTGTGTCATATCATTATAAGAATAAACCAATTAGGTGTTTCCGTCGGACTGCAAGAGAATTTGTTGAGGATTGGGAAATGAGTCGCTTTAATTAACAATACTTTCATTACTGTACACATCCCTTTCGTGTGAACTTCAGAAAGAGAGGTGTTAATATTGCAACGCAATTCCGTGACTGGAACTGTGAATGAAAAGGCTTCTAATTAATTCGTAGTATAAGAATTACAAAGCACTTTACAAACATATTACTGTTGTATCTGCAGAACTGAATTCATCGTGAGGAATCAAAAACATGCACTGTTGTATATACTACTCAATACTCTTTGATGCACAACGTAAACTTTATACTTAATCAATGCAATTTAAACATACGGCTCTTAATTTTTCGTTATCATTTGCTACGCTTCTGAGTCAACAGCTGAAGAAGAAGAAGAAGAAGAAGAAGAAGAAGAAGAAGAAGAAGAAGAAGAAGGAGTGGGCGATGCCTTTTGGCCTTAATAAATATAAACATAGGAGTTTCGAGAGCAACTTCCGAATTGTTCGTCTCGAGAGGAAATGAAACTTTGCCGTGCCTCCTCAGTAAATAAAAATGTTTGTAAATAAATTGAACGATTCATTTGCAGTTAAGACTGGTGTGATGCATCGTGGGCGTCTATCACCTTTCTTACTCATCTTGGTTACACAGAGTCTGTTACGCAGATTTGTTATAATAACCAATTAAGGTAACAACAGGAAACGAAATAGAGGCTATCGGATCTTGGCTATGCTGACGACAATTGTGGTATACGAAATTTCTGAGGAAATACCTATGGTATTAGGTTGTTTCGTCAGCGTGGAAAGTGAGATAAGATCTGTTAATTAGTCAAACCTGGAATACTATAATTAAAATTAACGGCGAGAACCCAGTGGATTGCTTTACAGGAGTACTAAAAAGAGTTGACTGATTGATTTATAGATTTTAGGCATACATGCCTAGCACTGGGGGAACTAAGGCCATTCAGCGCTGAAACGGAAATTGACAGTAAAAGTTTGAAAGGTGTAACAGGAGGAAAACCTCGCAGTTGCACTATGAGTCAATTGTTAGGAGAGGGTGGACAGTAAGATGGAAGAAAGAGAATATGAACGGGGGTACAATAAAAGGAATTAAAGCAGTTGCAGCTAGGGGCCGAAGGGACGTTGCAAAGACCCTTAAGTAACGCCTACATTGCACCGCATGAGGTTCACTGACGGCACTGCCCCCCTACGGGGTAAAAGGGTTTAAGAGATATCATCTCAATACGGATTTGAGGAGAGATAGAGCAAAGCAGGGAAGCCATCTTGAATGCTTAAACCACTGTAGAATAATGGTACACAGTCGTTACACAGTTAATTAAGTAATAATTTATGGGTCTTTGGTTAGATCTTTACTCATGGACCACAGTCCTGGCACAGCTCAGCTGTGACGGTAGGAAGGTGACAGCGCTGGAGAGTAAGAAATAATGATGCAACAAAGTAAGTCGCATGAAAGGACAAGAGAATAAACTGGGCTGGAACCCACTGCTCAATATGTGAGACGATCCAGTTGCAATTGCATGAGGCTTATTTACAAGAGATGAAACAATGGTGCAGGGAGTACCAGGGTGGGCTGCTGATAAAAGACCTGGGAGAGGAAGGCCCAGAGAAACAAGACTGAGAATATTTAAACGGATACAGGAGACGAATATTGGAATGCCCCAGGGAAACTGGCAAGAGACAGATATTTGTGGCGAGAATTCATAGTGGCTCTGTGCATCCTGTGGGAACTAAAACACGACTGATATTTGTGGCGGTATTCATAGTGGCTCTGTGCATCCTGTGGGAACTAAAAACACGACTGATAATGGTATTCATAGTGGCTCTGTGCATCCTGTGGGAACTAAAACACGACTGATATTTGTGGCGGTATTCATAGTGGCTCTGTGCATCCTGTGGGAACTAAAACACGACTGATATTTGTGGCGGTATTCATAGTGGCTCTGTGCATCCTGTGGGAACTAAAACACGACTGATATTTGTGGCGGTATTCATAGTGGCTCTGTGCATCCTGTGGGAACTAAAACACGACTGATATTTGTGGCGGTATTCATAGTGGCTCTGTGCATCCTGTGGGAACTAAAACACGACTGATATTTGTGGCAGTATTCATAGTGGCTCTGTGCATCCTGTGGGAACTAAAACACGACTGATACTGTGGCGGTATTCATAGTGGCTCTGTGCATTGTGGGAACTAAAACACGACTGATACTTGTGGCGGTATTCATAGTGGCTCTGTGCATCCTGTGGGAACTAAAACACGACTGATACTTGTGGCGGTATTCATAGTGGCTCTGTGCATCCTGTGGGAACTAAAACACGACTGATACTTGTGGCGGTATTCATAGTGGCTCTGTGCATCCTGTGGGAACTAAAACACGACTGATATTTGTGGCGAGTATTCATAGTGGCTCTGTGCATCCTGTGGGAATTAGCACAGGGCAGATATTTGTGGCGAGTATTCATGGTGGCTCTGTGCATCCTGAGGGAACTGGCAAGAGACAAATATTTGTAGCGAGTATTCATAGTGGCTCTGTGCATCCTGTGGGACCTAAAACAGGACTGATATTTGTGGCGGGTATTCACAGTGGCTCTGTGCATCCTGTGGGAACTAAAACATGACTGACATTTGTTGCGAGAATTTCCAGAGGGTCTGTGCATCCCCTGTAGTACCGCTGGAATTTGTTTGTGTTGAATTTACTCTTATGGAGTACGTCTGTCATGTAGAGTGACACCCTGAATGAGTACCAGTTCAATCTGGTACTTCCTAAAAAAAAAAAAAAAAGAACATTGGTATCCACTGGTACCTGGAATATTTGAGATTCAAAGGGATTAAAAAACGTTTGGTGGTCATGATGAAAATACTAACTGATTTACAAGCATTAAAGACTTGTGGTTTAAGACCATATACGCTGACAGACTAGGTAAGTCACGAGTGAAGGAGGAAAAACAATAAAAAAAAAAACGTGCAAGGAGTGATTCTTTAATAGCTAGCTTCATTCTACTGCAAGGAAGCCGCTGAAAGGAAGATATATGGCGACGCGGTGTTATTACTCTGTCAGAAATCAAATTTACATTTCCTGACTTTTCTACTGACATTTTCATTATTTCTGTTTGATTTTCATCTCAGCCTCAAGCGAACTAGAAACATCTCTAGCCATCTGTGGCCATTGTTGCTACGAATATAGTTTGCCGATGGCATCGAGTAATGAAAACCTTTACGTCTTTCAAAAATAACTAAAAATTCTTAATCGAAACCCGAGAGTTTAATTATTGAGAATAAAAGTAACATCTTTTAAGATTTCCCCAATTCGACGGTCGGCCGGGATCGCTTAGAAGTACCTTTTGATTAAGACTTTAAAATCCATTTCTCCTCAATTCTTTCGCGTTAATGAATCAGGCGATGGGTCTTCATCCGCTGAGGCTTCGGCCGGGCTGTACTGATGAGAACGTTTTTTCTTTTAATTCACGAATTATTATCCACAATTCGAGTGGAAAAAGGCGACGCCGCTCTTCTCTCTCTCTCTCTCTCTCTCTCTCTCTCTCTCTCTCTCTCTCTCTCTCTCTCTCTCTCTCGGGCCAGCCCTAGGAGAGCTGTTAACCAGCTCAGTGGTCTGGTTAAACTAAGATATACTTACTTTTTCTCTCTCTCTCTTTCCTATTCTCTTTATTTTCCATTGTATACAAACGTTTCAGTTAAAGGATTTTGGGGGACGTCTGAAATGGGTATCTTATTGATTACGCTTCTTTAAGTCACAGGCAGTAATGGCAGTAGTAATGCTTTTGTGAATTATTTATTGCTCTCATTTGGAACAATTATAATCGTAGCAGCTGTATTATCTTTGTACTTGTTGCTCAAACGTAACATTTCTCTTCACAAACACACGTGCCAAAATCCTACAAAAAAAAAAAAAAAAAAAACTCGTATCGTGCCCAAATCTCTTTGAAGTGGATTTAATTACACCGCCTCGTTAGCATTCTATTCCAAAACTGCTATAAAAAAATTATACACATTCATTAGTTCTAAAGAAATTAAAAATGTCTTATTACGAAACTGCTCTCAGATACTCGTATATGTGGGGAACACGACTTCCATATCTTCAAGAGCTTCCTGCCGTGTATTTATCATTTTGCCTTAAAATTATGCATGCCAACCTGGTATGCAAACCCTTAATGGAAATTTTGATGAGAGAGAGAGAGAGAGAGAGAGAGAGAGAGAGAGAGAGAGAGAGAGAGAGAGAGAGAGAGAGAATCATTCCCAACATGGGAAAACGACTTAAACCTGTTTCCTGAGAAAATCATTTCGTCTCTGGGGAAAAACGCAGAGAAATAGTTCACTGCTGGTTACTCAACTGTGGTGGGTTGTGGCAGGGTGATAAAGTGCATTTTGACTAGCAACTTCATCCTACGACTTGCTGTATATATATGTGTGTATATGTATGTATGTATGTATGTATGTATATACATATATACACATATGTGTTTAGTATGCGTGTATTGTATATGAATGTGAATGTGTGTGAAAAAATAGACAGAAAGAGTTGAAAAAAATAGAATAAAGATTGTTTTAAGCTCCTTTTGTGTCGGTTTTTAGAAATATTTCGATTTTCCAGTGCACTCTGTTGAAGTCTTAAAAGTGGCACAAATAAGGAACTACAGAAATTTATTTAAAGGGAAAAAGTGAACAGACTTTTGCTACCAACTCCCCCTCACCCCCCACCCCACCCGGCCCACGCATCCCAAAAACAGGAAATTGTAGAATATGAAAGTAAAAGACGTTTTACTACTGACAACCGAGTGCTGAGTTTCTTTTAACAGATTCGACATCGCGGATTTTAAAAGAAAATTTTGTCATTAACTTTCCTATTTCGCTTGAGGGAGAATGTGAGTTTTACGGGAGAATGAACCTATTTTTCTGCTTATATGGGTAGATTTGTAAACCTCCTTCTTTTATGGATAAAGGAAAGAAGTTTTAGGGTTTATTTTTAGGTTAATCCTACTGCTCGAGGAAAACTGTTATATAAGTAATAACTAGTGTGGTTGTTTGTAAAATTAAGTCATTATATATTGTGTAAACTCGTCTTTATATATGTATTGTGATATGTGTGAGTATGTATGTATGTACAGTATATGTGTCTATATATATATATACACACACATATATATACGTATATGTATGTATACATATATATATATACATATATATATACGTATATGTATACATATATATATATATGTATATACACATATATATACACGCACAAATCACAAACACTATTATATATAAAGACGAATTTACACAGTATATAATAACTTCATTTTACAAACAACCATACTAGTTATTACTTCTATAAAAGTTTTCCTCGAGCAGAAGAATTAAGCGAAAATAAAACCTAAAACTTCTTTCCTTTATCCATAAAAGAAGGAGGTTTACAAATCTACCCACGTAAGGAGAAAAATATGTTCATTCTCCCGTAAAACTGACATTCTCCCTCTAGCGAAATAGGAAAGTTAATGACAAAATTTTCTTTTAAAATCATGGATGTCGAATCTGTTAAAAGAAACTCAGAGCTCGGTTGCTAGTAGTAAAACGTCTTTTACTTTCTGTTATTCTACAATTTCCTTTTTTCGGGGATGCGTGGGTTGGTGGTGGTCGTGGTGGTGGTGGGGGGGGAGAGTTGGAAGGAAAAGTCTGTTCACTATTTCCCTTTAAAATTTCTGTCGTTCTTTATTTGTGCCAATTTTAAGACTTGCAACAAAATGCACTGGAAAATCGACAATATTTCTTAAAAAACGACACAAAATGAGCTTAAATCAATCTTTATTCTATTTTTGTCAACTCTTTCCTTCCATTTTTCCCGTCCCTGGCTCTCATACAGTTCGGTAGCTTGGAAAATTCTGTTCATTCATTTCCATTAGGACGTCCTATTTCTGGCAACTGTTTTCTATTTTTTTTTTTTTTTTTTGTTCACACAGCCAAACGAAATGCACTGGAAAGTGGGACAACAATTTTTCAAAAACTCAACAAATCAGGATCATAAAATCATCGAATGAAGTCAAAGCAGGCAGCATAAAAGTCAGCGAATATAAAAGAAAAAAAGGACATTTGCATGACTATGAGGTCATCAAGCAGTGCGTGCGGTTTGCTGCTTAAATTCACGCGCTTGAATGCTTGTCATCAACTTTGGGTGAATAAAATTATAACTGTGGGATAATATTCTTCAAATACTGAACAAGAATTTAAATTCGTTTTCCTTGCAGATATACTGAGAGAGAGAGAGAGAGAGAGAGAGAGAGAGAGAGAGAGAGAGAGAGAGAGAGAGAGAGAGAGAGAGAGCCTTGATTAACAGGCGACAATAACTGAAGTAGTATCTGAGAAAGAATATTGCTGATAGGACAAATTTGAATTTTTTTTTCTAAATGAACTGGGTGTAACAGAGAGGATAATACCCATTTAAAAACCTATGATTCTGGGTACAGTCGTCATAAAAAAAAAAGAGAAGCAAAGTCAAACATAATGTGGATCCTCTGCTCTATTGTTCAAATCTCCTATGCCAATAATGTCGGAGAGTGAGTTCTTGATTTTTTTGTGGCAGTCACCGCTCAAAATTAAGACGCTTATTGGCCTTTGGTAACAGATGTCTTGTTCATATTGAAAGAAAAGATCACCCACGTGACTAACTGTTATTAAAATATATCCCAAACTTAGCATCGGTGGGCGAAACAAGTATATATAATGAAAAATCCATTCCGTCTACTGACCAGAAATATTTAGTATCTAGTCAAATGCGGTGAATTAAACGATTTTCTAAGAATCGACAGGGTAGTTATTGGAGCCAGCCCCATGGGTGTTCATGGGGCCACTGAAGTTTATGTGTATGTACCATACTTGTCAGTTCCACTAAAATTAAAAGTTCTAACGTTCTAAAATATTCTTATATTGCAAAAAGTACCAAATATAGGAATGTTACTTTTGAATGAAATGTCCTTCAAATTCTATTCATCATAACGGTTTATTTTGTTAACAATCAATGAAAAATTAAGTGTATCTTAGTTTAACCAGACCACTGAGCTGTTTAACAGTTCTCCTAGGGCTGGCCCGAAGGATTAGATTTATTTTACGTGGCTAAGAACCAACTGGTTACCTAGCAACGGGACCTACAGCTTATTGTGGAAACCGAACCACATTATGACGAGAAATGAATTTCTGTCACCAGAAATAAATTCCTCTAATTCTTCATTGGCCGGTCGGAGAGTCGAACGCTGGCCCAACAGCGTGCTAGCCGAGAGCTCTACCCACCCCTCCAATGAAGAACTCAACAATCAATCAATGAAACAGTTAAGAACATAACGTCACCTCAGCTTCATTTGCTGAGGAGATAAAAGACTGCTTCACATATATCAACCTTTCAGCACGACATTCTCACAGCCCTTGAAAATCATGATGTAAGAAAGTGGTAGGGAAATAATCCAGGTTCTTTCAGCAGTTTACGGAAAAAAAACTCAAATCACAAGGGAACTACGCAGATTATGGCCCCTTCCTAATATTTTTGGGATAATCCCACTGATAGTCCCTTAGGCATCAGGTATTCCAACAAGAGATTTCCCTTATAAAATCAGAGGAAGGGATAAAACTTAGTTACACCCTCCCCCCCCAAAAAAGCTGGTACCTTTGGGGATTATCAGAATTACAGAGGGAAATTATGACCTTTCTTCATTGTTTAACATCGTCAAACTTATTATAATTTAATACACGCTATTAAAAATATAACAATCTACACAATGATTCCTGTGTAATACACTGAGAGAGAGAGAGAGAGAGAGAGAGAGAGAGAGGCATAACATCCAACAATACGTTAGTGTTAAAAGAGGTTGGGGGGGGGGGAGGAAGAGGTAGTTAAATTTTAATCTTCCAGTGGCATCAGCCACGGAGACAAAGATTAATTTCCAAGGTTCCAGGAATATCAAAAGTTTGTTCAATTTATTTTCCTGTATTCACAGTTCAAACGTAAATTCCCAGAATCCTAATTACTCCGACTCGCGTAGATATTTACTTTCTAGTACTTCTTGTTTTATGGGAACTGATGAAGAGAGAGGGCAATATGCTGAATAACCTTTTGCTAAAATGGTTTAAATGAACCCTAAAAAAGTCTTAACTCTTATATAGTCTTCAACACGCTTAACTTAGAAGTCTCTGAAATGGGAAAAATGTTTCAATAGTCAAGGACTTTGAAATGCAAAATTTTCTAAAAGCATTATATAAATTGAGGAATAAGATTTCATATATCTTCTTAAAAGCATGTCGATATCATGAATGCTTTGCAGCACATTAGTTCACAAGCAACAGAGCACCTTCTTTAGTTATAATTTTTATGTTTTCTAATCATGAGTTGAGTCAACATTCCCCACCTTAAGCTTCAGAATTCATTAAACAGAGTGCGACTGTTTTCAGTTATGATAAGCATTTTTTTTTTTTTTTTTTTACGTTAGGCAGAGCAGAACTGGGGCAATCAAAAAGTTATGAGTGGTTGAGAGTAAAGTATAAAACACTGAACGATAAGAAAAAGAAATTAAGAACTTGGTTCTTATCACAACCATAAATGATTGTTTGTGAGTTTAAGAAAAACATTTAGACAGCTCAACCTCTCGATCTTTCAAGGGAGGAAAATACACCTCTCACTATTTTAAAATGGGAAAGTACACCTCTCACTATTTTAAAAGGGGAAAGTACACCTCTCACTCTTTTAACAGGGGAAAGTACACCTCTCACTCTTTTAAAAGGAGAAAGTACACCTCTCACTCTTTTGAAAGGGGAAAGCACACCTCTTACTCTTTTAAAAGGAGAAAGTATACTTCTCACTCTTTTAAAAGGGGAAAATACACCTCTCACTCTTTTAAAAAGGGAAATTACACCTCTCACTCTTTTAAAAGGGGAAATTACACCTCTCACTCTTTTAAAAGGGCAAAGTACACCACTCACTCTTATAACAGGGGAAAATACAGACTGCAAAGAAGCCAGAAATTAATCTCTGCCATATTCATTTTAAGCAAACCCTTCCTTCCTGAGAGCAAACACTGCATTTAGGGTACTCTAACGGCACAGAATCCATATAAAGGGTCACCTCTCAATGTAATCGAGGAGACAATACATTTGTTCCATTGAAGAAAAAAAAAAAAATTAAAGAGGGGAATTCAGTGACACGTGTCTCTAAATCTTCCAAAATTGGAAACTGGTAATCTAAAGAGGGAAGAATTGGATGTCAACGATGTCCCGTCAAAGGCTTCCGTATAAATATAATTTTCTTTAAGCTCAACCACACATCGTTTGAATTCCAATGACGGGATTAGACGAGAAGATACAGCGAGCAGAGGAGAGGAAGGATGTAAAAATGAGGTCTTTGATGTGCTCAAATTTAACACAAACTGAACAATCGATGCTGCGTACTTTTGTAATATACCTTTATGTACACGCATATATCAATGTGCATATGAAAGGTTAATCACAAAAATCAGTATTACCTTATAGTATAATAAACTGATTCGTGGGTAAACCTTTGAGCAGAACATTTCCCCATTATTCATATATCTACGTAAACGCCAATCAGCAGCGCGTCAAACGCCATGCTCAATTCACTTAGATCCTCCGTGCACTCTCATACTTCCTGGCACGCGCGCGCACGCGCACACACACACACACACACACACACACAAACACACACACACACACACACATATATATATATATATATTAATTTTTGTGAATTTTATAACTATTGTTTGAATCAATTAATTATAATAATTTCATGTTCCTTTTTTAGCTTGAGAATGAGACGCTATAGTCTTGAAATGTTTGGTCATATTTTTTTAAATACGCCACCTTAAAAGCCCTTTGGGATTTGTCTTCTCCATCCCTGATTTATATATATACTATATAGATAGATACATATATAGATATAATTACATATATATATTGAGTATATATATATATATATATATATATATATATATATATATATATATATATATATATATATATATATATATATATATATATATATATAAACATAGGTACAGAAAGAGATACCTAAAGATTTCCGCACAAAAGAATGATTGAAATAATAATTCTAACTGGTCAGGAAAACTTGGAGACAAAAAGTTCAGATAAAGCGCTACGTGTCACGATGTGAGATGCCCGAAAGTTTGAAGAATTAACAATCAAGGAGGCTGGAATTCTTGAGGATTTCTCCCTCACAAGATACGAATCATACGTTTTCATGTTATTCGGACAGCGTATTTTTTTTTTTTTAAATACTTGGTGGAAAAACAAGACGTATATCATCATCATCATCATCTTCTTCTTCTTTCTTATTATTATTATTATTATTATTATTATTATTATTATTATTATTATTATTATTATTATTATTATTATTATTATCAATGTGTGGTAAAACCTTCAGTTTGATTAGCATCAACGAGGTTAACAAATTTCATCTTTAAGACTTACGGGATTAATTAAACTAAATAAGAATAATGATGGCAAAAGATTTATCTTACTTTTCCTTCTCATTTTTGAAAACAGGCACAAGGACAAACTACAGAGAAATAAATCCTCGCCAATATAAGACTGTCAGTAAGGGATCGTAACTGACACGGCTTCTCATATAGCAGCATAACATCGTCTCGCATTCTTAAAAAAGAGTTCCTAATATAAAACGCATTTTGCACAAGCAACTAAATTTCACTGATTAAATTACTGTACGAGATCCTTTGTCAGCTAACAGTGATCGTCTTTCAAGCAGTGCTTTTAACATTTCATGATATTGTGAAAACGATCCTAAGGTTGAAAAGAACAAATTCACAAAAAATACAAGTGACAATTTTCAGATTCAAATTAAGAAAAAAATATTAAAATTACGTGATGTGAAAAATGGTTATGACGTCAGAAACAAATTTTTATTTACCTATCTTAAATATAGCACGAGAGAATAAAACTATGTTTGTGTTTCTGTATGAGAGAGAGAGAGAGAGAGAGAGAGAGAGAGAGAGAGAGAGAGAGAGAGAGAGAGAGAGAGAGAGAGAGAGAGCCTGAATACTGAATTATTGAGTTCGATTGGTTTGCACTTAGATTAAACAAGCGTTATGCCAGCACAAGTCCACGTCCAAAGATGACCTACAGCTATTCAAATCACAGCATAAATCAGGCTAGAACGAAAAGCTAACTTTAATCTCATGAGTCTACCTTCAATCACTTCTCCCCGAGATATTTTCTTGAAATAAGCAAACCAATCAAAGTCTGTTCCTTGTAAACACCCCACTAACATTATCAGTTCTAAATTCACGTTTCATGTTCTGTGCTGATACATCTTTACATTTTAGTCTCATTACACTCTCCCTGTTACTATAGAAAACAATAAGCCATTAGGCACATTACCTGACCTAGCGGTTGGCAACCCACTACTTGACCTGTCGGTTCGCAACCCAACTACCCGACCTGTCGGTTTGAAGCCCACTACTTGACCTGACATCTCGCAACTCATTACCTGACCTGACGATTCGCAACCCACTTCTTACCCCGTCATATGGTTTACAACCCACTACCCGACATGACGGTTCACAGCCCACTACCAATTCCTGTCGGTTCGTAACCCACTACCTGCCCTGACGGTTCACAACCCACTACCAAATCTTGTTGGTTCGTAACCCACTGCCTGACCTGACGGTTCACAACCCACTACCTGACCAGATGGTTTACAACCCACTACCTGACCTGACGGTTCACAACCCACTACCTGACCAGATGTTTACAACCCACTACCTGACCTGACGGTTCACAACCCACTGCCAAATCCTGTCATTTTGTAACCACTACATGACCTGTCGGTTAGCAATCCACTACTTAATAGCAATCCACTACTTAACCTGTCGGCTTGCGAAAACTGCAACAAAACTGATAAAAGTATACCTTAGTTTTACCAGACCACTGAGCTGATTAACAGCTCTCCTAGGGCTGGCCCGAAGGATTAGACTTGTTTAACGTGGCTAAGAACCAATTGGTTACTTAGCAACGGGACCTACAGCTTATTGTGGAATCCCAACCACATTATAGCGAGAAATGAATTTCTATCACCAGAAATAAATTCCTCGAACTCTTCATTAGCCGGCCGGAGAGTCGAACTCGGGCCTAGCGAGTGCTAGGTTAAGAAAATAAGAAAAGTCCTCCTAAGAGTGGAAAATAAAGTATAAAGCAGAACATACGATCAAAGAACTCTTGAGAACGGTATTAGATTTAGCAGCATTTTGACTGACCTGAAAACTGATCCAGGTCTGTGAAAAGAATTGGGTCACTAAAAGCTTTTTATTCACCTGTACAACTGACAGTCTGGAAAGTCCAAGATACAGCAACAACCCTGCAGACATATAACTTCCATTCTGCTTAAAATAATAATAATAATAATAATAATAATAATAATAATAATAATAATAATAATAATAATAATAATAATAATAATAATAATAATCTGGGAGATCTGGTCAAGTCTTGACAAAACATGTCTTAAATACTTTTTCCAAGAAATTCTCCAAATTTTGTTTATTAGAGGGAAGTTACAAATATAAAACCAAAAGATAAGAAACGACTGTTTTAAATGTAGTGAAACGACTCAATATCCGATACTCTGCAGATTTATTTCCATATGGCCAAGACAAGTGTAATTAGGGCATAGAATGAATTTACTTCTCCATTTTATATGAGACATAAATTCAGGCTCCTTTCAAATATAAATTTATTTTCACCTTTTCATTCTAGAAAAAATATATCTGTATATATGGTTCCTTTTTATAGCCGATATTAATTACCATTGGAATATGATTCAAAACATTTTAAAAAGGTGATAACTTATCAGATCTTTTGAACATATATTTAGTTGCGTACACACACACACATATATATATATATATATATATATATATATATATATATATATATATATATATATATATATATATATATATATATATATATATATATAAACCAAGAATTCTAGGTTATCCCTTTCCTGCAAGCGCATTTGAGAATAAAACTCAATTTTCTAACCCGAAACCTAATAAAAATATATACTCAGACTCAGAAGCCCTACTTTCATTTCACAGTGAATAAACGAAAAGGGCCCCAACAGGATGTCGCACACGAGGCAACTGGAAAACATGGAAATGTTCTTTGTAATAGAAGGTTAGAATATATACATCACAAGCCCTTGTATTTTCACGTACATAAGTTTGCTGTGCCATAAGATTTCTCTTTACATGTTGTTGTGAGTTCATCTGCAAGACCTCTGTGAAATACTTAGGTAGGTTTATTTAACTTGCATCTCCTTTGATCAGCATTTCGAAAAAATGGAGCACTACCTTCTTTATAAATATACTTGTAGAAAATATTCTAATATATATATATATATATATATATATATATATATATATATATATATATATATATATATATATATATATATGTATATATATATATATATATATATATATATATATATATATATATACATTCTATATATATACATTCTATATATATTCATATATGTGTGTGTATGTGTGTGTGCTACTGGTGAAAATGTTCACAGTAATAATAAATTATTATATTACCATTTTAAAAATCTAGTTAAACTAAAAGGATAACGCTGGTATGTCATTCACAATAATCTATCGACTTGAATAATCCTAACTTCAGTTTCCAGTAATATATATGTATGTATGTATGTATATATATATATATATATATATATATATATATATATATATATATATATATATATATATATATATATATATATATATATATATATATATATATATATATATATATATATATATATATTCGCAAAGCAATCTCCAAACATGTTTGTTATTTAACTATGTTATAAAAAATAGAAAAAATAACAAGCCAAAAGCTCTCCACAACTTCCCAAAACCAGAACAAAAATCAGGTCATGTCTGCCACAATTAACACTCCCTTCGACTAAAAACAGGTTACTTTGTCTGTCCACCCTTCCTTGTCGTACTCATTAATTTCGACGAGGAAAAGTCCAATTCCAAGCCCCCTACAAGAAAATATTTAGCTATCGTTACTGTTTTCTAAGAGATAAATTGACTTACAAAACCCATCTTCGCCTTCGTAATAACTGTTAAAATTACCCCTCTCCGTTCACCTTTCTGAAAAATATCTTTATTAAGTTAAAAAAAGTTAAGTATACCTTAGTTTAACCAGACCACTGAGCTGATTAACAGCTCTCCTAGGGCTGGTCCGAAGGGTTAGATTTATTTTACGTGGCTAAGAACCAACTGGTTACCTAGCAACGGGACCTACGGCTTATAGTGGAATCCGAACCACATTATAGCGAGAAATGAATTTGTCACCAGAAATAAATTCCTATTATTCTTCATTGACCGGTCGGAGATTCAAACTCGCGGCCAGCAGAGGGCTTGCTGAGAACGGAACCCACCCTCCAACGAGGAACTTAATTTAATGGGTGCGTATGTTTATAAATGTTTCCTCTCTTATTGAATAACAACCTCACGTTATGTATTCAAAAGATTAATATCTTCATATATGCAAGCTTCAAAAAATTACGATCACATAGAAAAAAATTTCCAGTCTTGACATACATGCTGTAACAATACTTTTAAAATGTCAAAGTCGCATTTTCTCTGGTAATAAAAAAGGTGTTATTCATTTTATTAGAACAACACTGCTTGGCTACGTCATTCCATAAGTTCAAATCCAGCTACTTTACTTTACAAATTAATGTGTTTTTAAATAACAGAGATCAAATTAATACAGTCACCTATGACCTTTGCCAGAATAACTACACTCAGTTTACTCTACCACATTTTAAATAACAAACCTTTTGAATACCTGCAAAAGTCGTATAGCCTCTTAGTTCTGAGAAGATAAAAGAAAGAGGAAATTTTTATTGAAGAGAACGGAAACGTGATCGGCCACGATTCTTATCCTCCACTTTTCCATCTTCTACATCAAAGCAGGTGACAGAGACAGCCACGTGTCACAGCTCTTTCCATCTCATTTAATCTGTCTATCTATCTAACTATCTCTCTCTCTCTCTCTCTGTCTCTCTATCTATCTCTCTCTCTCTCTCTCTCTCTCTCTCTCTCTCTCTCACAAGATAAAACTAGGTCAGACAGAACAATGAATGGAATAGCCGCAGCCTATCCTGATGTGGTCAGTGTCAACAGTACAACGGAAATTTCAGGACATCAAGTCTTGGAAGGTCAAAAGTTATTGGCCTATTGTTATAACTTATAAAGCTGCGTCCAAACACCAAATGTCACAGGTGAAACAAGACTAGGATATCGGAAGACAATGCATCCATCAAATGTTAGTTTTGTTTTCATTACCAGTAAGGTGTTGAATGGTCGCACGGCAAACCGCCGTTGTTCCATTCACTTGTAAAATGGCTTTGACAGTTCAACAACTGAGGTATTACCTTATAACTTAAGCATCGCAATAAAAAAAAAACTATCTCTGGTCAAATTTATATCTCTCGTCTTATTCATGGTGGTCCACTGATTGAAAGGGGTGTATTCTTCTACACTAGGCCTGTTTATGAAGACCCCATCTTTTTATGTACCCCACTGAACCTGAAAAAGCAAAACTCATCAATATTAAGGATGGTGCAGCTATAGCTTTCTTCTCTCTCTCTCTCTCTCTCTCTCTCTCTCTCTCTCTCTCTCTCTCTCTCTCTCTCTCTCTCTCTCTCTCTCTCCGATATAAAAATAATAATGATCGGCAGGAAATAGCACCTTCCTAATTCTTATACTGAATGGTTTAATCACTGTAACAGAAACTTCCATGCTTATTAAGACTTCGTGTGGGAGAAATTTCTACACGATATTATTACGAGCAAGACCGTAAACCAAAACTAAAGTGCTTGCCTTCAACTACCATCATCTGGGCGATACCCAAGTCCGCAGAGGCGAACGCTAACAGTCCAATAAGAGTAGAGATGGAAACGCCAAAGTCCTCGGACCGTTCCAGAGCGACTGCGCTGACATTTCAATTTCTCCCGAGTGAGACGATCACAGCTCAAGTTTCTGGGAATGACAAGTTAATCCTGAGGTGTGCTTGGTGACGGACTCAGGAGTTGTTTCCCTTCGTGGATCAATCTGCAGAAGGGGAACGGCACATAACAATCTCCACGCGAGAAGTCAGTTCGAAAGGCTCCTTGTGTATAAGCACGCGTATATACACATCTAGACACAAATAAATAACTGGTATTTTTTTGTCATGAGTATCAAGCGATGCCTACTATTCTTTCGACAAGAAGACCCCAAGGAATATTTCTTTAAAATGAATGATGCCTTTACGTCATATACAAATATACATACACACACACACACACATATGTATGTATATATATATATATATATATATATATATATATATATATATATATATATATATATATATATATATATATATATATATATATATATATATACACATACACACATATATAACATATATATATTTTATATATATAACATATATATACGAACACACGAGTTATACAGAGTATATACATTATATATATATATATATATATATATATATATATATATATATATATATATATATATATATATTGCCAAGACCCATATTTGTATTTACTCATATGATATGCGTTAATCATATAAGTTTAAGAATCCTTGTTTATGTACGCTACCACCCTTCCTTTCCTTCTCTCGAGACTCCTTGCTTCTTCTCGTTTTCTGTTTTTACTTCCTTGGCTCCGTGACTGGTCTTCTTCGCTTTCAGACTGCAGGACCTTTAACTTCTCTCGAACTGCTCCTTGGTGGTACCTTTATTTTTGTTCTACATACGTAAAGAGTGTTTGTGAAGTATTTGCAATTGTGATGTATTCGTAAGTTAAGGATTCTATTTTATTTATGTAAGAGTTGTGCTGTGTTGGATTAGTAGGAACAGGTGTTATTTGTGTAATTATAAGTCCTGATTATTTCCTCATATTTCATTTACGTTCCTTATTGTTCTGGTTTAATATTTCCAAGTGTCGGTGTGTGTTTGTGTAATGACCTCACCTACTCCTAGACTATAACTCATAGGAGATCGTTACATTTTGGGGCCTGACCGGGATAACAAGTTACTATTTTCGGTAATTATTCATTTGTACTCGGAAAGCGTTTATCATGTTAACTTCACACACACGTCTGTATGTAGAATAAAATTGCTTTTTCGGTATTCAAATATCAGGATAAGGTTTTTTGTAATTAGTGTTGATCATTCTTAGTTAACAAAATTTATTTACCATTGTTAACCACTGCCACAGTTTTCGGTTAAAGCGTAAGTGAGGTTGCTTCCCTTGAGTGTTAGTCTGATTGCCAGTCTCTCCGGTAGAATAAGTTCTCCGTCATTTTATGCCGTGTTGGCGTCTTAGCAATAATTTGCTCCCCGATAGTACTGACGAGTTTAGAGTTATAAGGGCACTTCGTGTAGTTCCTTGCTCCGTGTTTGATTGTTATAAGGGAAACTGTCAAGCTATCTTTATTGTAGCGACCTAAACCAAGTCACTATCGTTAGAGTAATTGTTATGTCTTGACTAGCGGTTTGATCCCGTACAAACTTATTGGTCTTCACAAGACAATGCTTTCGAAGCGTCTGAAGTTAGTTCTTACGAGCGATTTCGTCTTTAATGCTTCATTCATACTCATGCTTGCATATGCATATCTTTAATAAACGTACGTATCTTAAGTGTATTTTTGTCAGAAGAACAGTTCTTCATTTTCGATGTTGCCCATTAGTCTTAGCGATTTTCAGTGTCATTACCAATGTTTTTACTGATTCGACTTCGACGACGAGCTCTGTTCAGTTTTCTTGACTATTCATAAAGAATGCTTGTGGTATAAACTGGCAGTATTTCATACTTTTGCATTTTGATAAATTACTCCGGAAGTCCTGATATTTTGTACCGGTAGAGTAATAATCTCCAAAATGCCTTTTGATGTATCTGGATTTATAGCAGACCCTGCTGGTAAACTTTTTCTGCTTTCTCAAGCGAAGAAGGTGGACTTGCTGTCTCTTGCTAGTCAGCTTAATATTGAAGTGAGCCACACAGCGCTCAAAGGTCAAATTCTAGACTCCATTCTGGATTACTATATAGATGAGGATGTTTTTACTGAAGAACAGGTAGTTAATTTGAGGTCAAAGCAAAGTAAAGTAGATAAAGAACTAGAGCTAGCTAGAATACAGTTAAGACTAAGAGAAGTTAGCAAAGAACAAGAAGATTATCTTTCACGAAAGAGGTTAGAGGAAAAACAGAAGCTTTTGGACTTGGAATTAGAATATAAGGTTAGAGAGGCTGAGTTAAATAAGAAGTTAGAGGAGGAAAAGGCTAAAATAGCTGTAGAAAAGCATCGTCAGGAGTTGGGTATTTCTAGTTCTCAGCCCATTCAGTTTGACTTGTCCAGAGCAAGAAAGCTTGTACCCTTTTTTGATGAGAAAGACGTTGAAAGTTTTTTCATTGCTTTTGAAGATATTGCTGCTAATCTAGAATGGCCTGCGGATCAGTGGTTATGGTTAATTAAACCTCAGTTACGTGGTAAAGCAATTCAAGTTGTATCTAATTTAATAGGTGAAAGTTACAATGTTATAAAGCAGAACATTCTAGATGCTTATGCTATCACCAGCGAGGGTTATAGACAATTGTTTCGGAATGCTACTAAGACTGCTTCTCAAACCTTTACAGAATTTGCTAGTCAGAAGCTTAGATTATTCAAGAAATGGCTTGCAAGTGAACATGTCACTACTTTCAAGGAATTAGTTAACCTAGTAGTCTTGGAAGAATTCCATCGGAGATTACCACCACCTATTTCGATGTATATAGCTGAGAGAGAGGTCAAAGATCTAATGAAAGCTGGAAATCTTGCTGATAACTATAATTTAATTCATAAGAATAGGCCTAAAATTCCTGATAAGTCTAAAGATACTGATGGTGCAACTGGTATTAACTCTTGTGCTTATTGTAAGCAGCCTGGCCACACTATAAAGAATTGTACTAAACCAGGGTGCAAGGTAGCTAATCAATCTAGTAAAATATCATCACAGCCAACGTTTAAGAAAACTGGTTTGCATTGTGCTGTTGATCAGCTGGATTATTTCAAAGAATTTATTTGCCATGGTCTTCTCAATTCAAAGGAAGTATCTATCCTAAGAGATACAGGAGCTGCTCAGTCCATAATACATAAGAATCTTGTTCCTGATCTTAAATTCACTGATGAACATGTAGTTGTTTCAGACTTTTCAAGTAGTAAAGTATTGCCTCTTGCTGAAGTAAATCTTGATTGCCCTTACGTTAATGAAACTGTTAAAGTTGCTGTCACTGATCATGAATTTCCTGTTGATGTAGATCTTGTCCTTGGTAATGATTTAGCAGGCAGTAAAGTAATGTGCAATTTGATCATTTGTAACCCTGAAAGTAAATGTAATAAACTAGAAGCACAAAGTCCTGATCATGCTGATTCAATCTGTGTAGTAACTCGATCAAAGAAATCTACTGATGAGCAACCTAAGAATGTACCTAGTGTTTCTGTTAACCATTCGAATTTACCAGATCTGCTAAACCTTTCTAAAGATAATTTTGTTAAATTGCAGCAGGAAGATGGTAGTTTGAGTAGTTTATTTGAGAAGGCTGTGCAGAAATCAGATATTGACAAAGTTCCTTGTTACTATATTGAGAATGGAATTCTGATGCGCTTGTTTCGTCCTTCTAAATTGTCAGCAGAAAGAATCATGGGCAGACTGTGAGCAGGTTATAGTTCCATCTTCACTCAGAAGTAAGATTCTTGAAATTGCTCACTGTGATGATTCTCATTTAGGGGTAAGTAAAACGTACCAGAGATTATCTTGTAATTTCTATTGGCCAAGAATGAAAAATGATGTAAAAAGCTTTGTACAGTGTTGTCATATCTGCCAGATAGCTGAAAGCCCAACGAGGTGATACCACCTGCACCATTAAAAACTATTGCTATTCCACATGAACCATTCAGTAAGGTTGTAATAGACTGTGTGGGACCTTTGCCCAAAACCCGTAAAGGTAATCAGTATTTGTTGACTGTAATGTGTCCAACCACAAGATTTCCAATTGCCATTCCTTTACCTAATATATCTGCCAAAAGATCATAGAAAGTCTTATTAAAATATTTACTGTTTTAGGTTTTCCTAAAAGAATTACAGTGTGATAGAGGAACAAATTTCAAAAGTGATGTTTTTCAATCTGTCTTGAAAGAACTAAATATTAAACAGTCATTTTCTTCAGCTTATCATCCACAGTCTCAGGGTGTGTTGGAAAGGGCACACCAAACGATGAAAAGTCTTCTTGGAAAATATGCCTTGGAGTCTGCCAAGGATTGGGATGAAAATCTGGATCTCTTGATGTTCGTGATACGCAGTGTCCCAAATGAGTCAATTGGAGTTTCTCCTTTGAAATGCTTTTCGGTAGAAAGGCTAGAGATGTGCTAAGAGTTGTTAAAGAAAATTTAATTGGTGAGGTTGAAGTAGTCACTCCTGTTACAGTTACCAAGTACTTGCAAAACATGAAAGACAAATTTGACAAAATTCATAAATTTGCCTATGATAATCTGAAAGTCTCACAAGAGAAAATGGAAGTAAATTATAACAAAAAAGCTAAAGTGCGAAAGTTCACAGTTGGTGACAATGTTTTAGTATACTTTCCAATTCCAGGATCTCCAATAAAACATAAGTTCTCAGGACCATATAAGGTAACAAAAGTTATTAATAAACTTAATTATGTTGTCTCTACCCCTGACAGGAAGAAGTCTACCCAGCTAGTTCATGTCAACCTAATTAAACCTTACCATAAGATTTCCCCAGTGTTAGTTAATGACAGTGTGCATCCCTGTGAAGTAAGTGTGCAACCTTGTGGTGGGAGTACCAAAGACTACGATGAGACGGATATGCACTTAGACCTGAATACTTCATGGACAGATTGTTCCAACTCTGACATTCTTGCATCCTTAGATAAGTATTTTGAACACTTAACTAGTGAGCAGAGAACACAATTAGAGTGTCTGTTACTCAAATATGAAAGTGTATGTTCAGATACTCCTGGTAATTGTAATATTATTTTGCATGACATAAAGCTTTTCCCTAATACAAGTCCTATTCGTCAGCCATATTACCGTATCGTAGGTGAAAAACTGCAGCTGATGAAAAGAGAGGTTGAATATTTATTAAATAATGGATTAGCTTCCCCTAGTTGCTCACCTTGGGCTTCGCCTTGCATATTAGTTGCCAAACCCAATGGGAAAGTGAGGATGTGCACAGATTATAGAAGAGTAAATAGTGTTACACAGAAGGACTCTTACCCTCTTCCTAGAATACTGGATATCTTGGACAATATAGTACAACGTTCTTCCATTTGGCATGTAATGCCCCTGCGACCTTCCAGCGTGTGATGAATGAGTTGATCAGAGATCTTGAAGATGTATATGCCTACCTGGATGACTTGGTTGTTGCAACAAGCAGCTGGGATAAGCATTTTGAAACACTGCAAGCATTGTTCCACAAACTTCACGCAAACAATTTGACTATTAATCTTTCCAAATCCTGTTTTGGCAATGCCAAAGTTAGCTATTTAGGTCATGTAATTGGTAGTGGTTCTGTCATACCTAAAGATAGTAACATTAAGGCAGTCTTAGAGTATCCAGTTCCATCTAACCGTAAGCAAGTACAGACTTTCCTCGGAATGTCTGCTTATTATAGTAGATTTTGTAAAAATATTGCTCTTGTTGCAAAACCTCTCTATGAGCTCACATCAGCTAAAGCAAAATTTATTTGGTCACCAGAATGCCAAGACTCTTTCAATCAGTTAAAAACTATGTTAACCTCCCATCCAATCTTGAAATGCCCAGATGTGTACAAGCCTTTTTATCTACAGGTTGATGCTTGCAACACAGGTATTGGTGCTGTGCTTCTGCAGTCCAGTGATGAAGAGCCGTCTGATGGATCCCCATTGCTTCCTGTTTCATACTTTTCCAGGAAGTTCTCTGCCACTCAGCAGCGCTGGTCTACTGTAGAACAAGAGCTGTATGGTGTAGTAGCTGCACTTCTACATTTCAGCGTGTATCTGCGCGGAAATACTCCTGTGACAGTCTTATCAGATCACTTGCCACTGTCCTTCCTTGAAAGAGCAAAGCTCCATAACAAGAAACTGCTCCGGTGGTCTTTCATTATCCAGGAATTCAATGTGAAAGTAAAGCATATTCCTGGAGCAGAAAACAAAGTAGCAGATGCCTTGTCTCGCATTTAGGCATCTTCAAGCGTCCCTCGCCATCCACTAAATATGGATGATCATCGTGACACTTCTCAGCCGCCTTTTAGCCCCGGGGAGCTGCCAAGACCCATATTTGTATTTACTGATATGATATGCGTTAATCATATAAGTTTAAGAATCCTTGTTTATGTACGCTACCACCCTTCCTTTCCTTCTCTCGAGACTCCTTGCTGCTTCTCGTTTTCTGTTTACTTCCTTGGCTCCGTGACTGGTCTTCGCTTTCAGACTGCGGGACCTTTAACTTCTCTCGAACTGCTCCTTGGTGGTACCTTTATTTTGTTCTACATACGTAAAGAGTGTTTGTGAAGTATTTGCAATTGTGATGTATTCGTAAGTTAAGGATTCTATTTTATTTATGTAAGAGTTGTGCTGTGTTGGATTAGTGGGAACAGGTGTTATTTGTGTAATTATAAGTCCTGATTATTTCCTCATATTTCATTTACGTTCCTTATTGTTCTGGTTTAATATTTCCAAGTGTCGGTGTGTGTTTGTGTAATGACTCCTCACCTACTCCTAGACTATAACTCATAGGAGATCGTTACAATATATATATGCATATTATATATAATCACGAAGATATACCACGAGATATTTTTGTATCTCAAACTGGAATATCACTTAGGTCAGCGAAAACAACCGTATTGTCAATTAGAAAGATAATAAAAATCCCCTTTAATCTCATACGTTAGAAAGAAATATCACTGAATCCAGTATCAGAAAACAAAGCTTTTGTAAAAAGAAAAAAAAAATATCAGTAATAGCACAGAAGTGTAAAAAACTCGATCCATCCATTTATCTCAAAAGAATTTTTCAAAATGTACAAATCCGAGGAAAGGAGTTGGTTTGGTGTAAATAGCAAAGGTGTGTACTACACTCCTGTACGGGAAAACAAACTTTATCAATAGAGCATTGACGTTTGTCCCAAATGAGAGTATCGCTCCTATTCCTGCCGGATTTTAATATTTTGTTTACCGTTGTATGTTTGTTTGTACTTTCACCTTACTATATATAATGTAAATTCTTACCATGATGTATCCGTTCTCCTTACTGTCACAATTAAAAGAGAACTGTTCAGGATTGATACGATGTGCTTCATTATTCCTTATTGTGCAGCTGCTTATATAACAGAAACTCAGGTCATACAAAATCAATCACTTCCAGTACCTTCTCCTTTTCGCAATTACTGCGTATGCTATTTCCTCTTCATAATAATAGTAGCTTTATTCAACAAGCACTGTCAGCGTTAATAATGTCATTTATATTCAAAATAAGGGTAAGACCTGTCATTAAAAAAATCAATCATTTCCAAGTACTTTCTTCTTTTCGCAATTACTGAGTTTGCTGTTTCCTCTTCATCCTGGCATCAGTTCTATTAATCCTGTTAGCAGCTGAAAAAGGACGGATCTAAAGTCTGATGCGAGATTAGCTGGCTTTGATGCCACCAAGCGCTGTTTACAGAAGCACTAATTGTTGGCACACTGAATTGCATGAATGGCAAATGAGAGAGTAAACGCGCAATATCGAACATCCAATTCAGCGGTGTCAATTTTTTTTAAATGAAATGTTTACAGGGATGAGCAACCTCATGTCCCAGTCTAGCCCAGAACTGACAGTACGAGAAAGGGGAAGCTAGAATTAACTATATTTTTACAATGTACTTATCTGGTTTAAATACGTAACCTTTTGGAATGCATATATACGGACAGGAAACAAAAGGTTACTAATCATTGTACGGCCAGAACTACATGATTTATATATACTGTACTTGCTCAAAACTAAAGTACATTTGAACGTAATGACCAGATTCCAAGTTTTTTAAATCAGCTCATTACGTTTAAATTATAAGTTATTTATCATATCATTTGACCAATTTACGTAAGCTGTCCAAGTACACTATGAAAATTAAAAACAAATATACAAATATATCATAAGCACTTCATAACTATTTCTGATAGGATACGAAATACTCTGAGAGACACAGACACATTCAGACTGACAAGAAAGCATCAGGATATGAAAACAAAGTTCCTAACGATGCAATGTAGATTCGATATTTTTCCAGAACATTATCCAAGGTGCACATTTATCACCGATTATAGCTTTAAAATCTTCACGTCATTCAGAAACATTTCTCACGTTAGGTGATGTGAGATACCAGTATAGGAAAAAGTCAACGAACTGATATGTTTACATATCTGGAAAGAATTACCGTGCCATCTTTTAAACGTAGAAAAATATTGTCTTGATTAATATAAAGTATTTAACATCCACATTAAATGCAAGAAATCTTACGGTGTTTCGTGGAAACGCACTGAAGGAACCCATTCAAAACAAAGCGGTTTGTGGGTGATAAAAAACAAAAGGAACTGAGTTACTGTTAAAATGCATTTTCAATCCAAGTATGCAACTTACTATCAATTAGCTAAAAATCAACATTTAATTAAGACTGATAGCAAACTTCCAATTACACCAAAAACATAAAGAAAAAATTTTGATGGAATATAAAATTATTTGTCGATATATGTTTCCCCATGATGAAATATTCCCAACAACGTATTTATCTGAAAACCTGAAATGAAAATCAAAACAAACTCTCACAAAACCTAATATCTGGTGCGCGGACAACTAAGGTCACTTGCAGTCTGATTTAAAATGCTTGTCGCTCTCACAGATAATCTCCGAATCAAGCAGAACTGATGTCAGTCATAAGAGCAACTCTAAAAAGAGAATTCGGGAATTTTGGTACCCTAAAGCTAAACGACTCCAGTACTGGCTACAAAAATTAGTTAGGAAAACTCGGTACTTTTCGAACTAGGAAAACTTGGGTATTAATTTCATGGTAATCTAATCAGCATTAATTTTCTCCCATACTGGCTACAAGAGCAAGTGGGAAAACTTGGTAATTTTCGAGCTAGGAAAACTTGGGTATAAAAATTTATGGTAATCTGATCAGCATTAACCAACAGAATTTTTTCAGGTAACATACAACAATTAACAGCTAGTGATAGATGGATTCTCGTACTGTTGAAAAATTAAAGAAGAAGAAACAAGTTGACGTAAACATTACAACTCAAAATGAGAGCTTTCAAAAACAAACTGAGCGATAAACTTCGTACTCTTGCGCATATCAGGCAACTAAATAAAAGGATAAAAAAAATGTTGTTTCTTATACCGATTAAGGGCTCTTCCCTCTAGTAAGAGGATAAAAGTTTACAAATATCGGACTGACATAGACACGTATATTTTTCGACATTAAGACGTTTTCGTTATTAAAAAGTGGTTCCACAGAAAAACAAGATAATTTTCCTGCAGAAAAATCTCTTAACAGCTGAATCATATATGACCCTTAAGCAAAAATACTTATCTAACATTATCTGCTTTGTATGCATTCATAGAAAGCTCATCAGCAGCACTATGAACACCCATACACACTGCGTCATGTACCTCCTATCTTACAAGCAACCTCTCCCTTCCTTGATGCTGACACCTTTCCTTTCTAACACCAATTTCATTGTCTATCCTGCAGTTTTTACATCTCCCTCTCCTGTTTTCTCATTATTCTTCGCTGCGCTCTTTTCACCAAATTATCCTCCTCCATTCTTTCCACATGACCAAACCACCTCAAATTACTCATTCACTAGTTTCTGATATATATATATATATATATATATATATATATATATATATATATATATATATATATATATATATATATATATATATATATATATATATATATATATATATATATATAATATATATATATATATAATATATATATATATGTGTGTGTATATATATATATATACATACATACATACAACTTATATAAAACTGCAATAACCGGTAAAACATATATGTAGCCTTAAATACAGGAATGAGACTCTGAATAAAAAATACGTGAATTCGATTGCCTGATCATAATTAAAATATATTGCATCATATTCTACCACCAAAAGAAATGATAATACTATTCATTATCTATACCTAATTAAGTCACCACTGAAAATCAGGTTAAATTACCACCCAAATCCTCCCATTAAAATTATTTTCATGACGTAAACTCTTTCAAATGAATTACCTTATTTCACCCCCTGTCAGCTGGAAATTAATTAATCATCTACCCAACCCTCACTACAAAATTAATTAAATTATCTTCCAAACACTACCTTAAAAATTACCTATTATTTCTAAAAGTGTCCTTTGGAAAATACTTACATTATCTTAGTAACTATCAGTTGATAATTCATTGCAATAGCCCCCGAAATCGCGCTTGAAAATTAAGTTACATAACTCTCCTCTGGAAATGAATTACATTACTTCCAAGCTCTCACCCGGAAATAAATGACCTTTGGAAAATACTTACATTATCTTAATAACTGTCAGTTGACAATTAATTGCAATAGCCCCAGAAACTCGCAACTGAAAATTAAGTTACATAACTCTCCTTGGGAAATGAATTACATTGCTTCCAACTCTCACCCGGAAATAAATGACATTACTTGCAAGTTCTAACCCGGAAATAAACTACATTATCTTTCCAATGCTCACCGGAAAAATAATTACATCACCTTCCAAACGCTCTTTCGAAAATTTATTACATAGCCTTCCAACAATCCCCTAGAAAATAGTTACATTACCTTCCTAGCCCTCTGTTGAAAAAAATTACATTACATCCCAAAGTCTCCCTTAAAAACTATTTACAAAATCTCCCTATCTCCCTCTTGAAAACAAATTACTCTATCTACTGGAAAATGAATCACAAATTAATTATATTACCTCCCAGCTATTCCTTAGAAATTAATTGACCTCCTTGGTTCTCCCCTAACTCTCCCTTGAAAATTAACTGTGTTATCTCTGTAATTATTCCTTGGAAATTAATTGCATTATTTCTCTAACAATTCCTTGAGAATTAAGAGAATTATCTATCAAACTATTCCTTAAAAATTTAATTACATGACCTCTTTAACTATTACTTGGAAATTAATTGCATCATTTCCTAAATTCTATGTCTGGAAATTAATTACATTCTTTCCTTAAACCTACTGATGGAAATTAATTACATTCTTTCATTTACCTATATTTGGAAATTGATTACGTTCTTTCCTAAACCTTAAAACTAGCAATTAGTTACATTCTTTTCTGAACCCTACGTTTGGAAATTAATTCATTTTTTCCTAAGCCATAAGTCTGTAAATTATTTACATTCTCTCCTAAAGTCTTACAGTCTTTCCTAAACCTCTAGACCTGAAATTACTAACATTCACTCCTAAATCCTATGTTGATACAATTTCCCACAATTAGCAAATTTACCTTAAGACTGAAAATTAAAACATTCTTTCCTAAAACGCCATGTTGATCAAATTATAATTTTCCAGAATCAGCAAATTTACCTTAAGAGTAATAATTAATAACATCTTTCCTAAAACGCTATGTTGATTACATTATAATTTTCCAGAGTCAGCAAATTTGCCTTAAGAGTGATAATTAATAACATCTTTCCTAAAACGCCATGTTGATAAAATTATAATTTTCCACAATTAGCAAATTTACCTAAAGACTGGAAATTAAAACATTCCATCCTAAAACGCTATGTTGATTCCATTACAACTAACCACAATTTGCATATTTACCTCCACAAGGCGGGTTATGCTTTCATCCGAGACCGTGCGCGCGCGTGGGCAGGATCTCTCAACACAGGATGAACGGATTACGTTGAGCGCGGGTGAATGCAGCCACTGGGTGACCCCCTCCAGTTGATTAGCTTTCGGTGGGCATCAGTGTAAGATCTCCCGGTTCATCGTCAGAGACGGACTCGCTCTTCATTGTTCCAATTTCTGAGTGCTACTGACGTTAACTTCCGGCCTTTGCAGTTCTTGATTTCGGTTGGCCCATGATGCTAAGACTTCTATTTATGCCAGACGATTTTGCTTTTATTTTCCAATATTTTCTTTTCTGTCAGATTCCATTTCTGGAAATGTTATATAAAAGCGCACGCAACGATCAAAGGGATATTATACATTTCCCAAGTAAGAACAACATAAACAAAGGAACAAAAGAAAACCAATAAGAAAGATAATGGTTAAATGCATCCATCTCTCTCTCTCTCTCTCTCTCTCTCTCTCTCTCTCTCTCTCTCTCTCTCTCTCTCTCTCTCTCTCTCGTTAGACATACACTCAAACACAGTGGGTAAATTTTTTTGTTCTATGCACCTCCTCAACTCTGATGCTATCCTCGACAGTCGATAAGCTGCTAGGTACCTTAGTCAAAAGCCTAGGTATACAAAGGCAAAATGGGTTTTTTGAAGCAAACTTGCCCATACAGATTCGTCCCCTTATTATTATTATTATTATTATTATTATTATTATTATTATTATTATTATTATTATTATTATTATTATTATATAAATACACACACACATATATAAACTATATATATATATATATATATATATATATATATATATATATATATATATATATATATATATATATATGTATATATATATATATATATATATATATATATATATATATATATATATATACATATATGTATATGTATGTGTTATGTGTGCTCTTTGCTATTCTTACTTTTAGCTTCCGATTCCACCCGTTACATAAAATCCTCCTTATTACTGAATTCTTCTTAATCGACTAATGTTTTCAACACAAACAAATGAAGAAAAAAAAAAAAAAAATCGCACATAAATAAATAAAATACATCTGCTGCTGCTTCATAACACTAACAAACAAACGGCCGAATCCCCAGAGAGAGAGAGAGAGAGAGAGAGAGAGAGAGAGAGAGAGAGAGAGAGAGAGAGAGAGAGAGAGAAATTCTAATAACGTTAGTCCTCGTAGGCACTCGCCGACGAGAAGGACTGGCACCCTGTCGCCACACTCTTTTCTGATTTCCGGAATCCACTTCGAGCGGATGTTATCGAGCGAACGTCGATTCTCGACGCTGGAGAACACCAGGAACAGGCTGGTCTTTATGAAGAAGACAACAACGAAATAAATCCATTAACACGGATTCCGTGTGGTTGTGCGAATCATTTATGAATTTAGAGTGAGTGTTATTCATTTTGTTACTCCATTACCACGGATTCTATGAATTTACTGTAACTATTATTCATTTTGAATTTATAGTAAGTGTTATTCATTTTGTCACTCCAGTAACACGGATTCTGTGAATTTACTTAACTATTATTCATTTTGAATTTACTGTAGCTGTTATTCATTTTGTTACTCCGTTGACACGGATTCTGTGAATTTACTGCAACTATTATTCATTTCGAATTTACAGTAAGTGTTATTCATTCTGTTACTCCATTAGCACGGATTCTGTGAATTTGCTTAACTATTATTCTTTTTGAATTTACTGTAACTGTTATTCATTTTGTTGCTCGTTTTGGAAACTGCCCGTAAACTCTGTCATTGATGATGTTTCAATGAAATTCACCGGAAATTTACCGGACAAAACAATATGGCCTCGAACGTAATAAGCATGGAACAATGACCACACCTGAACGCGATAAAAGAGAACTGTGTACTCAATTATAGTTTCATTTTATCGATACCGTGTTTGCATTCAAGTTCCTTAAAATCAAATAATGATAAACTTTTGTATTATGTGAGCATTATACAAGAGTCTTTTATGTTACTAACTCCAGTCGTTAAACATTTCTAAGAAGAGGCATTTATCAACAACAATAGGCCAAAAAACAAAATTAAATTAATTTACATGAAAGCAAGTAAAAAATGCGCCAAAGTTTCTTCGGCGCAGTCGAGTTTTCAGTATAGCGTATACTGTTGTATGAAACTCTCAGCCACGGCCTATGCAACTCTTAGCCATGGCCCATGAAACTTTCAGTGATGGCCCTTTGGTGGCCTGTGTTGTTGGCACCTATAGCGGTGCCAGACGCACGATTATGGCTAACTTTAACCTGAAATAAAATAAAAACTACTGAAGCTAGAGGGCTGCAATTTGGTATGTTTGATGATTGGAGGTGGATGATCAACATATCAATTTGCAGCCCTCTAGCCTCAGTAGTTTTTAAGATCTGAGGGCGGACGAACAGACAAATAGCCATCTCAATAGTTTTCTTTTAAAAAACTAAAAATGGACACTTGCTATAAATAGTAATATAAGTAATTTGCGAAGAGACATCACGGATACACAAAACCTTTTCCAGTTCTTGGTACCAGGAAAATGAAGAAAATATCTTGTACTTTCTATGCAAAGCTAAATATAAAACAGTCAAAAACACCTGCAAACTGAATTACAATGTTTTTAGAAATGGGAGAGAAATATATCAAAGGCTTATAAGACTCCCACGTAAAAAGAGAATGCGAAAGACTTCATTTATAAAGTAAAAACTCATCTCAACCACCTTCAGCCTCGCTGTACCAGTATCGAAATAAAACTATGTTCACGAATATAAAAATGAAAATAATTCTTCGAACCCTGTGAAAAATGCAGTCAGCACGCATTTACCTAGGACTGCATTCTATATTTAAAAAATAAATGAACTCTGCCTCGAGAGAGACTCAGAAAATAAAAAAACACACGCCCACATAACACCCACGATAATACCCGACGGAAAAAGAAGGCTCCTTGTAACATCATTAATCTTAACCCCAGGACGTAAGCAAGACATTGATACGAAGAGGGATGGTTATCCACGACATGAAAAGGGAGTAAGAAAGGAAAAGCGCATACAAGTCTTCTTGGGGAAAATTGGATGTCACACAGATTTCCCCCCCTGTTATACAGAGACCCACCTATGGATATATTATGATCGCCCGAAGCGCAAAGGGTCATAGGTCACGCAGAGAGAGAGAGAGAGAGAGAGAGAGAGAGAGAGAGAGAGAGAGAGATCCTCGACTTCACTCTCCTTGATTAGTGAAGTTAATCTTGGGGAAGGGATATTTAAAAGAACGTCTTATGTTATATACAATCTTCGGAAACGGATATTTAAAAAGAACGTCTTATGTTATATACAACTTCAATTTACACAATGGAGACAACAAAGACTGTCTCATTACAGTTCTAACACTTGTAAATTTTTACAATATCAGACATGATGCTGTATGACTCAAAGTAATTGAAGTACCTTCAACAAAACGAGCTTGGTTGCATCTGAGGCAATACAATATGAAAGGATATTTCCATAATCAAGAGTGTATGAGCTCTTATTTCTACATCTGAAGAAGGCTAAGGTCTCTGTACTGAAGATTAATTTAGAAGAGAGGAAATGATCATTTGCATGATAAATCCGGTACCAAACTAGTGACCTAATTTGACACATTTAAATATAAATATATATACTGTATATATATAAATATTATATACATATATATATACATTACACATATATATATATACATTACGCACATATATACATGTATATATATATATATATATATATATATATATATATATATATATATATATATATATATATATATATATATATATATATATATATATATATACTATATACATATAATATGTATGTATATATATAATATATATATATATTATATATATATATATATATTATATATATATATATATATATATATATATATATATATATATATATATATATATATTATATATATATTATATTCATTACGTGGCGTTCCCAGTAAAAAGAACACTGTGGCAGGTATGTCAAACCTCTTCAGAAACCAACGAGACGGGAGGCTGATTGACTTATCTTTCCTAAAGTTTCTTCTTGGAATGACCGTAAACACCCATATGTTTAACAGAACTTAAAAAATGAATAGCGGGAGATGCGATGTTATTAAATGGAGACAGATACTTCACCTGTCATTGTGCGTAACGGGAAAACCAAATACATTCAATGTTCAGCACCGACGCCAGTTATAACGACAGCCCCCTTTTACCTGTAACAATGGGGATTAAAAAACTTTTTGTCGACCATAATTCTGCTAAGCCAACATAACAGGTAACTTCAGACTTCTCTCTTGCGACAGCCTGGAAGACAAAACTGGGGATTAATGTCGGAAAAAGCTACAGAATCCTTTGGTTTGAAAGAGATAAAATTTGAGTTTAGCGGCTACAATGGAAGAATATACAATTTAGGCCGAAGGCCAAGCGCTGGGACCCATGAGGTCATTCAGCGCTGAAAGGAAACTGAAAGTAAGAGGTTTGAAAGGTGTAACAGGGGAGAAAATCTATCAGTTGCCATTGTTAGAAGAGGGTGGACAGTAAGACGGAAGAGAGAATATGAATGAAGGTACAGTGAAAGGAAGGAAAGGGGTTGTAGCTAAGGGGTCAAAGGACGCAGCTGCAAAGAACCTTAAGTAAGGCCTGCAGTGCTCTGCTTGAGGTGTGCTGACGGCACTACCCACAACCCCCACCCTGCCCCCCGCCCCCCCGGTCCTTACAGGGTTTAACAGCTCAGCATAAGAGAGGTCTGCCAATAAGGACGAACAGATGTATGATATTCCAGGCCAATTCCAGGGAACTTTGGCCAGGAATGGCCTCTTGGGCGAATACAAAATTAGGACTCGGCGGCGAAGGATGAGAAATGCCAGCCTCGAAATAACTGTTCCTTTGTATAGGGGCGAACGTGATGAAGGAGACTGCGGGAATTATAGGGGGCGTAACTCTGCTGAGCATACCAATTACACGAGACTGGGCAAGAGATATTAAGACGGAAAGGAGTTAAAGTTTAAAGTTATGGTTAAACCTCACAGCAGTTACATAAGCGGGGGGTAATTATTCCATTCTGAAACACAGCAGAGAATGCAAGGACAAAGGCTGATGGCTTCACGCGAAGAGCAGCGTGTGACCTATTTACCCAGAGACATAAAACTTGAATCAAGTGAAAACGAAAACCAATAAAACTCAACGGAAAAAGAATATATGAGAGAGACAGATGAACGATGGCCGCAAACAACGATTCAAAGGTTGGGAATTGCGAATGTCTAGCCAAAATAAAGTAATCTTTTTTCTTAGAACACATTTATGTGAGGTAAAGCTTTTTCCACTAGTCAGAACTTCGTACCTAATGGCTTTTGAGACAAATTGGTTGCATTCACTGGAATATGAATTATTTTATTACCATAATTACGGTTCCTTGTCTGAAGTATATCACTGAAGAGTATGAACTTTCTTATTAGGCTTGGTTGAAGATGTTTTAATCCATAACAGCTATTCAACTTCCTAACATTCTTCTGAGCCTGGTACAATAAACTTCTGGGTAAGGAAATCAGATTTTAATTCCATTTGTTTGTAAAACATTTAATCACACACTCGCTGACTGAACAGAATAGAATAGAATATAGAATTTAGACCAGAGTCCAAGCGCTGGGACCTTTGAGGTCATTCAGCGCTGAAATGGAAAATTACAGTAAAAAGGTTTTACACATGTAACAGGAGGAAAACCTCGCAGTTGCATTATAAATCAATTGTTAAGAGAGAGTGGAAATTAAGATGGTAGAAACAGAATGTGAACGGAGGTACAGTAAAAGGAATGAAAGGGGTTGTAGCTAGGGGCCGAAGGGACGCTGCAAAGAGCCTTAATTAATGTCTACATTGCATTGCATGAGGTGTACTGACGACACTACCGTCCCCACCCCCAGCAAACCCAAGGAGCTGATTGAAAGGAGAACTAGCAATGCACAGAAATGAATCACTGTTTTCCGAGAAGAACAAGACCCAAAGATCCACTCAATTACCTGTTTGCTGTCGTTAATAAGGACGCTAATGTACACTTGTCTCGTTGTCCATGATGTTTAATTCTCATTACGTACCCTTCCCGGATCGTAAGCAAAGGAAACAAAATCACCTTCTTTCAAATATTTATAAAGGGGTCAGTCTATCATTTCCTGCAAATTCATGTTCTATTTTCGAACTGTTTATCCGAACAGAGGGTTTCATTTCCTTACGAGCAATGTCGTCGACCTTGAATTTGGCCGTGTTCTCTCTCTCTCTCTCTCTCTCTCTCTCTCTCTCTCTCTCAAGGAACAATCATGTTTAGAGTTCAACCACAAAATAAAAATTATTTTCAAAATGAAGAATTCTCTCTCTCTCTCTCTCTCTCTCTCTCTCTCTCTCTCTCTCTCTCTCTCAAGGAACAATCATTTTTAGAGTTCAACCACAAAATGAAAATTATAATATTCAAAATGAAGAACTCTCTCTCTCTCTCTCTCTCTCTCTCTCTCTCTCTCTCTCTCTCTCTCTCTCTCTCTCTCTCTCTCTCAAGGAACAATCATTTTTAGAGTTCAACCACAAAATGGAAATTATTTTTTTCAAAATGAAGAAATATCTCTCTCTCTCTCTCTCTCTCTCTCTCTCTCTCTCTCTGCTGGTAATTTCGCATCTGTGAGTGCGATATCTAGGAACAATCATTTTTAGAGTTCAACCACAAAATGGAAATTATTTTTTTCAAAATGAAGAATCTCTCTCTCTCTCTCTCTCTCTCTCTCTCTCTCTCTCTCTCTCTCTCTCTCTGCTGGTAATTTCGCACCTGTGAGTGCGATATTTGTTTTTCTTGGCATTCTTTAGGTCCTTTAGTTCCTGTCTTACCTAAAAATATTGTTATTGGCGTATTCTCCTTGGAGTCAAAAACTTACAGAAAAAATATAGGTCATCACTGATTTCATCTATAGAGATAAATTTCTATAAATTTCTATACTTGTATAGATCGATTGTTAAAGCGCACTTGAAATAACTTGTAACTTGATGCAAACTAAGCTACATGAATAGAATAGAACAGAATATAGAATTTAGGCCAAAGGCCAAGAGCTGGGACCTATGAGGTCATTCAGCGCTGAAAGGGAAATTGACGGTAAGGCTTCAAAGGTGGAACAGGGGGAAAATCTCGCAGTTGCACTACGAAAAACTTGTTGGGAGAGGGTGGAAAGTCAGATGGAAGAAAGAGAATATGTATGGAGGTACAGTAAATGGAACGAAAAAGGTTGCTAGCTGGGGGCCGAAGGGAGGCTGCAAAGACCAATAAGTAATGCCTACAGTGCACCACGTGAAGTGCACTAACGACATTACCCCCCTACGGGATAAGCTATATGAATAATTTGGGAAAATTTCTCATATATAATGGATGAAGAATGAATGAGCAATAAGGATATTAATGAAAAATATCTTATTAATAACCTGACCATTTATTCATTTATCATACCACATATCTTCTAAATTATTCTTGTAAGTTAAGTTTTCACCCAGTCGACAAATTATTTCAAGTGTATCAATTTATCTTTACAGATAAAAACAATAATAATTAATATTTTCATACTGCTTCGAATTATTCCAAGACCAAAACACCAAACAAAATTCTCTAAGAGAAGAAGCCTATTATATATGCATAGCTTAATCACGATCCGTTCCGCTCCATGAATTTTGTTAATTTGAACGAATATTACCTTATGTAGCTCTATACTAATACGCTACAAGGCGTATCTTCATTTCCTACATTCTCTCATGAATACTGGTCATGCTTGTTTTGTTTTTTATAATATGTTCTAAAATACAATTGGAAATGTTGGAGCTTACACTAAACCGGCACCAGAGTGTTCGAACTGTTTTCCTTAATTTTTTAATAATGTTTTTCTCTTTTATTTTTTATTTCCCTTCAGGAACTGGGCCTTCAAAATGTTTCCTATCTTCCATTCTGTATTTCACTATGATACAATGTTTTAATCGTGGGCAGATAGTATTCCGGTCTGACTGACAATGAGATTCACGTCGTATTCAATACATACTCACATTTGGGTGACAGAGGAATCTGCATCTATCAAAACCTTCTTGGCCAGTCGTGTCCCACAAAGTGAAGTTAAACACTTTGTCCCCAAACTCAATTTTTCCGGCAAAGCTTTCAGACAGTCGGCTCGTAGCATTCCTGGATACTGCAGGTATTACTTAAAGTTCTTTGCAGAGTGCCTTCGGGCCCCTAGCTGCAACCCCTTTCGTTCCTTTTTACTGTACCTCCTTTCATATTCTCTTTCTTCCATCTTACTTTCCACCCCCTCCTAATAATTGATGCATAGTGCAACTGCGTGGGTTTTCTCCTTTTACACTTTGAAAACCTTTTACAGTCATTTTCCATTTCAGCGCTGAACGACCTCATAGGTCCCAGTGCTTGGCCTTTGACCTAAACTCTATAGTCAACTCAATTCATACCAGTCCTGGAGGGCACCCTGAAACAGGATAGTAAGGCGCTTTCAATTTCTAACTACTGGGCAGGTCCTTCCGATCGCATTAGTGTAATTGCATATGGATCATATCGACACAAAAAGAGAAATAACTTCCTTTTTTCTAACATTCTACTAAAATCTAGCCTTCAGGTTTATACATCACTTAAACAGGCTTCAAAATCTCATTCACAAATTCTCTTAAAGGATAACGGACGAACTGATAAAATTTTATTACTGTATTTAATCGTTGCTGAAAGAGGTACGATTCCAAAACAGTCATAACTCTTCCCTGAAAGAGTACCTCTTTTGGCAAAAACTAAATGCATTACTAAAATGTTAGTGTAAGACGAGCTCGTCATTCGGCATCTCAGCATCCAACCACTAAACGTTGCACCAGGTAGTTCATAACCGATTACCCTGTTCCATTAAAACAGCATTCCAAATAACTCTAAACCGATCGCAGAAAAAAAGTTGGTTATATAATAGAATAGAATATAGAATTTAAGCCAAAGGCCAAGCACTGGGACCTATGAGATCATTCAGCGCCGAAACGGAAACTGACAGTAAAAGGTTTGAAAGGTGTAACAGGAGGAAAACCTCGCAGTTGCACTATGAATCAACTGTTAGGTTAGGGTATAGTAAATCTCGCAGTTGCACTATGAATCAACTGTTAGGTTATGGTATAGTAAGATGGAAGAAAGAGAATATGAACGGAGGTACAGTGAAAGGAATAAAAGGGGTTGCAGCTAGGGGGCCGAGGGGACGCATGAGGTACACTGATGACACTAACTCCCTACGGGGAAAAGTTGGTTAAGTTCGTAGTTTTGCAGCATCACTAACCAACTTAAGTACCTCCTATCATGTGGAAATAAAGGAAGACAAACAAACAGACTCTTTGCAGCACAGTTAGCAGCAGGATGCAAAAGAGATGTCATAAAAAAATGTTCACGTGACACCAACTTGCCTCATATGGATAAAGATGTTAAGGATCAAAAAATGCACTTTCACCGATATCTCGGTCGGTATAGGGGACTGACTGCAATTACCTTCTGCCGGACTATAATTCTTATTTGACACATCATATACAAGTAAACTCACATGTACATCATGTAAAGCAAGTTTAAATTGGGAAAGAGCTTGAGCAAGGTTGATCCACCTCCATTCGAAAAAAACAGAAAGTTTCAAAAAATAACGTTATTTTTTAAAGCTGGCAGTACTAGCTCTTAAAAAAGAGAAATTTGATGATAATTTTATACGTACAGGTATACAAATATACATACATACACATATATATATTATATAAATATATATATATATATATATATATATATATATATATATATATATATATACACATATGTATATACATATATATATATATATATATATATATATATATATATATATATATATATATATATACATACATATGTATATACATACATATATATATATATATATATATATATATATATATATATATATATAAAATATATATATATATATATATATATATATATATATATATATAGCGTGTGGCCTGGATGGACCTACAAAAAGATCATGGCAGAACTAATACCCTTGTACTGTAGTAGAAGGAGGATGATCCCAAGCTCTTAAAAATGAAACGACAGCACATAAAAAAGAATGAACAGGGTGAAAAATACGGGTAATGAGAAGCTTTTTAAAAAGAACGATACACAGTAAAAAATTCGAAGGAATGGAGGAGGAGGAGGAGGAGAAGGAGGAGATGAAGGTCTGTAAGGTTCAGGAGGGACGAGTGAAAGAAGAAATGGAACAAAAGGCCCTTTATATGGAAGAAGCAGGCGTGCATACAAAATAGAGGGGGTTGGGAAGTCTTCGTATAAGGCGAGTTAGCCTTAATTCACCAGTTAGGGGATGAATTTAGCAGTAATTACAGAAGTTTGTATGGATCAACTTGATTAGGGAAAACGTGTATGCGTGAACACGTACACGCGCACATGCACTCACAATTCACATACACATGCACACGCTTACGTAGTGTATGTGTTCACGCATATATATATATATATATATATATATATATATATATATATATATATATATATATATATATATATATATATATACATGTATATTTAATATGTATATATGTATGAATATAGTAGTTTCTCTCTCTCTCTCTCTCTCTCTCTCTCTCTCTCTCTCTCTCTCTCTCTCTCTCTCTCTCTCTCTCTCTCTTTATGCACACACACATTAAATAAATACGAAAATAAATAAATAAATATATATATATATATATATATATATATAATGACATTTCCGTTGAATATGTTAATGTAATTAACATTATCAATACACGAACAGATGCAGGGTTAACGTTGGTGGATTCCTGTCAGCTGAATTTGCAATAAGTAGTGGAGACCTACAAGGAAATATTATTGAACTGTTGGTTTTTCCTATTTTCAAGCAAATATCTTATAGCGAAAAAGTAGTCGGAGACGGAGGAGAGACTGACGTCACGACAGAAACTTGAGTGAAATAATATATGCAGATGATGATTCTCCTTTAATCACTAAAACCCCAAACTGTTCACAAACTTGCTAAGCAGAATGCTGCATTTAACTTAATGAGATGGGACTAAAAATCAACAAGAATGGAATTATTATTATTATTATTATTATTATTATTATTATTATTATTATTATTATTATTATTATTATTATTATTATTATTATTATTATTATTATTATTATTCAGTAGATGAAACCTATTCATATGGAACAAGCCCACAGGGCCAACTGACTTGAAATTCAAGCTTCCAAAGAATGTTATGGTGTTCATTAGGAAGATGTAAGAGGAAGCAAAGGGGAAAAGAACAAAATAACATTATTTGGAGGGAGGATTACTGAGAATGAATATAAAAAAATTAGGAATAATAATATTATATCTAACACTCTGTCGCCTTGGAATTTAGTGAGAGAGAGAGAGAGAGAGAGAGAGAGAGAGAGAGAGAGAGAGAGAGAGAGAGAGAGAGAGAGAGAGAGAGAGAGATTAATATACGAACAATTCAGACCAGGCAGGGTCTACACTATAACAACTAACTTTAACATTTTTTTCCAAACTACTCCAGTGCTATTTGTAGCTCCTTGAATCCTTCGCCCTCGAACTCATTTATTTGTTCAACATTTTTGTTACGCCTTAAACCAAATACATCCAAGTTCCGGGGAAGTATTAAGGCATCAATGCGATTCGTTCGGAACAATCCAGCCAAAGTTAGATTGTTATATCTCTGATCTTTCACTTAGGTAGTTCTTCTCTTCCGACCCGTAAGAGGCTTAAGGAACTTCAATCGCGGGCTGGACTGAGGCTTGATAAAACTCGACTCAAGTTATAGGGCGAGAGATGGAACGGTCACAGAAGTGCCAATCCTCCACTGACTGAACAGATGATATTAATTTAGACGGGGTGTTTTTCTTTAAGTGAACTTCTGGTTAAAATAAAAGGGGCAAATAAGGAAAAGACATGTCCATTTAACGGTGTGCCTTACTTTTTCAAATTAGCGAATTTATTACGTATAATTCCCTTTAAATGGAAGTTATTGCCATCTACCGAATTCCATTTTAAACAATATTAGTGGCGTAATATATATATATATATATATATATATATATATATATATATATATATATATATATATATATATATATATATATATATATATATACACATATATATATATATATATATATATATATATTATATTACTAAAGGACCTCATTCAAACTGGATGGTATCTAACTTGAGTTTTTATTCAGAAAAGTTACAAGCCTCCTTGGACAAACAGTCCACATTATCAAGTATCCGTACTTGATAATGTGGACTGTTTGTCCAAGAAAGCTTGTAAATTTTTCTGAATAAAAACTCCGTTAGATACCATCCAGTTTGAATGAGGTCCTTTTTAGTAATTCTACTAATGCACAGAACAATTGTGTATGTGATAAAGTTAATATATATATATATATATATATATATATATATATATATATATATATATATATATATATATATATATATATATATATATATATATATATATATATATATATATATATATATATATATATATATATATATATATATGTAGAATCTACTGGTCACTTTTACCAGACACATATGTAATTCTAATAGCCACAATGCCCTCTTAACTTCTTGAATTCTTCGCGCTTTTTTGGATATGCTTGTAACTACGAAGCCGAATATAGCCAGTGAACGCCGGTCGCGGGAAGCATAACCCGAATTCCATATTCACCTGGCCGGCAAGGTCACGTTGCCGGTTCGCTTCCCGCGACCGGCCAGGTCGGCAACGTGACCTCCCTGTGAATATGGAATTCGGGTTCGCTTCCCCGCGACCGGCGTTCACTGGCTCTTCAATTTCTTTCGTTTGGATACATTCGGCTTCGTAGTTACAAGCATATCCAAAAAGCGCGAAGAATTCGAGAAGTTAAGAGGGCATTGTGGTTATTAGAATTACATATATATATATATATATATATATATATATATATATATATATATATATATATATATATATATATATATATATATATATATATAAAATGACTGTAAAACATTTTACGTTAAAACAGAATTCCATCTAATAACAGGAGCCCATACAAACGTCATAAGGTAGAAAGTTAATGCTATATGTATTTCGGAGGTAAAATGGCTTCAGAAATATTCTCACGGTGGACAATTCGTGTTTTTCTCTCTTCTCCTTCTTTCTTCCTCTCCACGTGACAACTTCGATCTCTCTCTAATGTGCGAATACATTCTTCCGCAACAGCCATTGTTCGTGGGCTCATTATATCCCCGAAGGGACCAAGAATGGCTATCGAATTCGAGGAATTCTTTTGTTTAAGCGGGTGTGGAAACTACATCTTTCCACCACTCGCAATGCCTCTTTCATTATAAATAGCGTTTAGAAGAATCCTAATAAAAGATATAATAAAATATAACAGTGGGAAATGACGATAATGAAATACGAGGTAAAATACATGAAATCTCCAATTGCGCTTTTTTTTTTTTTAATAAATGACACGGCGCTGATTTTTTAAAAATCAATTACAATCTTAAATCGAACCAAATATGAGAATAACACCAAAATAGAGGTAAAAATCCATTGAAAAAAATTCTGTTTCAAAATTTACATGTACAAGACCTAAAATAGCGCAACAACTTAGCCGTGGATTACGAGTCAAATAGATTTCTAAGGTAAATCCATTAGTACACAGTTGGTAAATTGAAATATAACAAAAGAATTGATGTCTATCATCTTTAAACTCTGATGCCTTTGCTCAACAAGAACGAAAAAGTAAAATCCACAAAACCTCGTGAATTCTATTTTATAATAGTGTTCATACATCTATACTTTCTCTAAACAAATGATTACATTAAAAGTGATTACAAGAAGTAAATGGAACTGAGAAAAAAAAGTAAATTACGAAAAGCAAAGAAACAAAATTAAATTTTTCCATGCTTCCATATTTAATGCCACATCACTTATTTCTTCTTCGCTAAGGTTCTTGTAAAAACTGATACTCAGGGAATGAAAACCACATGTACATTACGGGACAAAACACTATGCAACGAGGCTTAGCGAGATTACCAATGCAACCGAGTATCTTAGGATTACATTTAAAGCAGCATTGTTCAACAGCGCTATGATCATGCCACAATAACTGTCGCAATTCTGCACAGGACAAAACCTATAAAAGGAACGTGTAAGCGGATGTTAAGCAAAACGATACCCGGTAATATCAGAGTTCCTCTGGGAATTAATACAAGTAAAAGATGCGGAGTGATCTGAATGTTCGCTATTATTGTCGTTATCGTTACGTTAAATTACACTGGCAGTATTAAAAGCCTTGTAAATGCATACATACATACATACATACATACATACACACACACATACACACACACACACACATATATATATATATATATATATATATATATATATATATATATATATATATATATATATATATATATATATATATTCAAATTGAAACTTGATACGCTTGTTCGAGAATGCAGTCTTTGATAGTAAAACAATGGGATACTTCATGCATAACCTCCCTTTAATAGCAATTTTAATGAAATATCACAATAAACAAACACCACTAGTAATCTTCTTCTTCTTCTTCTTTTAACGTGCTTTTTTCCCATTTTTGTATGGGGTAAGCACGATGCCTTCTTTTGAAGGACTTTTGATTTGGCTTTGGGGTAGACCTGTAGTCTCGATCGGCTGCCCTGCCTGACATCGCTTAGACCCCGGTAGCGTATGTTTCATGTATCATAAGTGACAATAAACTAGTGATGAACTTTCTCCCTAAAAGAAACAACTGACAATCGTTTAGTATTGATACTGGTACAAGGAATCACGCATAGCTGAGGCGAGAGAAACTTTTCCGCTTTAATGGCCAAAGAGAAACTAATATCATTCCTACCACTAACAGCACATGAAGAATTCACTGGAGCCACCAAAAGTGCGCATGCCTGATGACCAAAAGCGATGACGACGCTGAGATATCTAGTGATGGAGAGTCAATTTGAACACTTAAAACTAACAACATTCCATACTGTTAAAATAACTGGTTTAGACTGAGCTGGCTTATGCCGGCACAAGTCCTTGCCTAAGGCGCCCTCTGGGAGTGATATGCTGAAAGGTAAAACAGGCCCGGTGAGGGGGCTCTGGCCTCTACAAACCAACAGAGACCTTCTGTTAAAGAAAATGCCAATATGTAAGTGAGGCACCGACTACCAACCCAAAATGACACTAGAAACACGACAAATAAAAGCTCTTCCTTTTGCTACAGTACAGATGCGGAAGCCACAGCGTAAACCATGTCAAGACGGAGATGAAACAGTCCCGGTCACAAGACATCTTTGCGAAGAGAGGTGTTCAAATTTCCTTTACGCTGAGGGATCGCATTTTCTTGTAGTGCCTCTTTTGCTCGAATGGAAACAAAGAGAGATATTATCTGCATTTTAACTTTAAATGACGACACGGAAAGGCAGAGAGAATGGACAATCCAGCGCCTTCATCTAGCCCAGGCTCGAATAAAACAGAAACACTACAAGGGGGAATGAAGGTACTTATTACATGAAGGGGATTCCGAAGCCTGGCTGGAGATCCAGAGAAAGCTGACTTGTACAGAAATGAGGGAAATCGTGGCCTGAAAGCTCAGGATGTCGCCTGATAGAAATTCTTCTATTATAGCCAAACGAAAATAAGTTTGAAACGGAGCATTAAAGCTGTCTTTCATTATAAGTAGACAAATATATAAAAATATATATAATTATATATACAATATCTTTAATTATATATATATAAAATATCTTTGATTATAAGTACATACACACATTCGTGTGTGTGTGTGTATATATATATATATATATATATATATATATATATATATATATATATATATATATATATATATATATATATATACTTATGTGTGCATGTTCATGCGTGTGTATGTGTGTGTGAAAGCGCGTTAGTCCCATTCCACACATAACAATTCCGTCATTCCCCCTACCAACAAACAGTGGATTAACCAATTCTGTGAAAGCAATCTAGGCTGCTCTATCGCACACGGAGACCTGAACTAAAACAAGAAATCACCTTTACTGTCTGTTTTTCATTCGAAAACACCAAAAGGGAGCTTCCTTTGACGTTCCGCTTCCGCCGGTCCTATTTGCAGATAACTTCGTTAACACTCAACTGCAAGTTTTGGTGCCAGGCGAGATGAAGTTTGGTAAGCCTCTTACGGGTGGAAATTCTTCCCCCATCTTGAAATTCAAAGACATAACTACCAAACTATTATCGGTAATTCTTGATGGTCTCTCAGAAAACTTTAGCTCTCAGAGTAAGATACAGAACACAGGGGTTGCGTGATACCTCCGTGTTCTTGGGCTTCTATAAGCTTACCATTATTTTGTAGGAGCAAATCTTCGCATCTGTGTGTGATTTAAAGGTATAATTCACAGAGTTGTGACTTAGAAGAACATGGTGCTGTTTAAGCATTCAGAACAATAATCATTCTCTATAGTAGAAGTGGCTAATAGCACTACTGTCTTGCGCTTCTGTCAGTGCTTGAAATTTTGAGAATGGGTTTGCTCTTGAGCTCATGACTTTTAAGCTCATGACTTTTAAAGGTTTTTTTATATGCATACTAATGTTCATACACTAATATATATGACTGCGCACAAACGCATTTCTCTCCAGTTTAATTCCGAAGCTACATTCAGTATACTATGCAAAACATTCCTCTCGTCACCAACTTTTTTTTTTTTACCAGTAGTTAACATTCATAATTCCCTCTTTTCCTCTTAATATTATATTATATTATATTATATTATATTATATTATATATATATATATATATATATATATATATATATATATATTTATATATATGTGTATGTGTGTGTGTGTGTGTGTGTGTGTGTAGTTTTGATTTTAAGGAATATTGCAAGTTCAAGTATTACATCGGTACTTCAGTATAAACGTTTCAAGCATATGAATGTTTTTTTTCTAATCAGTAACCTTAAACTCGGTCCTACTTTTTCACCCCTGAGCATTGCATAAACTGTAAAAATTCCAAAAACATCTAATTCAACTAGGAATGCTTTGATAATGTATAGGGTAATACAAAAAATAAAACAATAAAAGTATTTTACCAGGAAATATAGAGTACGATTCATGAATCGTAATAAAAAGGCGCATTCTACTTGAACAACTTATTTTACCAGGAAATATAGAAAACGATTCATGAATCGTAATAAAAAGACGCATTCTACTTGAACAGCTGTCTCAAGTATAACAGGAAAAAATAACGCATACGCCTAGCAGAACAGTCCCTTTTCACTATGATATATCGAGAGAAGAATAGTCAGTAACTAATAACAGCATATGCCACAAAAAGAGAATAAAAATAATAAACATTTTACGACAAACAACACAACTGTACGAGAATTCAGAAGTTCTGCACCAATTCACATTCGCTGCTGTTGCCGCTTGGTCGTGTTGTCTTCACGTCGTAATTTCCCGCTTCCTGGTAAATATTTGATGACACATCCCCTCTTCCACGAAGTACTAAGAATTCCCGATAATAGCTTGGAGGTTAAACCTTTGAAACGCTCGTTACAGGGGAAGAATTTCCCCCTCTTGTAAGGTTTAGCAATATTCATCTCGCCTACAACCAAGACTCGCGGCAGGCTCTTCAAGTTACGGAACCAGGAAAGCCAAAAGATAATCGTGGTATTTTTCAAGTAAAGTAATACTGATTTAGAGGAAAAATACAAAAATAAACTAGCGAAGTTCTTTTCAGGTCATCAGCAATATCTGATCGGTTGTGTGTGCAAAGCCCCTACCAATACTTACATACAGCCATCAATACATTTATGATATATATTATACACAAACACAAATATACAGTATATACATACATATATATTTAATATATATATGCATACATATTATATACATATATATGTTTATATACAGTTGCTAAAAACAATATAGAGTGGCTATATAAATAAAACAACAGGGTATTGTTATTAATGACAGGCAATTACGGAATATAGAGCTCGTTACGAAACGACCAAGCCCAGAGGATACAGAGTAGTAATCTTCTTTAAAATCGGATCCAAAAAGCTTTGGTAGAACTTAGCTGGTTCTCATGCAATACATCCCAGTTCAGTGCTGAGGTTGTCACTTCCTTGACCATAAAAGGTAGAATTTTGATATAATCTCATCGATCGCTGGTGTTCGATTTTTCTCTAGGAAAGGCTTTTTCAAGCGAACCCTTCATAACACTGATAACATTCCTTTCCTCATTACTATGTACATAACAACAACTTTTCTAAGTGTTTCTTTTCCAAGTAAATGATTGTGGGGAGATCCGACTGTTAAAATTATGGTAGCTGAAAACAAAAAGGACTGTCTTTCTCGAAGGTTTCACTACGCCTCTTCATGCTGTCCAGGTATGGGGTTTTTACTCAATCACTGTGTTTCTTTTCGCCTCTAATAGGGGACAAAGAAAATGTAATCCGCTTCATAAACTGCTTTTTCACTGACATAGCCGGGATGTTTGAAGGAAGATAGCTGCTCATGAATTATTCTACATTCTGTATTCTTATAGTCAGGGGAATAAATCTTTAGGGCGCGTAGAAATAGGTTACATGCTAATGCCACCCGAAACCTTTACAAAGAAATCGTTCTTCACTGACCCTCTAATACAAATGGCCGTCATGGAATTCAATCGCCTATCCGATTTCTTATTTTATCACCCTGAATTAAAGCCCGTTTTTACAAAGTTGGAAAGGGAAGTGAACTGACTCCACTGTCTCAAGAATCAGATTTTTTGTTTGTTAAGAATGTGTGTCAAGAGAACGTGCTAATGAAAATGTAGTTTCAGGAGATGGACAGCATAATCGGGAGTTCTTCCTGGGTCCCACACGCTATTCCTCGAGGAGAGGGCTGATAACAACAAGAATAAATCTCGCTCAGAAGAAATATAGAAAGGACCCCAAGAAAAACAAAGCTGAAATTACATTATTGTGAAATTTCTATAAGTATCCTTTAAATCGAACTGATGAATATCACTTAAAGCATAAAAAAATTCTAAGACTTGTAGAGTACCAAAGATTACAGTTATAAGAATAAAAAAAACAAACTTTCCTTACCGGACAAAAACTGAAAAAAACTAGAGCAGGAATTACATTTTTATGAACTTCCTACAAGTATCCTTTAATTCGAACAGATAAATATCACTTAAGGCATAACTACCGCAAATTTGCCACTTGTACAGAGCCGAAGATTACAGTTACCCTACAGTTATGGGAATAAAAAAAAAATTACTTTTTCTTGTTGGCCAAAAATTTTATAAAATTCCATTCAGACCTCTAGGCAATATTTTCACAGAAGGATTCTGCAAAACAAGCGAAATCAAAGAAACCCAGCGTCTTTTCGTGGGGGACGGTTCCCGGCACGATTCCCGCATGAATCGATGCTGCAACCGCGAATGTAATTTTCGAAAATTACGTTACACACCAGAATATTGATATAGCTCCGTTCGGACCGACTCAGCAGACAGCATATACTGACCCTTTACATATACAGTATGTATATATATATATATATATATATATATATATATATATATATATATATATATATATATATATATATATATATATATATATATATATATATATATATATATATATATATATATATATATATATATATATATTTTATATATAAATATATTTATATATAGTTTTAGCTAAAATTGTCTCTATTTAAAGGAAAATCTTATTTGATCGTATTATAATGTAGTTCACTTACAAAGTAACTTTAGGGATACAGGTTTTCTAAGCCCACCCCCGCCCCACAACAACCCTCCCCTGGGATATAGGTTTTCAAAGTCCGCCCACCCCTCTCCCCGGCTATCAAAGAACAGCCTTCAGTTACGAAGAAGAGCCTTCTACTCAAAGTATGCGTCGATCGAAATTCAATTAACCCCCAATTTCGTATCAAAAAGACTTTATATACTGAGGCCGAAACATTTAAAGACAATCTGTTTTATTTAATAAGTAACTGTGGGTGTATTAATATATACTTTACTTCTGGAAGTTTTTCATGACATTTGTAGTTAATCAAGAAAAACAAGGTTGTACTAGAGTCCTTGAGCGAGGAAACATCAAAGGTTAACGAAGCTTAACAAACACGATATTCGTTGTGGTACTCCAACGATAACGGTACTTCTCCACTCACTCGTGGACTATGAAGAGACTTAAAACAAGTTGTATAACCTTCCCCTTGTTAGTTATAGCACTACAAGCTATGCGCCCTTTTCCTTGACGCAGAAAATCCCTAGTATAAAGAACACACACACAGGTATACATATACATACATACATACATACATATATATGTACATATCTGTGTGTGTATTTATATATTTATATATATACTAACTGACCAACCCAGCGCTGCCCGGGATAACTCTGAATGACAAACAATAAAATCTCTCTCTCTCTCTCTCTCTCTCTCTCTCTCTCTCTCTCTCTCTCTCTCTCTCTCTCTCTCTCTCCAACGCCCCCTCATTCTTTCCCTCTTTCTCCTCCCTAACAACCATGCTACTCTCTCTCTCTCTCTCTTTCTCACTTCCTCTTCCTCTCACTCTCTCTCTCTCTCTCTCTCTCTCTCTCTCTGTCACCCCCTTCCCAACCCCACCCCTCTGGTGCCATTGATGTCTTACCCCCACAGTATTCTTTTCCAGATAGTAAGTCATATGTATACCGAAATTAAATTCGTAAAGTTTAATCAGTTACTAAGTCTATGGGCAAAACCAGCCCCGTTTCAGGGAAGCCCTCCCCTTCCCACCCCCAACCCCTTTGGTGCCCTTTGATGCTAGTGATGTCTTACGCCCACAGTGCTGATTTCTAGATAGTAATCATATGTATACAAAGTTTGGTTGAAATTGCTCAATGCATTTCAGAGGTATGTTGGCACATACACACATGCATACATCAATCTATATACAGTGTGTATATGTATATATATATATATATATATATATATATATATATATATATAT
>NC_089787.1:33418123-33443123 GCF_040412425.1 Macrobrachium rosenbergii | reverse complement strand
ACAATGAAATATTAATTTTCCTTGGCACAATGAAATATTAATTTTTCTTGGCACAATGAAATATTATTTTTTCTTGGCACAATGAAATCTTATTGTTTTCCTAAAATATTTTTTCCTGGCGCAATGAAATACTATCTTTTCCTGGAACAATATTATTTTTCCCTAGCACACTGAAATATTTTTTCCTGGAGCAGTATTATTTTTTCCTGCCACAATGAAATATTGTTTTCTTAACAGTGAAGTATTTTTCTTGGCACAATGAAAAAAATTTTCCTGGCACAAAGAAGTATTAATTTTTCCTGGAACAAGATTATTTTTTCCTAGCACACCGAAATATTTTTTCCTGGCGCAATATTATTTTTTCCTGCTACAATGAAATACTGTTTTCTTAACAGTGAAATATTTTTTCCTTGGCACAATGAAATATTTTTTCCTGGCACAATGAAATATTACTTTTTCCTGGAACAATATTGTTTTTTCCTAGCACACCGAAATATTTTTTCCAGGCACAATATCACTTTTTCCTGGCACAACGAAATATTATTTTTTCCTGCCACAATAAAATATTATTTTTTCCTATCACAATGAAATAAAATTTTTCCTGGCACAATGAAATAATATTTTTTCCTGGCACAATGAAATATTTTCTCTTGGCTCAACGAAATATTATTTAAGAAAACACATTTAAAATCCCACCTTATTTTATCAGCCCCTAAAGCAAATCTTAACACTAATCTGATGTAAAATGAGAAGGAGACTCGTTATGCCGACAGCACCGTCGCCCACAACGACCATTTTCATCACTCAACCCAGAGCAGCCATAATTTCCGTTATATAAAGAAACCAACCACGAGTTCACGAATGCTGTCACTAAACAATAAAGGGGCAAAATCTTAAGTCATTTTGTGCTGAATGGATTAACACAATGAAATTTGCCCTCTTGACTCTATTACCAATTCTTGAGCAAAACAGTGAATGTGAATATTAAACCTGGGGTAGTCTTTGGTTCCTTACAATGAGTAAGAAAAATCCTGTGGCCCAAAAATTAAACAGAAAAGAAAATTACAAGGGCAACGCTGCCATTTGAACAGCGTCCCACTCCTAAGTTACAGAAGAATATGCAAGCCCTGAATACTACATCCAATGAAACTGTTTACATACTTGCTTTCGTGTATATGTTGACGAAAAGGCGTGTTGGCACACTTTCATGAATGCTCACCGTCAGAAGCACAAATTTATACGCAGTGTGTGTGTGTGTGTGTGTGTGTGTGTGTGTGTGTGTGTGTGTGTGTGTGTGTGTGTGTGTGTGTGTGTGTGTGTGTGTGTGTGTGTGTGTAGGGATAGGGATAGTTGTGGCGTTCTAGGAAAGATGAATATTTTGGAAAAGAAGAAATAAAGTGAAATGTGTAAGTCTGTTTAAAAGTGAATATAGAACAGAACAGAATATAGAATTTTGGCCAAAGGCCAAGCGCTGGGATCTATGAGGTCATTCAACGCTGAAACGGAAATCGATACTAAAAAAGGTTTGAAAAGTTTTAACCGGAGGAAAACCTCGAAGTTACACTTTAAAACAATTGTTAGGATTGGTTGGAAAGTAAGATGGAAGAAAGAGAATATTTACGGAGGTACAGGAAAAGGAATGAAAGGGGTTGCAGCTAGGGGCCGAGGCACCCTGCAAAGAACCTTAAGTAATGCCTAACTGACGGCGCTACCCTCCCCCCCCTACGGGGACCTAATAAATTTAATTCGTATTAATTAATCAAGAATTTAACTACCACCACATCTGAGTAGGGTCGAGCACGATATAATATCTATTCAACCGATAAGTAATTCAAGATTTTCTTTATCTTTAGCTGCATCTCTCTTTCTTTTTTATTTTAAGGGGTTATAAAAACTTAAAAACACATATTTGATAGCCTACACAATCGTGAATCTCAGGACTGATGAGAAGTCCCCTATGGGACGAATGAATAAAATTTCTGGTGGTTCTCTAATGCAAATCAGTTTGCAAAATAATTAGCAATTCATTCGCTCAACTACACAATTATCAAATCCTATAAGTACAATTATTAGGTTCGTCTCACAAAATGAGTTAAATACTTTCAAATGAGCTCATGGGCTATATTTCCAATCTTGAGCATATGCCGTAAATGTGTTTCTCAAGCTTATCTACATATTTAAGGTATCTAGTATTCTTCTTCTTCTTCGTTTTAACGTGCTTTTTACCATTTTTATATGGGGTAAGCACGAGTATATTGGGCAATATTTCAACTAACGATGAATATTTTTTGCCTAGAAATAATCACATATAAGCGTTAATATCACTTATAATTTCAGAAAGCAGCTATCAGTAATCATATCAGCACATTCTGATGAAATGAATTGATAAGAAAAATGTATATTAATCGGCTTTTCAAACGCTTTTCCAAAGGAGTCTGTAACTAAGCACACACACGCACACACACACACACATACTCACACAGACACACACACACACCTTCGTTAAAAACAGAGTATCGTTTCGTTCCAAATTCAGAGCTGGATTTAAACGACATAAATAAACATACCCCGAATACGAGACATGATATTTGGAAATTATCATTATTTTCGTTGCACCTGACAGGCCGCGTGGGACTTCTATAAACACGTGGAAACTGAGCTTTTGTACGTAAATGGAAGTTCGGTGAACTGCGTCCGTTTCGGCGCAATCTAGCTTTCTGTACAGTGTATAATGCTGCATGAAAGTTTCAGCCACGGCCCGGTGGTGGCCTGTGTTGCTGGTACCTATAGCGGTGCCAGAAGTAACGATTATGGCTAACATTAACCTTAAATAAAATTTAAAAAAAAACTACTGAGGCTAGAGGGCTGCAATTTGGTATGTCTGATGATTGGAGGGTGGATGATCGCCATACCAACCTGCAGCCCTCTAACCTCAGTAGTTCTTAAGATTTGAGAGCGGACAGACAAAGCCGTCACAATAGTTTCTTTTACAGAAAGCTAAAACGAGCACTAGGACACAAAAGTCCCGGACAGTTAAATAACGATATACAATGAAACAAGCAGAGACTTCGTCTTCAATCTGCTTTGCTAATATCTCCAACAATTTCAAGTTCATAATTTCTAAAGCACTAATGTAAGTCCAGAAGTTCAGGCGTTATCATGACTATTAAAATATACTTATACAACTGGTAAAGGTGATCAGTTTATATATAATATATATATATATATATATATATATATATATATATATATATATATATATATATATACAGTATATATATATATATACACACACACACACACATATATATATATATATATGTGTGTGTGTGTGTGTGTGTGTGTGTGTGTGTTTGGGGTATGCGTATGTTACCTTTGCCACTTATAAACACGATTTTTTTTAAATAATAAATATTGAGACACAAACACCAGTAACATGTCATTCACTTTACATTGGGAATATCTCACAACCAAAGGGAATTATATATGAACCGTGCTCTGTGTCAACCAGGACTCGAACCTATGACACAGAGGTAGACGATCGACACCAACTCGGCTACGTTGAAATAACCAAAAAGGATTAGTCGATTATCTCCCCCTGTATGTAATCCACAACGGAAAACTTCGAATCCTGCCCGGGCAGATGCACTATTCAGTTATAATTCCCAATGAGAGTTAGTTATCCTCAGGGTATAAGGGCTATTAGGATAAGCAGCCGAGTACCCTTTTCTAGCCCAGACCCGAAAATAGAGGGGAAAGGAAAATAAAGGCAGAGGCTGATATTGTCTCTAAGAAAGTCAAAAGATGTGTGCAAGATTTCGTGTTTGCGTGTGAGGTGCGTGCAAGACTTTTAATTTGCATGTGTGATGCACGCAAGAGTTCTCACTTGCGTGTGAGATGCGTGCAAGAGTTCTCGTTTGTGTGCGAGATACGTGCAAGAGTTCTCGTTTGCGTGTGAGATGCGTGTGCGATGCGTGCAAGAATTCTGGTTTGGGTGAAATGCGTTCAACGGTTCTGGTTTGGGTGTGAGATGCGCGCAAGAGTTCTCGTTTGCGTGCGAGATACGTGCAAGAGTTCTCGTTTGCGTGTGCGATGCGTGCAAGAGTTCTCGTTTGCGTGTGCGGTGCGTGCAAGAGTTCCCGTTTGCGTGTGCGATGCGTGCAAGAGTTCTCGTTTGCGTGTGCGATGCGTGCAAGAGTTCTCGTTTGCGTGCGAGATGGCTGCAAGAGTTCTCCTTTGGGCGTGTGATGCGTGCAAGAGTTCTCGTTTGCGTGCAAGAGTTCTCGTTTGCGTGCAAGAGTGCTCGTTTGCGTGCAAAAGTTCTCGTTTGCTAGTGAGATGCATGCAAGAGTACTCGTTTGAGCGTGAGAGCTCAGCACAATGCCTGTTCCGAACCTGTCCGGTGTCAAATCCGTACATATGCATTTCGAATACATTTGCAATTCTATGGGAAATGGTCGGACAGAGCTGAATATTAATGCTTTTATGAAGGCTCCCGGAGACCTCTGGAAAAGGCAAAATCAAATGGGTACCACACAGAAACTTTCGTTCCTCTTTTAAGCCTCACACTATACCTACAAAAATATTATTCGATTTGTTTTCCGTCACAGAGGCGATCAACAGACGCGGTAGCATTGATAGAGAAATCCATTACCTGTTTCCATACGTATATTTGTAGAGTTAATACCTTTCCAGCTCTTAGTTAAATAAATTGGATGACCTGATATATCGAATATTTCCATGGAGTAGGAAGTACTACTGGAGAGGTATTGTTCAACTTCCACGTGAAAGTATTATTTGTTTCATTTCGGGAAATAAGCTAACCGTAAAAATCATTTTCATCCATTTGCACTTATAAGATTTGGTACAAATGCAGATGTTAACTACTAAAGGCCAGATATGTTTGTAAACAATTTACGCATTCGGTGGATTTATGAATATTCTGCATCGCTATCAAAATGACAACGATGAAAATAAATGAAGGCAAGAGTTTAGTTATTCATTAAGATAAATAATTGCAAATTACATTTCCATATCATGCACATTAATTATTTTTATACTTTGCAAACAGTCATTTGACGGGGGTGCATTCACAATGCAAATAATGTTGCAAAAAATTCAAAATTTTCATTCAAAATTGCACAAGTTCATTGAACTGATTAATGAATTTATATATATATATATATATATCATGTATATATATATATATATATATATATATATATATATATATATAATGTATATATATATATAGTATATATATAGATATAAATATATATATATATATATATATATATATATATATATATATATATATATATATATATATATAATGTTAATATATATATATAGTATATATATATATATATATATATATATATATATATATATATATATATATATATATATATATATATATATATATATATATATATATATATGCACCGTGACTTTTTTTATAATCACAAATATTATGCAACAAATATTCGTTAGCGTGGACATCTGGTCCCGTCCATGACTCGAACATGAGCCTTTTGGATTAGACCCAGGTTCGAATCCTGGCAGTTATCTCCTTTGATATGCCGGATGGATAAAATCGACCGGGTAGGGTAGGAGAGGGGGAGGAAGGGAGGGGAGGGGTGGTGGAAAGGGAGAGGGAGGAAGAGGGGAAAGGGGGAAGTCTACGGGCAACACCAGCCCTGTTTAACTTCTGGTGTGCAAACAAACTAACGTTTGACTTTTTAGTATATACAGTATATATATATATATATATATATATATATATATATATATATATATATATATATATATATATATATATATATATATATATATATATATATATATATATAAAGAATGAGTGCGCTCGAGCATCTGTATATCCAAAACATTTTCTGTGCATTAAAATGTTCAGCACTGGCTGGTAGATATAGAACATTTACAGTAGCTGACATGTAAATGTAATCTAATTGCGCAAACCGGCAGAAGTGGAAGAGACAAAGGTTGCTTTAAAAATGGAGGCCAGTAAATACAATGGATATTGCGTAACTTATTTATGATATGCAACATCAGGTCTATACACTATCAGACGTAAAGAGAAAATAAACAAGAGTTGTGTGTTCAGCATCGAGATGAAATGAACGCCGAATTTCCCCTATTTGGATTTCTCAAAAATGTATTGCTTCCCCGTTTGTGGCTGATTCTAAAACCTAAGTAAAATGTCATGGTTAAAATTATTTGATGGAAATATAATTCACATCTCTCTTCTTTTTTCTCTTTATCTTCAGCTTTGCCCATTTCTATGTGGGGTCGCTGTTTCCTACTAGCCTTCTCCACCTTCCTAAGTCCAATGCATCCTGACTTCTTAGACCTTTCTCCCGCATGTCATTTGCTATTTTATCCTTCCATCTGTACTTTGGCTTTCCTCTTCTCCTCCTTCCCTCCTCCTCCTCCTCCATGATCATAATAACCCTTTTAAACACATGATCTTCTCTCGGCATGACATGACCAAACCACCTTAGTCTTCTTTTCTGGGCCTTCTTCGATACTTCCCCTACCTTAACTGTTCCTCTAATAAATTTATTTCCGATGCTATATCTCTTCTTGTGACTCCACACATCCATCTCAACATCCTCATCTGTGCCACATCCATTTTCACATAATTCACATCTCCCTCTCGAATAATAAAACCCTAGAAGTTCCTACCGACAGTTAGATCTACAGGTTGAACCGCAAAATGTTTCTCCTGTTCAATCTTGAAGGTGACTGAGGCAGTCAATGAGAATCTTCTCCAGAGTAGAAACTGCAAGCTATTATCACGTCACTTCCCGGATGTACATCTTGGTACCTGGAACTGCAACAGCACGAGATTTTGATACTCCAACATTTCCTTTTACCTTGATGGCCATATCTTCATTCTAGGCTTTGATAAGACGTCTCCCACTGCGTATACTACGATTCACCAGCATGTACTGTACTTCCCGAATAAATTCGTTCTACAAGTTCCATTTTCATCTTGTACTCTTAAATCCCTTTTTCGTTTTGTAGTCTGAAATCCCTTTTTCATTTTGTTGTCTTAAATCCCTTTTTCATTTTGTAGTCTGAAATCACTTTTTCAGTTTGTAGTCTGAAATCACTTTTTCATTTTGTTGTCTTAAATACCTTTTTCATTTTGTAGTCTGAAATCACTTTTTCATTTTGTAGTCTTAAATCTCTTTTTCAGTTTGTAGTCTTAAATCTCTTTTTCAGTTTGTAGTCTTAAGTCCCTTTTTCAGTTTGTAGTCTGAAATCCCTTTTTCTGTTTGTAGTCTGAAATCCCTTTTTCAGTTTGCAGTCTGAAATCCCTTTTTCAGTTTGCAGTCTGAAATCACTTTTTCATTTTGTAGTCTTAAATCCCTTTTTCATTTTGTAAGTCATAAATTTCCATTTTCATTTTGTAGTCCTAAATTCCATTTTCATTTTGTAGTCTTAAATCCCTTTTTCATTTTGAGGTCATAAATTTCCATTTTCATTTTGTAGTCCTAAATTCCATTTTCATTTTGTAGTCTTAAATCCCTTTTTCATTTTGTAGTCATAAATTTCCATTTTCATTTTGTAGTCCTAAATTCCATTTTCATTTTGTAGTCGTAAATCCCTTTTTCATTTTGTAGTCAGAAATTTCCATTTTCATTTTGTAGTCCTAAACTCCGTTTTCATTTTGTAGTCGTAAATCCCTTTTTCATTTTGTAGTCATAAATTTCCATTTTCATTTTGTAGTCCTAAATTCCATTTTCATTTTGTAGTCTTAAATCCCTTTTTCATTTTGTAGTCGTAAATTTCCATTTTCATTTTGTAGTCCTAAATTCCATTTTCATTTTGTAGTCTTAAATCCATTTTTCATTTTGTAGTCATAAATTTCCATTTTCATTTTGTAGTCCTAAATTCCATTTTCATTTTGTAGTCGTAAATCCCTTTTGCATATGATAGTCGTAAATTTCCATTTACATTTTGTGGTTTTGAATCCCCTTTTCATTTTGTAGTCATAAATTCCCATTTTCATTTTGTAATTATAAATTCCATTTTCATTTTGCAGTCTTCAACACGTGCTGGGAGAACCACTAATTATCATAAACTACAAAGAATCAGAGATACGAGAAACTTGTACAGGTTAATCCCATAACATCATCTATTATTGCTCATTATAAGATATTACTACAAAATCTCACGAAGTCTAAGTTATATCGGTTTCACTCTACTAATTGGCAAAAATTACGCCAATATCAATATCCTAAAGTGAGCGTTACAAGCTGCTATCATAATTTCATAGGAAATCACATATATCAGATCAACCTGCATTATTAGCCATCTGTTTTTAACATAAATTGCCTCATATTACCGATAATCACAAATTCTCTAGAAAATCTAATATACAAGTTTCATTTCTACTATATGTTATAATCACAATTATACCTGCCTTAGTAGTCATTAATGGCAATTATTATATACATTTCTTACATTATCACAATTACACTAATCACAATTATATTTACATTTGTGGCATTAATCACAATTATGACTTACATCTGTAGTCAATCAATATTATCATTATCGTAAGCATTAACAGTCATTAACCATAATTACTGTTACTGAACGTTATTGCCTACTATGATAAATTTCACAGGAAAATAGTTACAAGCTCCACTAGTAAGTGCATAAATGTTATCACCTGTCAGCATCAGGTGATGACTGTTGCTACCATCACAATTCCATCTGCATTAAGTCACTAATCACATCAGTTGTCAATAGTGATATGCGTCATTACTTATTACCATGTTCCAAAGGATTTAATGATCACAGCTAATCGTCACCACCATCATCATTAACTTCGTTCCCTCGGCCAGGTCCTCAGTGTCCACTGCATCGATCTTGCCCTAATTGAGATCGTCTCAGTTTATCCTTCTATGACAATGTCTTCAGTTTATAGAGCAATCTGTTTTCCTTTCTTCTTTGTTTCTTTAAAGTTAATATTAATTAATTAATTAATTAATTAATTAATTAATTACACGATTTTCTTATCTTTACTACCATTATGATAAATGGCTCTTCGTGTTTTTTTTTTAATATTCTTTTCTCAGTCATAACTACTGATTACCTCTTCTCTCACTTCCAAGCTTTCAATAGGTAAAAATGAAATGGTCATGGAATATAAAATTTCGGCTAAAGGCCAAGGACTGGGACCTACGAGGTCATTCAGCTCTGAAAGGGAAATTGAGAGTAGAAAGGTCTCACAGGAGTAACAGGAGGAAAACCTCGCAGCTGCACTGAAACAATTGTTAGGAGAGGTTAGAAAGAAAGATGGAGGAAAGAGAATATGAACGGAGGTATAGTAAAAGGAATGAAGGACTTGCAGTTAGTGGGCCGAAGGGATGCTGCGAAGAAGCTCAAGTGAAGCCTACAGTGCACCGAGTGAGGTGCACTGACGGCACTACCTCACTAGGGCATTCAACAGGTGAATGCAACGCTGTTATATAGTTTTATATAAATATGCAGACCAATTACCATGTTTATATGCTCACATATAAAAACCTTATGGCATTTACTGAGTCCACCTTTAACAGAAATAGTCTTCACAGTTTCTTCAGATAATATTAGAAGTTGTTATCGCACCTGAAATAGCCTTAGATTAAGCGACCAAGGCAGCTTTACTTAGCTCTCTTCCTTATTCGTGAAAAACGTTTTCACATTTATTCGTTTTTAGTTTTCTGTAAAAGAAAACCATTGTGCCGGCTTTATCTGTCCGTCCACACTTTATTCTGTCCGTACTTTTTTCTGTTCGCACTTTTTTATGTCCGTCCTCAGATCTTAAAAACTACTGAGGCTAGAGGGCTGCAAATTGGTACGTTGATCATCCACCCTCCAATCATCAGACATACCAAATTGCAGCCTTCTAGCCTCAGTAGTTTTTATTCTATTTAAAGTTAAAGTTAGCCATAATCGTGATTCTGGCAATGATATAGAATAGGCCACTGCCGGCCCGTGGTTAAAGTTTCATGGGCCGCGGCTCATACAGCATTATACCGAGACCACCACCGAAAGACACATCTATTTTCGATGGCCTTGATTATACGCTGTAGCGGCTGTACAGAAAACTCGATTGCGCCAAAGTAACTTCAGCGCATTTTATACTTGTTATCCATTCATTTTCCTTTATGCAATCAGAAGCAAATGGCAAGCAAATGCTTGGTGAGAACTGGCAAACAATTTTCCGTTTCCCTGATGAAAGCTAAACACTTGCCACCCTCTCTCCGAGATCTCAGCAAACCTGTTCGAGGGTGTTACATTAGACATATTTTCGTGCAAGTCAGAAGTCTTGCGGGAATTCGCTCAAACTTTCTGTTCATAAAAAACATTCGACGACTAGGAATTTCCGAGGGGTTAACCGCTCGGATTGTGTATGATTGTTCTCAAAGAAAGAACGTGGAACAGAATACAGAATTTAGGCCAAAGGCCAAGCGCTGGGACCTATGAGGTCATTCAGCGCTGAAAGGGAAATTGACAGTAAGAAGGTTTGGAAGGTGTAGCAGGAGGAAAACCTCGCAGCTGCACTATAAAACAATTAGGCAGGGTGGAAAGTCAGATGGAAGTAAGCGAATATGAACGGAGTTGCAGTAAAAGAAGTGACAGAGGTTGCAGCTTGGGACTGAAGGCACGCTGCAAAGACCCTTAAGTAAAGCCTACAGTGCACCACGTGAGGTGCACTGACGGCAGTACTCCGCCACGGGGACAGAACGCGGAGAGTTCTGAAACTATTTTGATAAATCGAAAATTAACAACCGACAATAAGCACATAAAAACCCAATCATTAGTTTTAAGTATGCATGGAAAATATGTCATATAATAATCATTATGAAATTAAATTCCTCTGACCTTTGGCCACTAAGTATGAACTCGTGCAGTGAAATCCCTCGACATTTGCAGCTAAGAAAAACTGCGTTAACACATCATTTGGATAAGTTACAGTCATTTAGATAAGTTACACAGTCATTTAGATAAGTTACACAGTCATTTAGATAAGTTACACAGTCATTTAGATAAGTTACACGGTCATTCATATAAGTTACACAGTCATTTAGATAAGTTACACAGTGATTTATATTTAGATAAGTTACACAGTCATTTAGATAAGTTACACAGTCATTCATATAAGTTACACCGTCATTTAGATAAGTTACACAGTGATTTAGATTTAGATAGGTTAGTCATTTAGATAAGTTACACAGTCATTTTGATAAGTTACACAGTCATTTAGATAAGTTACACAGTCATTCATATAAGCTGCACCGTCATTTAGATAAGTTACACAGTGATTTAGATTTAGATAGGTTAGTCATTTAGATAAGTTACACAGTCATTTAGATAAGTTACACAGTCATTTTGATAAGTTACACAGTCATTTAGATAAGTTACACAGTCATTTATATAAGTTACACAGTCATTTAGATTTAGATAAGTTGCACAGTCATCTAGATAAGTTACACAGTCATTTAGATAAGTTTCACAGTCATTTTGATAAGTTACACAGTTACCCAGCCATTTAGATAAGTTACACAGTGATTTAGATAATTTACACAGTCATTTATATAAGTTACACAGTCATTTAGATAAATTACACAGTCATTCAGATAAGGTAAACGTTCGACTTTAATGAAGGGAATGTTAGAAGATTAGCATCAATATTCAATCTGTGCCCTTTGGCGTTGTAGGTTTTAGCCGGGAAAGAATATCTGTGTTCATATTCTTTTCCGTGCGGAACAAACATGAACTTGGCCTAAACGATGAGACGGTAGGAGTTGGATGCTTTGTTGTTGCAGTAACATCAAACATCGGAAAATTATAATCATCAGCAACAAACTTTCCCTCAAAGTAAAGTGCAAAATAAAAAAAAAATGTTTATCAAGACATTTGTAAGTTTAATACCAGCTTTATTTTTAGTATCTATGGGAGAACCAGGTGAATTTCTTTGGTTACATGCGATTAATGCAGTCGAATGAAAAAATTAATAAAAACTGAACTATATTTCGTGGCTAACACATACCTAGACGTTTTAGTACATTTAAATTTATCTTCCAGCACAAATCCTATGCAGTTATGTTTGTCTGTTTTCAATCTAATCACAATAAATAATGTATCTCCGAAATCCAGGTGGAGTGCTCTTCATTTTTAGTTTTCTGTGAAAGAAAACTCTTGTGCCGGCTTGTCTGTCCGTCCGCACTTTATTCTGTACGCACTTTTTTCTGTCCGCATTTTTCTGTCCGCCCTCAGATCTTAAAAACTACTGAGGCTAGAGCGCTGCAAATTGGTATGTTGATCATCCACCCTCCAATCGTCAAACATACCAAATTGCAGCCCTGTAGCCTTAGTAGTTTTTTACTTTATTTAAGGTTAAAGTTAGCCATAATCGTGCTTCTGGCAACTATAAAGATAGGCCACCACAGGCCGCGGCGCATACAGTATTATACCGAGACCACCAAAAGATAGATCTATTTTCGGTGGCCTTGATTACATGCTGTATGTAGCAGCTGTACATAAAACTCAACTGTGCCGAAGAAACTTCGGCGCATTTTTTACTTGTTAGGTTTAACATCAGTCTTCCATGCAAAATCTGGGAACAGAATTAACTCTGCTTTGCCGTTTATTTTTCTTTTCTTTTCTGCAAAAGGCAAATGGGGGACATGAACAAATTCCTTCAATAAGGAAAGCTCCTGTGGAAGCAAGAATAAAAATAAAACAAAAAGGCTGAAACCAAAGAATGCGTTGAGCTCAAGAGCTTGAAAAGGTAACTGTGAAGTAATTAAGAACAACGACTCCAGGATTAAATGACTGACAGGGAAAATTGCACACACGTCACAACGACAATGGCCAGAGGAATTTCAAGGACAAATATTAGGGCAACACTTCAATTCGATGGCTTCTGCCAATAACACTGAAAATGTTATTCTTCAAAATATTCTTATAGTACCCCCCAACAAAAAGGAAGGGCTTTTTTCGTTTTAATACTTATTCTTAATAATGCATGAAATCCAAGTCTACCTGTAGTCTTAAATGATATATAACTAATATTAGAGTGGATAAATATCTGACCAGATATTATCTTATTCATTACTGAAAGTTGCGAAAGGGTTAAGAGAGGGACTGAAAAGGTTATGTCAACCTCACCAAGTGGCATAACATGAGCAAAGTAAAAATGTATCAAGATACACTGCAGTAAAAAAAAAAATCTAAGACAGGTAGAAAACAAAAGGGCTTTTGCAAATGGGTGAGAAGGAAGCATAAACTACGGACTGGAAGACAGTTTGTGGAAACATAAGGTAAGCACAGTCAGTAAAAATCAGTCAACAACTGTCAGAAGAATTTTTGGCCAAACTTTACGGAAGAGAAATTTGATACACTTGGATCACTATAAGACGGATGTGACGTGCATCGACCTAGAGATACGACAAGCGTAGTAAGATTTAGGAGCTGCCATAGGCAGTAAAAGATAATTCACTTTTTTAGGCAAGAGAATAAATAAAGTACACAAAATCAGTAAAAATCGACAAGCTCCAAGTAGTACATATCAGGTAGAGAGTGTGAGTGTGTGCATGAAATTAACAAACAAAAAATTGCCATAATACACTATACACTGCATCCCAACTCTGATATTCACCAGTAATCAAAGTATTTTAAAGTTAATTAGGTTTCTGTGGTCTTTGATTATCACAGGATACTGTTACATGACATGAGAAGCAAAACAAATACACACACACTATATATATATATATATATATATATATATATATATATATATATATATATATATGTGTATATATGTGTGTGTGTGTGTATGTGTATGTATGTATGTATGTATGTATGTATGTATATATACACACAACACTGAAATCATATATATATATATATATATATATATATATATATATATATATATATATATATATATATATATATGAAATCTTTTATATATATATATATATATATATATATATATATATATACACATATAATATGAAATCTTTTATATATATATATATATATATATATATATATATATATATATATATATATATATACAACAATGGAAATCTATGTCAAGCCAATAAAATGCAATACTGGTCTCCAGCAAAACCACCTGATGCTTGTTACATTCCCATAGAAAAGGAAGACATACATCTAAGAAAAAAAAAAGGAGAAAGCCAATCACATTTGTATGGTTCCCTTACAGCCAGGTAATGGAAGCATTCGTCTTGCCCTCTCCCAAGTGGCAGTTTGGCATCAAGCCTTGGCCCACTCTGCTCAGTGTACCAATTTACCCCACAGGAAATGAGTCCGCGTACCGAATATCGTTTTTTTTTTTTTTTTTTTCAATTAATGCCTCTCTACTCACACAGATTATCCTAAAATATTTTTTTAATATTATCAGAGATATTCATCAGGACTGACAATTAAAAACGTGATGGTAGATAATCTATTTTTTTTTTTTTACAAAACAACGCCAATTTCAATTAGAATTTAAAAATTCATGTCTAACTGCTTTTTTTACAATTTGCTGCCCCACGAATATTCAGGAATATTAACTCCACATCTAAGATTTGCAAAGATACATCTAAAACTGTCGGGCATTTTAATAACCATAATTTGAAATGATGACTGGGAAGTATGACTTGAGCGTTCATTCCTATAATACTGTATATAATAAATATAAGTAATTATATACTGTATATAATTACTTACAGTGACATACAAAAAGGAGTGATTCTGGAAAATGATAGCCATCTACTTGTAAATACTTCACTTTCACTAGATATGAGATTATAATATTAGAGTCTTTATTCATCTTCTGGCCTTACTAGTAAACACTCAGTCTTTGGAATGGAATAAAATGGAATGTAGAGTTTAGGCCAAAGGCTAAGCACTGGGACCTATGTGGTCATTCAGCGCTGGAAGGGAAATTGAGAGTAGACAGGTTTGAAAGGTGAAACAGGCGGGGGCGGATAGCAAGATGGAAGAAAGATAATATGAATGGAGGTATAGTAAAAGGAATGAAGGGGTTGCAGCTATGGGCCTAGAAGGGACGGTGCAAAGATTCAGTAATATTAGAGCACTTTATTGGAGACAAAAAAAAAAAAAACGCCAGTTGCGTTTTGGAACAGGAACAGGTGGCCTACACCACACTAAGTACTCAGTTCGTGTAGACAGATGCTAAAACTCTTCCCAGGCCAGAATATTAAAATGAAGGGCTCGTCGAACAAGCACTTATTATCAATATTTGCACGAGAGAATGAAACAACATTAGGAACAATGATATCCAGTACAGGTTCACTCGAGTTGGAATCTAGAGAAAAAAAAAATAAAAAGGTTACTCACGAAAAGTTCAGGTTGAATAGGATTTGAAACTGAAATCTTATTAACCTTCTTGCCTTATGTAATACCTTCCTACAGTACCATTTTACGCGAGTCCAGTACAGTTTTTATCATATGACGTACATGAATCTTGGTATGCTAATGTAACTATTACCAAAAGATTTTGTCGATTTGAAAATAGAGATCTAAGAGGAATGTTAAGAGTCAGGTTGCAGAAGGGTTAGAAATGATACAATGAGGAAAATTACTGACCCAAGTGTATCCCAATGTGCAGTAGATGAGATACCGCTGAAAGGGAGAAGGCTTCGACACTTATTTCGCACAACCCCTGGGAAAACAGTACGTAACAGTGTCAGCTGGACTCCTGTGGGCACCACGGGAACTGGAAGACCCAGATCTACTTGGGTGAGAACTATGAGAAGCGAGGCTAGAGGTGGGTGGAGATTAGTGGAAGATAAAGCAAGGAAAGACGTTCGTGGCGGAATTTCACAAGAGGCCCTTAGTGTCACGCTCCGTTTGAGGCGATGATAACAGATAATATAGTGGAGGCGATGGTAACAGATAATATAAACGAGCATTAACCAATACAAAAGCATTTTTCATGTTTCATGGCTTTACCAGAAACACCGTCCGTCAAATTTTGTCAGCACCTGAACAGACTCACATAATTCTGCAAAAGAACTCATGCAAATTACTGCTAGAATCACTCAATAATAACGATTAGGAAAAACTAGCAATCAAACAAAAACTTAATTAAACTAGAAGCTTCTAATTAATACCAAAAAACAGTTTGCTCGAAAGTTATTAATATTGGCGCACAAAATTAGTATATTCATTGCCGTGAAATAGAATTAAATCATATGAAGCACTGCAGTAAATTAATACCCCCGGTGTGTAATAACAGAAGGTTACGAGAGGTAATTATACAAATCCATTTAACAATTAACTTGATCCTATCAGTTCCATCAACATGCGATGACTCTTTGCAAACTTTGGCAATTTCAAGGACGTCAATTGGCCTAATAATCAGTACAAATTCAATTATTTATTAATTACAGTTACGACGCTAAATGATATACTATTTGCTGAAACTGATGGCATCCGGAGTTAGGTTTTAATGGTTTATCGCTCAGTTTTGTGTCAAAACGTTATCGAAATAAAAATAAGCGAAAACTTTAGGAAGCAGGCACAAAAACGATAATTAAGAAAAAGTATATACACAAATGTTTCAAATTTAGTGTGTATTTTCGTGTGTGTATGCATGTATGTTTGCACGTAAATATATATATATATATATATATATATATATATATATATATATATATATATATATATATATATATATATTTATATATTTATATATTTATATTTATATATTTATATATTTATATATTTATATATTTATATATATATATATATATATATATATATATATATATATATATATATATATATATATATATATATATTTATATTTATATATATATATATATATATATATATATATATATATATATATTTATATATATATATATATATATATATATATTTATATATATATATATTTATATATATATATATATATATATATATATATATATATATATATATATATATATATATATTATATATATATATATATATATATATATATATATATATATATATATATAGTATATATATATATATATATATATATATATATATATATATATACAGTATATATATATAATATATATATACAGTATATATATATATATATATATATATATATATATATATATATATATATATATATATATATATATATATATATATATATATATATATATATATATATATATATATATATATATATATATATATATATATATATATATATATATATATATATATATATATATATATATATATATATATATATATATATATATATATATATACAGTATATATATATATATATATATATATATATATATATATATACATATACAGTATATATATATATATATATATATATATATATATATATATATATATATATATATATATAATGTACTGTATATGAATATATATCTATATATACATATATATACATACATACATAAATATATACAAGCATATATATATACACACACATATATATATATATATATATATATATATATATATATATATATATATATATATATATATATATATATATATACTGTATATATATATATATTTCAATGAATGGAGCCTCTTTCCAAGCCACCTCACCCGTTTTCACATCCATACGAAACTGAGAAAGAACTAAAATTCATTTCAGTTGTTTTAATTACTAGAACTGTGGGTTTCCACTCACCCCTTCGTGAACTCTCTCCTTCATTCCCCAAAATGGTTAAGCCTAACCCTTCTCTCTGTCCGAATGACTGCCTAAGGCCTTGTTTTCCAGGTGACCGTCGTACCTTCTCAGCGTCAAGCAAGGCAAGGCCAAAGCCAAAAAGAGAGAGTTGGCACCCTGCCCTGCTCTAAACCCTCCACGAGGGTTAACTGATGCCATGTGGCTAATATATAGAAAACATGGCAAAGATTGACCTTTGCGCCACCTATGTTGGATGCAATGCGTAATCTTCGAAAGTTATTTATAGACGATGCAATGGAAATCGAGTCTCGAGAGAGAGAGGGAAGAGCTCAGAACACCACCCAGGACAGATGTCCTTAACCTTGCCTGACCCTCGAACTTTCCACGTGTTCGACCCCGAGGTTCGAACCAGTATACCTTTGTAGTGGCATTTTAATTCCCTCCTCCATCACCAGCGCCCTATCGAATGAGGACACCGTTAGCTTGACGACGGTAATGTACGATTCCTGTTATTTCTCTCTCTGATTTTTCATTTATTTTCCATTGTGCGATCACCTTCAGTAATTTGTGTTGGAGCATTCAGTGTTAACATAATTATGCATTTAGTGTTGAACTGAGTTACTTGGCACCATCTGTGCATTTCCCTCAGTTCACTTTGAGCATCTTATTATTCTTGCAAGTAACCATCTTGCATGTACACTATATTGCAGACAGGCCTCGACTGTGGAATCTCTCGGCTCTATCCATGCGCAGTCCCCTTTCTACCCCCACTGCGATGTTTCCTGTTATGAAGACATCATTGGCGTAGAATGTTTATTCTGTGTAGGATTCATTCATTTAGCAGGCCCTTATTATTACCTGCCCAGTAATTCGTCATTCTTCTGATCTGTGTTTGTTTTATAAATATAATCAGTTAAGAGAACCCTTGAATTTACGTAATTTTCCTCACATGAAGAAGGCCCTAAGCCACAGATTTCCCTTGTTTGTCTAAGAAGTTGTCCTAATATTGAGTCAGATGTGTAAAAAATACAGTAGATTTCTCGATAATGTAAGGAACTCCGTGCGTTCATCCGGTGCCGCCCAGAATCAAGTAAGTATCCCTGGGACATTCGTAACAATATATATAATGTTATATGTACCCAGTACCCCTTACTATTAGCGAATACATCGCAAGAGAGCTGATCCGTGTTAAAACCTCGTCCCTCATTCATCGGCTGCTGGAACCTGCCTTAAGCGGACTGACTCATTCATTCTGCTGACTCATTCATTCTCGAGGAATGACTAAGCCGTGGGAGATAATTCGACTGTGATTTAAGTCAGCAGCAAATAACTGGAAAGTCGGTGGGCCGATGAGTCTATTTTCGAGGAATGACTAAGCCCTCAGTAAATACCAATCCCTTAGCGACTGTGATTTCATCGTTATGAAAACAGGAGGAATGTTAGAAAATACCTATAGTCCTCATTTATGCCAGCTGATGTATAGGAAATAATCTGGAAAGTTGCTGTGTATGGTAGAAAACAGCTGATGCGTAACAGTTATTTTAAGCGAACGGATCCATGATGGTTTTGCATTATTATTTATTCAGCTCTTAGGAATCATGGTTAGGAAAACAGCTGATTTATAGGAATCATGGTTAGGAAAACAGCTGATTTATAGGAATCATCGTTATGAAAACAGCTGATTTATAGGAATCATCGTTGGGAAAATAGCTGATTATATACGAATCACGGTTAGGAAAATAGCTGATTTACAGGAATCACGGTTAGGAAAATAACTGATGTATAGGAATCACGATAAGGAAAATAGCTGATTTATAAGAATCACGGTTAGGAGAATTGCTGATTTATAGGAATCATGGCTAGGAAAACAGCTGATTTATAGGAATCATGGTTAGGAAAATAGCTGATTTATAGGAATCATGGTTAGGAAAACAGCTGATTTATAGGAATCATCATTAGAAAAATAGCTGATTATATTGGAATCACGGTTAGGAAAATAGCTGATTTATAGGAATCACGGATAGGAAAATAGCTGATGTATAGGAATCACGGTAAGGAAAATAGCTGATTTATAAGAATCACGGTTATGAAAATTGCTGATTTATAGGAATCATGGCTAGGAAAACAGCTGATTTATAGGAATCATGGTTAGGAAAATAGTTGATTTATAGGAATCATGGTTAGGAAAACAGCTAATTTATAGGAATCATCGTTAGGAAAATAGCTGATTATATAGGAATCACGGTTAGGAATATAGCTGATTTATAGGATTCACGGTTAGGAAAATAGCTGATTTATAAGAATCACGGTTAGGAAAATAGCTGATTTATAGGAATCATGGCTAGGAAAACAGCTGATTTATAGGAATCATGGTTAGGAAAATAGCTGATATATAGGAATCATGGTTAGGAAAACAGCTGATTTATAGGAATCATCGTTAGGAAAATAGCTGATTATATAATAATCACGGTTAGGAAAATAGCTGATTTATAGGAATCACGGTTAGGAAAATAGCTGATGTATAGGAATCACGGTAAGGAAAATAGCTGATTTATAAGAATCACGGTTAGGAAAATTGCTGATTTATAGGAATCATGGCTAGGAAAACAGCTGATTTATAGGAATCATGGTTAGGAAAATAGCTGATTATATAGGAATCACGGTTAGGAAAATAGCGGATTTATAGGAATCACAGTTAGAAAATACCTGATTTATAGGAAAAAGCTGATTTATAGGAATCATGGTTAGGAAAATAGCTGATTTATAGGAATCACAGTTAGGAAAATAGCTGATGTATAGGAATCGCGGTTAGGAAAATAGCCGATTTATAGGAATCACGGTTAGGAAAATAGCTGATTTATATGAATCAGTTAGGAAAATAGCTGATCTAAATAACTACCATTTACTTATTGCCAAAAACTGCACTAAAACCCATTATAACAACATTGCCATCAGATTTAGGGTCAAGGCTGTGTTGCAGGTAAACTGTTATACCTGAAAGGCACCAAAATGTCCCAGTGGCTTTTATTTGCAAACTTTACGTCAATGAGCCAGTATTAAAATTTAGGCTACTATAATACAACAGCTTACAGTTCATCTATTCAGCTACTTAAGTATACACTGGAAAGAGAAGGCTGGCCTGAAACTGTTGCAATCATTGAATAATATCCTCTGGAACTAGTAACGTATTAAACGATATCCCTGAGGATGTTGGGTAATTAGAACCTCAAAAGTTCAAGTGAATATGCAATGCATTCCTACCTTAAAACAATACCCTCTTGTATTTTACTAATCAATTTACTTTTTCAACTATTTATTAATTTTTCTTTTTTATTTTCTAACAGCTTATCTCTTCTTTCTGTATTGCTTGTTATCATCTGTGACTACTTTCAAATGAACACCATATTCTTTGGGAGCTTGAATTTTAAGTCAGAGGGTTCTACATAATAATAATAATAATAATAATAATAATAATAATAATAATAATAATAATAATAATAATAATAATAATAATAATAATAATAATAATATCCAGTCGTCTTGGAAAAAGAAGCTATTTCAGAAGCATAAACGAATAAATATCCTGAAAACAAAAGCGATAAAATGAACATGATATCGGGGCCAAAATAAGTGAATAGAAAATAAAAAAAAAATTATCCCTCGTCCAATATACAACTTGCGATCGTCCAATAAACAAGTCGTCTAGCGAACTCTGATCAGTATCACCCAACTTAGGTGGTTGATAAAAAAAGTTGGATGAAAAGTCATCTAAGTCCTTGGAGAAGTTTCAGACACGTGACGTGTTTACATGTATAAGCAGGGAGGGCAATAAATATGAGCAAGTCGAGTTGATGATAACAGAATTCGCTTACTAAAATAAAGCAATATTTTGGAATAATTTAAGAAATTACTGTGGTAGAATTCAAAAACACGATAAAAATTAATTTTCATTCTATATTTCCCATTTGTTTTACCTAACTTGTTTTGCTAAGTTATTCACTGTGTTATTTAAAGGTGAACAGCAGATGTTATCTGTTCCTTAAAATGCTCCTTAAATGTGTGAACAAGGTGCAAGTTATTCACCTTGAACATGGTGCAAGTTATTCACCTTGTTGTCTGCTCCTTGAATGCGTGAACAAGGTGACCTTGTTACTTAAATGCGTGAACAAGGTGCAAGTTATTCACCTTGTTATCTGTTCCTTAAATGCGTGAACAAGGTGCAAGTTATTCACTTTGTTGTCTGCTCCTTAAATGTGTGAACAAGGTGCAAGTTATTCACCTTGTTGTCTGCTCCTTGAATGCGTGAACAAGGTGCAAGTTATTCACCTTGTTATCTGTTCCTTAAACGTCAAGTTATTCACTTTGTTGTCTGCCTTAAATTGAACAGAGTTATTCACCTTGTTGTCTGACCTTGAATGCGTGAACAAGGTGCAAGTTATTCACCTTGTTATCTGCTCCCTGAATGTGCAAGTTTTCACTTTGTTATCTGCTCCATAAATGTGTTAACAAGGCGCAAGGTATTCCTCTTGAATGCTGTGAATTCACTTATCTGTTCCCTGAATGTGTGAACAACGTGCAAGTTATTCACCTTGTTATCTGCTCCCTGAATGTGTGAACAATCATAAATGAATCTGGCATTTTGAACCAGTTATTCACTGTGTGTGAACAAAGTTATTCACCTTGCTATCTGCTTCTTGAATGTGTGAGCAAGATGTTATTCACCTTGTCTACTCCTTGGATGTGTTATTCACCAATTACGTCCTTCACGCCTTATTAGAAGCAGAGTGACCTCGTAGTAGAAATGATTTTCCGAATATACGATCTCCTCTTATGCTCATTCACAAACCACAACCGTAAATCCACAATCATAAATGAATCGGCATTTTCCAGAGAGCGGCTTCAGACCGCGGAAGATGTATTCGGGTGATGTGACTGCAGAGAGAGAGAGAGAGAGAGAGAGAGAGAGAGAGAGAGAGAGAGAGAGAGAGAGAGAGTATGATTGACCGATATATTGAAAAACTGGGCTTACAATAGTACGAAGTGGTGACTACAGCAATGAGGTGCAACAAAGCGGAAAATCAATAGCGTATCGGAAATTCACAACAATCTGAAAACGGATACAAGGCATTCTGATATATACATATATATATATATATATATATATATATATATATATATATATATATATATATGCATATGTATATAATATATATATATATAAATATATTTATTATATATTATATATACAGTATATATATAAATATATACATAGAGAGAGAGAGAGAGAGAGAGAGAGAGAGAGAGAGAGAGAGAGAGAGAGAGAGAGAGAGAGTCAAACAATAGCAAATGGCACAGCTTATTCAGGGCGAAATGGAGCCTGCGGTAGACACACTTTGGTAACTTAGTCTTATCAATATAAACATGTAAAAAAATTCGCCAAAGTTTCTTCGGCGCAATCGAGTTTTCCGTGCAGCCGCGACAGCGTATAATCAAGGCCACCGAAAACAGATCTATCTCTCTGTGGTCTCGGTATAATGCTGCATGAGCCGCGGCCCATGAAACTTTAACCACTGCCCGGTGGTGGTCTATCCTATAAAGCTGCCAGAAGCACGATTATGGCTAACTTTAACCTTAAATAAAATAAAAACTACTGAGGCTAGAGGGCTGCAATTTGGTAAGTTAGATGATTGGAGGGTGGATAATCAACATACCAATTTACAGCCCTCTAGCCGCTGTAGTTTTTAAGATCTGAGGGCGGACAGATAAAGTGCGGACAGAAAAAAGCGCGGGACAAAACGTGGTACACTAGTTCTCTTTTACAGAAAACTAAAAAAAATCTGCAGACTTGCACATAAACTGGTTCACATCCACAAGCAATATGCCCAAACACATACATTCAGCGTATTCAGTATGTTCTCATTGTAACTCTAAAAACCATTCTACGCATTTTTCGAAAATCTCGCGATGCTTTCTTTATTTCCACAAGAATTGGAAGTGCTATTCGTTGCGCCCGTTACGAAGTATGAAACAGAAAATCTGTCTTAACATAATGGAAATCTGTGGGTTTGGAATGGAATATAATATAAAATTTAGGGCAAAGGCCAAGCACTGGGACTTATGAGGTCGTTCAGCGCTGAAAGGGAAATTGAGAGTAGAAGGGTTTGAAAGGTGTAACAGGAGGAAAACCTCGCAGTTGCACTATGAAACAACTGTTAGGAGAGGGTGATAGCAAGAAGGAAGAAAAGAGAATATGATTAGTGGTACAGTAAAAGGACCGAAAGGGGTTGCAGCTAGGGGTCGAAGGGACGCTGCAAAGAACCTAAATAATCCCTTCAGTGCACCGCACGAGCTGACGGCACTAACCCCCCTACGGGGAATCTGGGGGTTTGGGCAAGGATCCCAATATAGGAGACGAGAAGCCGGGCCCTGAACAGTTACCTTTAACTTCTATGCAAGGTAACGATCGTTTAACCAGTTTCTTCTAATTCGAATCGTGTCAAACAATTTCAGTATTAATTCGTATGGCAAAGAATTTTTTTTTTTTATAGAGACGTAGTAATTCAGGCATACTGTTTTCCACTTACATACAAAGTGGCCATTTTTGTTTTCTGTCAGGCACACAATGCCAGGAAAATTTGTATTGCACAGGTTAAAATTCATAAGGCAAGGATTATGCAATTGCAAAAAATCGACCGTCTTGTATGTACAGATTAAGAAAATGAATCTAGCATGCAAAACTTTTGCGCAAATATTGTAAATACAAAATTTGTATTTAAAAAGATGAAGAGAAAGTCGGTTTTGTTTATATTAATCAGCTTTCGTCTCTATAATCATCAGCGTCATTAAAACGTAATTTTTAAGATCTCTTCCTTCTTAACATACATAAAAACAAAATAACGTTTATATATAATGCCTTATACGTATTACTCCATATAAAATCATAATGTAGCTTTCCTCTTTATCACGAAGCAAAAATGCCCACTCAAACATATGTTCAAAACAAATCAAAACAGAAAAAAAACAAGAAAAAGAAAAACTTGGAGTTTACAGTAATACCAAACGCAGCTTCAGTTAATAAAATTTCTTTTGACTTGTAAAAGGCTTCACCGTCTTGATAACAGACTTGCTACTTTATTCATTTCTCTCTTTCATGCGTCAACTTCAATCTCTTACCAAATTAAAAACACGAAAAACTAATTTCCGTACACAAAAAAAAGAAAAGGTAACAAACATAGAATTGAAGAATACCGTCCTAAT
>NC_089787.1:33398123-33413123 GCF_040412425.1 Macrobrachium rosenbergii | reverse complement strand
ATATCCTTGCAAGTGACAGACAAGGACCGAGATGTCTGGGAAGGAATCTTTACATGTCGCTGTTATTATGGGAAGTGACGGGAAGCTGTGGAAAGCAAGAAAAATAGTTTTGTTCGAAGTGGCAGCAAAGAGCAAAAGAGGGATCCCAGAGGCTGTGACGACTTCCTATTATCTTCTGTAATTTCTTTCAAATGAACGCCTTATTCTTTGGAAGCCTGAATTTCAAGTTAATGGCCCCCGTAGGACTGTTTCACATGAATAGGTTTCATCTCCTGAATAATAATAATAATAATAATAGTAATAATAATAATAATAATAATAATAATAATAATAATAATAATAATAATAATAATGATCGCCAAATGGATGCTGTTGATTGAGTTTCTTTGTAGCAGCACTTTAATAATAATAATAATAATAATAATAATAATAATAATAATAATAATAATAATAATAATAATGGCCAAATGGATGCCGTTGATTGAGTTTCTTTGTAGCAGCACTTTAATAATAATAATAATAATAATAATAATAATAATAATAATAATAATAATAATAATAATAATAATAATAATAATAATGTTATTAGATTTTCATCCTCACAATATGCCTTTTACCATTTTAAATGGTGCCACCAGAAAGACACAGCCTTTCACCTTCTCGGCGAGTTCTTCAGGAATGAGGGTGCTGGCCCCACTGCCTATTTTATGACAATAACAAACGCTGTTGGCCTGTTACAGCCGGGCAGACTGGTGGCGGTACATGGGGCTAGAACCTGGGAACTCGCAAACTTGAGTCGCACGCTGCACCACCTCATTAAAACTATCGTGTTGGTTTACAGAAGTCGCAGAAAGAAGAGTGACATAGATGCAAAGCTGTGGGATGAGAAGAGGGGCCATGAACGGAGTATGGAAAGGCAAATGTTCGCCAATGATAAAGTTCGGATCAGGGATGGTGAAGAGAAACTGGAGGAACCACTGAAAGAGTTTGACAGCGTTTGCAAAGAGGAGGATGCAAATGTTAGGATGCGTAAGGTTATGAATGTAAATTGGACCCAGGAGGAGAGGAGTGGTGAATACAAATACAGACCTAAAGAGAATGGAGGTCTGAGAAAAAATGTTTTGTATGATGGTAGGTTGAGAAGCAAACAAGCCAGTGAATAGATGAACCAAGAAAAGGAACAAGGTGCTTGCAAAAGATTGGGATGAAACTCAAAAGCTTCTATGAAAGCCAAGGCTGGAATGCATCAAGAGATAACTGAACCAACTCTCCTCTATAGAAGTGAAGTGTGGACTATAAACGTGAATAAAACAAAAATGGTCGAAGCTGTAGAGGTGAATATTATTGTTCATGGTGTACATGTGGTTTGGGAGCTACGAGGGTGATAAATGTCAAGAAATGTAAAAGGACTGGTAAATGGGTCAGCCTACGTGAAATGACGGATCAGTGTGTGTGTGTGTGTGTGTGTGTGTGTGTGTGTGTGTGTGTGTGTAAACTCAGCAATTTAAGTATGGAAGCGGCAGTAATGATTGTCTTTTCTTTTCTCGGGAGCCATCACGTTAGAGAAACGACTTAATACTGAAACAAATCGTATTTATCAACATTCAATGCGAAAAGGACATTTTTGTCTTATTTTTCTCTGCACTAATTCAACAGACCCACTCAACGTTTAAACTAACGCAAATCATCAGTAAAGCAACGCAGCAGATACACCAAATAAATTTTGTAGTTCAGTAACATTTCCTTCTTAGTTAGTAATTTTAGATTCCACAGTTTCCTATGCGTCTTATATTCAAACCCCCAATATTCTAATAAAATTATCTACTAAAATAGGATCACGGTTTTTTTTTCGGATAACTGACTGGCAGCTTGACTTAGTGACACTGCTTTCTATTTAATTCTCTATTTTATATACCGATTTTAACTCATGCTTCTTACATTTTTATAACTCAACAATTCCAAAACACTATCTTTAAAGAAAAAAAGACGCGTTTTTCATAGGGATTGGATACAGGTAATTGACTGCCACACTAGAGGTAAAAAATCCAGAAAATAAATAAGGACTCTTTATTCAAAATGATTACCCACCTACCTAAACTCGGGTAAGTTATGAGGAAGACAAATCTTGTGTCAGGTCAGTATGTTATTTACTGTTGCTGTGATGGATAAGGGTAAATCTTTTGAGACCTGCTTCATTACCTTCTTAAAAGTTATGATCAATAAACAGACTGGCGGGTAAACTAACTGGCAGATGACGAAAGTGAGGTGAAAACTAGTGTTCCCCCAACTTTGATATTAGAGGACTAACAATAGTATTTGTATATCATATTGCAGTTTAAATAGGCCGTCATCATACACAAATAAACTAGCATACTCACAAGGACATTATCATTATTGTTAATTTCTGCTCAGTTAAAAGAAGTGCAAAACTACTGTACATTCTAATAAGTTTTAGTTGGTGTAATATACCGCCACACATCCTGTATACTTGTAATTCTGAGAGGCTTGAATGTTAGTGTACATTCCAAAATGTTGTGGTTGAATTTACTGTGAAAATTATTTCCAAGGTAGTTCCACGGGCTTCAGAGTTAAAAGTGGGAATGAATAAAAAATCAGTGTAGAACAGAATAGAATATAGAATTTGGGCCAAAGGCCAAGCGCTGGGACCTGTGAGGTCATTCAGCGCTGAAAGGGAAATTGACAGTAAGAAGGTTTGACAGGTGTAACAGGAGGAAAATCTCGCAGTTGTTAAAAGAGGGTGGAAAGTCAGATGAAAGAAAGAGAATATGAACAGAGGTACAGTAAAAGGAATGAAAGAGGTTGCAGCTAGGGGCCGTGGGAATGCTGCAAAGTCCCTTAAGTAATACCTACAGTGCACCACATGAGGTGCACTGACGGCACTACCTCCCTACGAGGTGAAATCGGTATAATACCCAAAATCAAAGTTCAGAGACAACATCCAATTCGGCGACTACAAAGACACAACACCACTAAGGCATGGGAATATTAATCTCCTCGTGTTTGCCTACTTTACTCACAAGCTCTGGAATTTTAGCCTTCTTCAGCATAAACCTCCCACATTATAGGTAATCGATGGCGGTGGTGTGAAGGCTTGATTAATGCTAATGCTTCCTCGATGACCTGAAAGGGCTCGAGTGTCCAAGGCAAAAATGTGTTCGCATATATCTTAAGGCGAGGTAGGCTCTCAGGGCCTCCTAAGGACACCCGCCTCTCTCCCTCTGAGTCAATCTGTTCTAAAAGCTAGTGGACTTTGCAAACATTTTTTTATGCACTTCGTCATTTTATTTATGTAATAAGAAAATTTATGAGTATTTATGTAATATGCATTTTATTTATGCACTATAAACATTCATACATATTTATGTGATACTAATTAAAAACAAGTTACTGAAGAGGCCGAACCTTAACTTTCACTTGTGTTATTAAAATGGGCTTTCGAATATTAAAAATAAGCTAAAAAATAAAAAATATTTGCAAAATATTTTACTGGGTAAAAATTAAAAGCCCAAACAAGGATAAAAAAATATACATATAATTTACTGAAAAAGCCGGACGGTGACTTTCACCAGCGCGGTGTTATCATAATGTGTTCTTTCATACATCAAAAATAAGTTTGACATGTAAAAAATAGGGCGAAGTTTCTTCGGCGCAATCGAGTTTTCTGTACAGCGTATGATCAAGGCCACCGAAAATAGAACTTTCCTTCGGTGCTCTCGGTATAATGCTGTAGGGACCTCGGCCCATGAAACTTTTAACCACGGCCCGGTGGTGGACTGGCCTATACCGTTGCCAGATACACGATTATGGCTAAGTTTAACCTTAAATAAAATAAAACCTACTGAGGCTAGAGAGCTGAAATTTGGAATGTTTGATGACTGGAGGGTGGATGGTCAACATACCAATTTGCAGCCCTCTAACCTCAGTGGTTTTTAAGATCTGAAGGCGGACAGAAAAAGGGCAGACTGAAAAAGTGCGGACAGAAAAAAGCGCGGACGGATAGACAAACCAGGCACGATAGTTTTCTTTTCAGGAAACTAAAAATTAAAAATATTGTCAAAATATTTTACGGGGTAAAATTTAGAAGCCCAAACTGGGGAACAGAAATGTATGAGCAAACAGAACTATGAAAATTAATGAAAGCACGAAATCCTTGATTAAAAGCAGAGAGAAAAGCGAACCCGAAACGCTTGTGTCACAAGAAAAAAAAAAAACAGAAAATGCTTGCAGCCATGGTGTCACACTTTTTGTCATTCTTCACTTTATCATGCACACATAAACACACACACACAAGACACACGCACACAATCAAGCAACTTCACCTAAAGGGAGAACTCCGAATCGTGGATGAACCACATATGAAGAAATTAAGTTGCACGCTTATTTCACACATGCACGCAAACGCAAATATATATATATATATATATATATATATATATATATATATATATATATATATATATATATATATATATATATATATATATATTTATATATATATATATATATATATATATATATATATATATATATATATATATGTACATATATCTATATGTATGTATATATTATGTGTATATATATATATATGTATATATATATATATATATATATATATATATATATATATATATATATATATATATATATATATATATATATATATACACGCAAACGTGCATATATAGATGTATAATCCAAAATACATTTATTCCTCTAATATACATGTAATAAACAGTGCTCATTTTCTCGGGAACAGTTCAAAGGTTATAAAACACGGAGAAATGATATCTGCTCCCAGCGAGGTTGCAAAATCCAGATGAATTGTACATCAATTTTCTTTTTCCTCGGAGTTTATCAAAATATATTTATTGCCCGACTCTGACGTTCATATCGGGAATCGACCTCCGGGCAAAGAAAAACGAATTGGTCAGATTATGAAAATACTGTGAAGACCATCACGCGAGATTATGAAATAAAACACCAATAGAACTATTTCTCTACATCTGAACTTTTACCACACAGAAACATTTAGCTATAAGCACAGTGACCTTTGAACTATTCGCATTCTTCACCCTTTTAGGATGTGCTTGTCGCTATAATGCCTTAGATCAGAAACGAAAATCAAAGGATGAAACACATCTAACACTGGAAAGAGTCGATCTCGAACGCAAAGAGCTTCGGTAAGTAAGGCTTTACAGTGACAGTTATATCCAAAATTGGGCATGAAAGTTTAGTAGTCAGTATGGTCATTATAAATACATTATATATATATATATATATATATATATATATATATATATATATATATATATATATATATATATATATATATATATATATATATATATATATATATATATATATATATATGCAGAATCTACTGGTCACTTTTACCAGACACATATGTAATTCTAATAGCCACAATGCCCTCTTAACTTCTTTGATTCTTCGCGCTTTTTGGATATCCTTGTAACTACGAAGCCGATATCCAAAGGGAAGAAATTGAAGAGCCTGTGACGGCCGGCCGCAGGAAGGAACCCGAGTTACCTTAATCACAAGGAGGTCAAGTTTCTTCCCTTTGGATATCAGCTTGTAGTTACAAGCATATCCAAAAAGCGAAGAATAGCGAAGTTAAGAGGGCATTGTGGCTATTGTTAGAATTACATATATATATATATATATATATATATATATATATATATATATATATATATATATATATATATATATATATATATATATATATATATATATATATATATATCTTTATTCACATAATATTTTGGTTTCAGAAAGTATTGTTTCAATATATTTAACCAACCATAAAATATTATAACACACACACACATATAAATATATAAATATATAAATATATATATATATATATATATATATATATATATATATATATATATATATATATATATATATATATATAATTTCCCTCTAACAAACAATACAATTCCCCCAGATATAAACGCAAAAAATCCTGGTCCAAGTTCTCTCTCTCTCTCTCTCTCTCTCTCTCTCTATGAGAAAAAAAATCTTTCCTATAGGACTTTCCCATTTCACCTATTTCTTCATCCCTTTTGTATCTCATTTCCGGGAATATGTCGCCTCGCGTAACGTTGCTAGGTGTCAGCTTTTCCCCCAAGTATTTAGCAATAAAGGAGGATAGTATACAAAATAATACAGTACAAATACAAGATATATATATATATATATATATATATATATATATATATATATATATATATATATATATATACATAAAAATACGAAGACTATATATATATATACATATAATTTGTCACACACACTCGTGATTTTTATTATTTTTTAATACCCAACTGACTATACTCCGGGAGTAAGCGATTCAGATACTGAGTGTGGAAGGTGAAAATGTGACAGTTTCTGTATTAATGACACTGGTTTAGGTAGAGTTGGAACCTGTGCCTTGCTGGGTTTGCAGAACCAGAAAGGGAGTTAGTGCTAGGTGATCTAAATACAAAGGTACATGACAGACACAGAAAACACTGTGGGCAGATAAGGAGTTCCTGGAGTATGTGAGAACTATGTCTTGTGAAAACGTGATTTGGGGATTAATTGTTGGAAATTCCGCTTAAAAAAATTAAGTATATCTTAGTTTAACCAGACCACTGAGCTGATTAACAGCTCTCCTAGGGCTGGCCCGAAGGATTAGATTTACTTTTTACGTGGCTAAGAACCAATTGGTTACCTAGCAAAGGGACCTACAGCTTACTGTGGAATCCGAACCACATTATAGCGAGAAATGAATCTCTATCACCAGAAACAAATTCCTCTTGTTCTTCACTGGTCGGTCGGAGATTCGAACTCGCGACCAACAGAGTGGCAGCTGAGAACGGAACCCGCTCACCCAGCGAGGAACTTATTCCGCTTAAAAGATTTTATACTCTCTGAGTACGTAAGCACGTCACACAAAGTCGTTTTATTGCTCTCCTTAATCGTTTTTCCTTCGTCTTGTATTCCTTGTAATCATCTTACTTTCTCAATTTCATAAAGAGAATTTTAATACTGTAGCACGGTTCGCTCATTATATATAAACTCCTTCTCTCTTAGAAGGTTAAAAACGTTAATATTACTGATTTATACTGAGAAATACATAAAACAAAACAAAAAAATCAACAGATATTTCTCTAGAGAAGTATTCTTTTCCTCAACTGCAATAATAGGAGGCTTTGTCTGTTATCTTTATGCGTGACAGCTTAATACGGCAGTGTTTATGACCACGGATTCTTCTTTTAGTTACGATGAAGTGAACGCACAACATATTATATGTCGTCCACAGAGAATTTTGATAAGTCTCTTTTTTTCAGTCGCTAACTTTACTTCTCTAAATGCTACTTCAAAATGTGATCACAAAAGCACCCTTCAAATTGCTTTCTTAACAATCATAACAGGAACAACGCTTATAACTTTAATCATAATGCATGCTTGAATATGAGAGCATTTCTTTCAACCTCAGTCTAAGCAGGCCACCGAAACCTTTCGGGACATTTTTGCCTCCCCCTATATCTCTATTTTTTCCCTGGTTTTTCCCTTTTATTTTGCATTCAGATCATCCAACAATACCATCCGTTCACCCTCGCTAAATCCACTGGACAATCAATTGGACTTCCCAAAAAATACCTCTCTCTCTCTCTCTCTCTCTCTCTCTCTCTCTCTCTCTCTCTCTCTCTCTTTTCCAAAGTGAATTTCTATCAGTATTTTATTAATACAATCTACACATAGACAAACAAGATCCATATTTACAGTAATGAAAATTCAATTCACATGAGAATTCACGTAAGGAAACCATAAAACAAAAAACTATCGTTAAAATAATAGCGTTGAATCATAATAGAAATTTTAATGTATATATACATAACAAGTGACAGCAAATGGTTCTGGAGGATGGGAACGTTTGATAAAACCATCAATCATCTCGATCACAGGAAATGCCAGAAACTCCGAACACATTATATGAACAGAAATCGCAAAGGCTAACTTAGGAAGACAGAGCTGAAGAAACCCAATTCTGGGAAATAAAACACCCATGGGGTTATAGCCAACCTTCGCCAATACAATAAGCTCATGAACCGTGATACATATTCAGCTAAGATTATCTTCACTGCGCGGTAAAAAAAAAAAAAAAAAAAGTCATTGAAGACACCGAACATATTTCTTTGCTGTTATTTTCGAAATTTTCAACTTCTCTCGAGCTTATTCAACACCAACAGTAACGCACGGTCTCTCTCTCTCTCTCTCTCTCTCTCTCTCTCTCTCTCTCTCTCTAGTTAAGCGGTGCCACACTCGCTCAGTAATTCTGCAGAAACAAATCCATCAGCACATCCTTCTTGCAATGCCCTGGCTTGATTTTAGCAGTAATGCCCAGTTGTGTGAAACATAAAAAAAAAAAAAAATCAAATCATATCCATCCATACTTCAGACAAATTGTTCAATGAATAAAATTGTAACCCACACACTCACAGAGGGTCAGAATGACGTTAGCTTTGTTATTATAACACCAACGACGCCTTGCTGGGGATAAAATATGTAAGGAACTTCAGGTACTAAAGAATGGTACAGTGAAACAGGACCCAGGTTTTGCCAATTGGTTAAAAAAAAAAAAAAAAATCTCCTACCAGCTTAGGGGATACTAACCCCAAAAATTGGAAGTAATAGGGTTGAAAATTTACACACACACACACACTCTCTCTCTCTCTCTCTCTCTCTCTCTCTCTCTCTCTATCTATATATATATATATATATATATATATATATATATATATATATATATGTATATATATATATATATATTTTTTTATATATATATATTATATATATATATGCAAGAGAAGGATCCAATATCTCCCAAAAAAGTTGACGAAGTGGATTTCATAGACATTCATCTCCCTTCACAATTACCGGAAGACGAAGTCATAAAATCTGGGCAATAAACATCAGTTTCCAAAGAGGAATCTGAACTTCTCACACTGGAAAATAAGTCCTCGTCCCCTCTTCCTGTTTCTCATGAATTTTTTAATTAAACTTCTCCCCCTACGGCAAATCTTTGGGCAAATCATTTCCTAACCCTAATTAAAGAACTTTAATTTCTGAATACAACGACGAGAACAACGCTGGGAGAACCAACAAAGGCTCTCTCTCTCTCTCTCTCTCTCTCTCTCTCTCTCTCTCTCTCTCTCTCTCTCTCTCTCTCTCTCTCTCTCTCTTCCAGAATAGGAATGGGGTTCGCCCTGAAAGGAAAATCACTCACGCTACTTTGTCCCCAAAAGTTTTGGCTCTGCAGTTGAATATTCATGGGTCCGTATCTCTCTCTCTCTCTCTCTCTCTCTCTCTCTCTCTTCCAGAATAGGAATGGGGTTCGCCCTGAAAGGAAAATCACTCACGCTACTTTGTCCCCAAAAAGTTTTGGCTCTGCAGTTGAATATTTATGGTCCTCTCTCTCTCTCCTCTCTCTCTCTCTCTCTCTCTCTCTCTCTCTCTCTCTCTCTCTATATATATATATATATATATATATATATATATATATATATATATATATATATATATATATATATACATAATTTATACATATATATGTATAAAATGTATATATACTGATCTATCAGTTTATACAAATTTATTACACACACATACGTACATATATGTACATATATATTATATATATATATACATATATATAAATATATATTATATATTATATATATATATATATATATATATATAATATATATATATATATATATATATACAGTATATACATATACACAGTATATACAGATAAACGGATGGACAGATATCGGGAAATGAATGAAATTTAAAATGTCTATTTTTGAACTATCAGTAGCCCGTACACAATCCTTGTAAGGATAAGCTGAAAAATGTCGGCGATATTGTACGTCAGCGCGCGTGTATGTATGTATGTATGTGCATACGCAAACTCTGTACTTAAGTGCTAGTGTGATGGAGAGGAGTGGTGGCTGAAATTATAATAATGATTTCAATTGTTTGCTGGAAAAATTGCATTTAAAATTTCAGCTCAGTGAGTGCCAAATTGACCGGAATACGAAAACCCTATTTTTTTTCTTTCAATTCGACCTTTGTTATTGTTTGCTGTGAGAGAAGCATGTAGGATTTTTTTTTAAATAAACAAAATCATTTAACTGTTGGCAGTTAAAATATGTTACCAAAATAGTAACCATGACCATGAAATGAACCATAATTCCAGTTATATGCAAAACCCCATAAATTAAGATTCGTATTGCTGAAGAGACGTTTGAAAGGTTACGGAAGAAAATCCACAACCAAACATTTAGCCCTCAAGATGTTTCCCGTGCTTCAGAGGAGGAGACGCAGGGAAAAGGGTCGCAAGCCCCCCGGCCCTGCCAATTTGCGACTTCCAACAATTCAGAGCAGAGAATATGGCTGCTCGGTGCGCTGGTACCTAACACAAGAAATATGAGCGCCATTTGCCCGAGGGCAGAAGCTATTAGGCCATTTGGCAGAACATTTCCTGACACCACAGACTCCATAAACTTCAAATCGATACTCCTCTGCTTCGAGAAGAGGTGCATTATTATCTCTGGACATTTTCAGTTTCGAAGGCAACAATTTCCCTGTGTTAATACTTATAATAATTACATTACCATGCAACTATGAAAAAAATGACAGAACTTTATTCAAAAGATAAACGAATGAACGATACGGAAACTCGTTTTCTTTGAGTTCTAGAAGAAAGCATTATTTGGCAAGTGTAAAAAAATATATTATATATAATATAGAATATATATATATATATATATATATATATATATATATATATATATATATATAAAATAAATAATAATAAAAAAATAAATATATAAAAATAATAAATATATAAAAGTAAATATAAAAATAAAAATAATTAATAAAAATAAATGAAAATACTCTCCAAAAATACTGTATTCAGATTTAAATATTTTTGACACTTTTTCTTTTTCCATTATTTTTAATATTTATTTATTTTTTTTTTTTATTTTTTTTATTTATTTATTTATTTTTATTCATTTATTTACTTATTTATGAATCACATTATCAAATCTATTATTATTATTATTATTATTATTATTATTATTATTATTATTATTATTATTATTATTATTATTATTATTATTGTGGTTGTGTGTGTATAACTGAATCACAAAAATATGGAACGTGATGAATATACAATTAAGACAAAATCCACGAAGAAAAGAGAAACATTGGAGTGCTGCAAGGTCTTTCGACTTATAGTCCTTTAATTAGCTATTATACAAACGCAGCTTATATCCCTTATCTTGACAGGCGGCGGTTATAGAGGAAAGCAAGGCAATGGTATCATTCAAATTCATCCTTCAACTACTGGATCAAGGAAAAGGGAAAATTATGTAAATTGAGAACACTAACTTCAATGTTAACATGCGGCACAGTTGAAAAATACTTATGTCCATACGTTATAAAATTACCAAACATATTCTTAAGAATTAGGGGAGGAGTTAAATTACGTCGGAGACGGTAACAAACAAACACACACACACATACTATATATGTGTATATATATATGTGTATATATATATATATATATATATATATATATATATATATATATATATATATATATATATATAGTTGTGTGTGTGTTTGTATTGAATATTTCTAAGGGTGTTTCCAAAGGAAAAAAAAAACAACACAATGGTCACACTTTAACTGCGAACTACGAAAGAAATCATCAACCCGGAGGTCCAAGTTACCCAAACTTAAAATTCACTTACTCGACATGAGTTGCTTTCTCTTAACAAGGGTTTGGGTCCAGAAAAAAAAAAAAGTAAATGATGCGCCGAAATTTCTTCGGCGCAATCGAGTTTTCTGTACATCCGCGGCCCATGAAGCTTTAACCACGGCTCGGTGGTGGCTTGGCCTATATCGTTGCAAGACGCACGATTATGACTAACTTTAACCTTAAATAAAATAAAAACTACTGAGGCTAGAGGGCTGCAATTTGGTGTGCTTGATGATTGGAGGGTGGATGATCAATATACCAATTTGCAGCCCTCTAGCCTCGGTAGTTTTTCAGATATGAGGGCGGACAGCAAAAGTGCGGACAGAAAAGCCGGCACAATATTTTACAGAAAATAAAAACGGCAACACAATGATCACTATACGTCTGTACCTTAACCTCTGAATTAACGACACAAAACCCCGTACGGGAAACAGCGCGAGAACGTGTCATCGGGTCCGTATTGATTCTTCTGCTCACGTGCGGGAAGTTGCTCAAGTTCGCTCTTTATTAATTTTATTATTTTTTTTTTTCTTGGAAATCTCGCTAGTTAAGGAAAAAGGTTGTAAAAAAAATTGCTATTAAATTTACTAACTTAATCAATAATTCCATCTCTTTCGGTAAGTTCATTTTTAGCTTCCCGTGAAAGAAAACTATTGAGATGGCTATCTGTCTGTCAGTCCGTACTTTTTCTGTCCGTTCTCAGATCTTAAAAACTACTGAGGCTAGAGGGCTGCAAATAGGTATGTTGATCATCCCCCCTCCAATCATCAAACGTACCAAATTGCAGCCCTAAAGCCTCAATGGTTCGTATTTTATTTAAGGTTAAGGTTAGCCATGGACAGTGCGTCTGGCACCGCTAGGGGTGCCAGCCGCAGATGCATCTTAACTTGACCGCATCTGGGGAGCAACTGAGCGCTGCCCGGTCGTGGCTGAGAATTTCATACTGCAGCACATCGAGCGTTTCATACAGCATTATGCGCTGTACAGAAAACTCGATTGCGCAGAGGAAACTTCAGCGCGTTTTTTATTTGTTTTGATAAGCAGTGATCACAATGAGAATTTCTGAATAGTAAATGAATTATCATTCACCTCGTAATATCGGTCACTCAATTAGTCCTCGGAAAGAAGACAATATTGTAAATAAAATATTGCTTTTAAATGGAATAACTTCATCAACAATTTAATATCTTTCAGTTACTCCATTTCTTTCACAAGCAATGACATTTAGAATATAAATGTTATGATTTTTGCATAGCGCTTGAATGATTACTTTCCACGTAGCATCCGTCACTACATTAATCACATTATGCTTTCCAAAAGAGCTTAAAACTCTAACTCTATTACAAAACGTAAAATAAAGCCTTCAGCTCTCATGGCTCTTACCTAAAAAAAAAAGTTTAAATCATTCATACTGTTGATTCTAATTCTTCAATATGTTTTAGCCTGGAGCCAAAACATTCATTAGATGAAGGTGAAAAACGCAAGAATGGCGTCTGTTATTGACCACATTTTTCTTTAAAAAAAGAGAGTGAGAAAGAGATAAGAAAAAAATAGACACAATTAACTAACAGAAACTCCCTTTATCTGGTTCTTTCCAACAACAAAAGGCGTTTAAAATGTGATTCTTTTCGTTGTCGAGTGAAGGTATAAAAATTCATCCGCACGCAAGCAAAATATTTCTCTTTTTATTTCCTTTCCAGTTTTATACACGTTAAGAATCTTTTTTTTATTTAATCTTTCTTTTACCATATTCTCTGTCTTTGAAATGCGGACAATAAACCCTTGAGCTATCAAGAAACATAAAAATAATACGACCATGTTGCAGTGTTACTTCAATATCCAATGGCGTGAAAAATGAATATTTCAAAAAATAAAAAATTAGATTACTCAAAGTTAGAACTCAATAAAATTGATCGTGGATTAAATTTTCTCTTTTAACAAACAGTGATTAAAATGCTTTCCGCAAAACAAAGGCTTTGTACAAGATTTCATCTCACGGCTGAACAATACAAAGAAAACGTACAATAAACCAATTCTATACCGGTGGTCCGCATGGATTTACATAAATAAGAGAATTCAAGGTAAGGTTGGCTTTAATGTATCCTTACTTTCTTAGGAATCTTCACTGAATCCTTACTTTCTTAGGAATCTTCAATGAGTCAAAATTTCTATTCTTCATAAGTGGCTCGAGATTAGCTTGCAAAGCCCAATGTTCAAAACCGTAACAAAATTGAATGGAAAAATGGCGTCAAAATTATACATTCTGAAGTGATTAAAAAACATTTAGTATCTATATATCAAATATAAGAAAACGTCTATATAAAAATACATATATGAAATATATAAAATATATATATCTCGTATATATGTCTTGATGCTATCAATTCACTGGGTAACATCATTTCTGAATTTAATGTACATCAGAATCAGGAATGTTATTACTCGATGAGTTAACAGCAGCAAAATGTGTAATGTGTATGTATGTATGTATGTAAGTATGTGTGTGTATGTGTGTATGTATGTATGTATACATATACATACATATACATATGTATATATATACTGTATATGTATATATATATATATATATATATATATATATATATATATATATATATATATATAAAATGTGAAAATGTGGAAGATGTTTTGTTTTATTTATTAATATATTGATACTAAAATTCTTTTAATCACTTCCCATTTAAAATTACTACGTGATGCCATAGACAGCTGAACATAATATCAACTATATGTACGTAAAAAGACTAAAATTTTTAATTCAGTGAGAAATACTACATTGAAATTCTGGTTTTCAAAAATCTGTAAAACGATTTTTTTTAGAATACTATGAAAATTATTGCATGCACCATATATTGAATGAATTAGTCACATCAATAAAATTTACAATGGAAAAAGAAAATAACTGTATCCTGTCCTTTCCGTAATGTCAAATACAATGAAATAACAACAGATTTAAATTTATACATTCCACCTGCCGGTAGCAACGGCAATGTACATTACTGAAATCAATTTCCATATTCTTGTTTTTACGAGCATTAATTACCCTTACGAAGCTCTGAATATAATGATAAAGAAATATGAGGTAATTACGATTTTAAACAAGAAACTAAAAT
>NC_089787.1:33330623-33393123 GCF_040412425.1 Macrobrachium rosenbergii | reverse complement strand
ATACTCTGACTGATGGCGTGAAAGTCTTTGGCTTGCCGGCGTCAGCAAATCTGAATGACAGATCTTCTGCTGCTGCCTGCTGGGTTCCGGCAGATCTCAGAGTGAGAGTGATGGAGAATACGATCGAAAACGTATAACGTGTTTTAGATACAATGGGCTGCATTTGACGGCCAAGAGCAAAGGATTTTTATTTTTAGCACGTCGAGACACCTTACAAAACCCTACTGAAGTTTGGAAATTAAGACCCCTACAGGCAAGAAAAAGTGACTGCATTATTTAATGCTTTTACCTCATACAGTAATCTGTATCTAATGTATTCCTAGCGTAGTTTCCTTACATATATGGTTGGGGTATTTGAAAAAAAAAAACAAAAAAACTAAACTTGAAGGGAAATAAAATCACTGACCTTGTAGCGTCTACGCGGCAACATTTTCCATTCTTAACATGAATTGAAAAACAGATTTGCCAAATTTTGACGCAACTCGGAACATTTATGACGAAGGCATTAAGAAATTTACGAAGAGAGGCGTAATTGAATTTGTACTTAAATATAATAACTCTTGATAAAAAAAAAAAAGATTATTACATTATAAATAGACAGGAACAAGGCAAAATCTTGGACGTGTTTGGAATAAACTGGAATATAAAGTTTAGGCCAAACGCCAAGCGCTGGGACCTATGAGGTCATTCAGCGCTGGACAAAATGCTGAAACAACTGTTATGAGAGGGTGGAAAGCAAGATGGAATACAGAGCATATGGAAGGAGGTAGTGTAAAAGGAATGAAAGGGGTTGCAGCTAGGGGCCGAAGGGACGCTGCAAAGAACTTAAAGTAATGCCTACAGTGCACCACGTGAGGTGCACTAACGGCACTACCCCCTACGGAGAACAATTTATTGACGCAATTGCTTTCTGAAAAATTATGAATAAGATAGAAATTTACGAGGATGCGTCATTTAATTTCTCCTTGAAAATATTAACTCCCAGGGGAAAAAATATTTATTACAAATAAAAGGTAACATGGCAAAACCTTGTGGGTGTTTGGGTATGTTCTCTTTGATGAACAAGTTTTGATATCTTTGAATTCGACGTTATTAAATCCTACGACAATAACAACATTCCTGTGTTCTAAGTTATTTTTGCTCTCAGATATAAAACAACTGCCGGATATTTTCAGCTGTTTTCAGCGAATAGTTTTTATCTCTAGAGGCGATGACGTCATACATTACAAGATAGCTATCGAAGATTCATTCAGCTGTACAATACTTCTGTTCAGGCTCACTTTCTCTTCGTGCTTATATAAACACGTACGTGTGATTTACAAACACACACACATACTCACACACACACACACACACACACACACACACACACACACACACACATATATATATATATATATATATATATATATATATATATATATATATATATATATATATATATATATATATATATATACATACATTTATTTATATATATATATATATATATTATATATATATATATATATATATATATATATATATATATATATATATATATATATATATATATATATATGGAATGTTTAAAGTAAAACATTTTCATGGGAATGTTTCGCGTCACATATTAGCAGACTATGAATGATTGAATGATTACGGAAAATCTATATGACAGAACAGCAATCTAGCTCGCTAAGCTTCAATAACAAATGTTCCAGTAATGAATATTTTTAAATGTTTCAATTAACTAATCAGATTATATAATGATCTCATTGGTCTCATAGTTAAAAAAAAAAAGCTTACGAAACTAATTAATGCATGTCGGAAACAATCGGTCTAAATCCGGAAAAAAATTTAATAAACTCATTTATTCACGGCATGAAAATATCGTCTACTCCTGGATTTCTAGTTTTTTCCGTAAAAGAAAACTATTGTGCCGGCTTTGTCTGTACGTCCGCAACTTTTTCTGTCCGTACTTTTTCTGTTCCCCCTCAGATCTTTAAAAACTACTGAGGCTAGAGGGCTGCAAATTGGTATGTTGATCATCCACCCTCCAATCATCAAACATAACAAATTGCAGCCCTCTAGTCTCAGTAGTTTTTATTTTATTTATGGTTAAATTTAGCCATAATCCAACGGTACAGGATAGGCCACCACCGGGCCGTGGTTAAAGATTCATGGGCCGCGGCTAACACAGCATTATACCGAGTCCACCGAAAGATAGATCTATTTTCGGTGGCCTTGATTATACGCTGTAGCTGCTGTACAGAAAACTCGATTGCGCCGAAGAAAGTTCGGCGCATTATTTACTTATTTTTTTTATACAAGCACTGTATTTTCAACACTTATTTAAGGTAAGAATCATACCTAAAAATTATTTTAGCAAAAGATGCGGAAATTGTATCTTTACGAGTTGAGGAAATTACTACATGTCTTCTTAAGTTCAATATCCGGGTGAAGTGCAAAATATATTTGACAGAAAAGTTGAAAACTCCCTTCTAATTTTTATTTACTTATGAAAAATCAATTTTCTTGATTCAAATACATTATCTTATGTAACTTGAGAATTTATAGAAACCACGAGCCAACATAATTCAATATCACATGCTTTTTCAAAGACATTTTTCAAGTTTGCTACAAAATTCAGCTTTATTGAGTTTATTACAAAATGTATGGATCATTTTGCATTCAATATCCGGTTGCTACCTGAGACACCACAGTTACAAAGGCTCCCACACCAATGTATCGAAAGTCAATATGTATTATTCTCTAAATTTCTCAGTTAATTTTTTTTTGCTCACGGAAGCTTGCTCAGTAAGTTCACGGCCTTTTCGTCTCTATTCTTAATACCGAATGTGTACTAATAAATATAATAACAAATACTAAAGATAATTATATAGAAATAAAATTCCTAATCAAATCCAGCGAGACAATTCCTTCCTTGAGAGATCACTATAATAAAAAATAACATAACATTCGATTAGGAAATTTAGTCATACCATTTTTAGGTTACTTTTTGAAATCTGGAAAAAAAACCTGGCCCTGAAGGCTTCAGGGTGCACTGCCTACAGTCTGCCCTATAAGGCATACTGTAAACAGATTGGTTTCTGCCTTCTGACTACTCCAGCCTAGCTGTATTGATTAACCCCTTCTCTTACACTAATTTCTGCTTCCCGTTTGAGAACAAATCCTTCGATGTATAAAAATGACTGAGTGGTCTCAGTATACAGAAGAGAATATAGAATTTGGGCCAAACGCCAAGCTCTGGGACCTATGAGGTCAATCAGCGCTGAAAGGGAAATTGACAGTAAAAGGTTTGAAAGGTGTGACAGGAGGAAAACCTCGCAGTTGCACTATGAATCAGTTGTTGAGAGAGGCTGGAAAGTACGATGGAAGAAAGAAAATATGAACGGAGGTACAGTAAAAGGAAACTCTTAACCGCGGCCCATGAAACTCAGCCACGGTCCGGCGGTGGCCTGTGTTGGTACCCAAAGCGGTGTCAGAAGTACGATTATGGCTAAATTCAACCATAAATATAATTAAAAATACTGAGGCTAGAGGGCTGCAATTTTGATAGTAGGCAACAAAATGCTTAGATGTAAATAAACATGAAGGATTAGTCGTTCGGTTCAGAGCATCGCATAATTTAAAACTAAGCGTATACTACAGGGTTAGCAAATCACAGCGAATACAGTAAGGTGAAATTCTTAGTTTTAGTATTTCATGATGTTTGTCACAGGCATTTTTAATACTCCGCTGTTTTTCTTTGGTTTTTACATTCAGTAATTAACTATTCTGACTTTTTGCAACTTTAATTAAGTTCATGGTAAAAATATGTGCTTTTCAGTTTTCTGTAAAAGAAAACTTGTGCAGGTTTTGTTTGTCCGTCCGCACTTTTTTCTGTCCGCCCTCAGTCTTAAAAACTACTGAGGCTAGAGGGCTGCAAATTGGTATGTTGATCATCCACCCTCCAATCATCAAGCATACCAAATTACAGCCCGCTAGGCTCAGTAGTTCTTAAGATCTGAAGGCGGAGAGAAAAAGTGCGGACGGACAGACAAAACTGGCACAAGTTTTCTTTTACAGAAAACTGAAAAGCACATATTTTTACCATGAACTTAGTTAAGGTTGCAAAAAGTCAGAACAGTTAATTACTGAATGTAAAAACCGAATAAAAACAGCGGAGTATTAAAAATGCCTGTGACAAACATCATGAAATACTAAAACTTAGAATTTCACCTTAATATATTTGCTGTACCTTACTAACCCTATATGCTTAGTTTTAAATTATGCGGTGCTGTGCACTGAACGACTAATCCTTTAGCTTTACTTACATCTAAGCATTTTGTCGCCTACTAACAAAATATATGATAAATGCGTTGTAGCTTAACGACAAATACAACAAGTAAAAAAATGCGCCGAAGTGTCTTCGGCCTAATCGAGTTTTCTGTACAGCGTATTATGCTGTACGAGCCGCGGCCCGTGAAACTTTCAGCCACGGCCCGGTGGTGGCCTGTATTATAGCGTTGGCAGACTTACGATCATGGCTAAATTTAACCTTGAATATAATAAAAAAAACTTACTGAGGCCACCATAAATAGGTCAATTTTTCGGTGGTCTCGGTATAATGCAGTATGAGCCACGGCCCAAGACCCTTTAACCACGGCCAGGTGGTGGCATGGCCTACATCGTTGCCATAAGCACGATCATAGGTAACTTTTACCTTGAATAAAATAAAAACTGCTGAGGCTACTGGGCTGGAATTTGGTATGTTTGATGATTGGAAGGTGGATGATCAACATACCAATTTGCAGCCCTTTAGCCTCAGTAGTTTTTAAGATCTGAGGGCGGACAGAAAAAGTGGGAACAGAGACGAATAGCCACCTGAATAGTCTACTTTTACAGAAACCTAAAAACGCAACTGAAGTCAAACAAATTATAGCTATTTCTGAAAATAAAATTCAATAGATACATTAGTCTGTATCAAAGGCGTGAAAAGGAACATATTCTAATTCGCTGCATAAGACCTGTCTGCAACTCAATGCAACATATAGGAGAACTCATATGTAAATTAGTAATTCATATACCATAATTGGTGAATAAGGATGTGGAGCGGATCTGACATTGGTAATCCACGAATACGTTCTCAGCGGAATAGGTGATCAGGATGAATATCGTCTAGTTATTAACAGCAAAAACCCTGCTTATGTGATGTGTTCCCATGGCCAAGCTTCCATGAATAATAAAAGTAATAATATGTGATCATTACTGCTATGAAAGCATGTAATTGAAGCCGGCTAAAAATTTTGTCCCGGAGAAATATTTTGAAGTACTCCATTTGTAAAATACATGAAAAGTCATCTTTTCTTGTTTTAAGTCTGAAATCATTTAGATAAATATGTAAAACAAAAAGATTTAACAACTGAACGATCGGTATAATTCTAAGCTCGGGTTCTAACTTGTAATATCTATCACCAGTGGCGCTAGGTTCATTTGCCATCACAAACTTCATAATAAACAATAACCACGTTTCTGGAGACACCATATACACTTCACGCTCTTTAGCCCTGTACACACACACACACACACATACCCCACCGACTACACCATTCCGTCCATGTCACGATTGAGGCTGAGGGCAGCTTCATTTCTCATAAATGGACACTTTACTACACCCACAAATGTTGCATCATCGTCATACTGAACAATCTTGTTTTCCAGGCCAACAACCATATCACTTGTATACATTAAAAAATAACAGCGGACCAAGAACACTCCCTGTGGAACTCCAGAAGAGATAGGTCTTGTTTCACTAAAGATCCCGTCCACAGCAATTCGCTGCTGCCTACCTGCAAGGAAATCTTGAAGTAATCCTAAAACATCCACCCACTCCAAGATTATGGAGTTTACTAGAAGGCAGCGCTAAAATCCATCTGAATTACTCTGCACTCAAAACCCCTGTCAAGGTTCCCTTGCAAGTTTTATTATGAATACTGGCACTTAAACCTAGTCTCTGTGTTCTAGGTCCTAATTACCACTATAAGCCATGCATACGTTAGAAAATTCTAAAAATTGTTTGAAATGAAAGGCACAACCGAATCTTTCTATCAATACTGATTTTTTCCCTAAGAACTATAAATTACCTACAGGAATACTATAAATTACCTCTCCTACAGGAATGCAAATATATTTATAAAATCGACAAGGTATAATCTGTGAAGGAATTTTTTTTTAAAGATAAATCTAATAAATGATAATGAGATACAGACAAACACAAAACAGATGGCAATTACGCAGAGAAAAACACAAAATAAAAAAAGATATAACAAGAATCCTCATGCCATCTGAAAACTGTGGAAAATATTCGGAACGCTACCTGTCCGAGGAGGGAAAATGGAAATAAATGCCTCGCACTCCTTGAAATATGATCGATAATCCAGAACGTGGCCTGGAAAACAAGAGATGGAGAAGAAAAAGAAGGATAAATTCCACAGACCTAGGTGGAGTAACATTATTTTTTCAAATGCCAATGCCTTCCAGTTAAACCGTCCGATATTTATTGCGGATAGACCAAGAGAGACTGCGATCAGAGAGGAAGAGGAAGATAAGTTAAGTATACCTTAGTTTAACCAGACCAAGCTCTTCGTTGGGTGAGTCGGTAGAGTTGCGGACTGTCACTCGATGGGCCGGAGTTCAATTCCCCGGCTGATGAAGGTTGATGAAGAGTAGAGGAATTTAAGCTGTAGGTTCCGTTGGTGATAGAAATTCATTTCTAGCTTAGAGATCGTTCAGCTTGGTCTCCAAAACTAAGGTATACTTAACTTTAACCAGGACCCTGAGCTGATTGCTCTCCTGGGGCTGGTAACCAATTGGATTTATTTTACGTGGCTAAGAACCAATTGGTTATCTAGTAACGGGACCTACAGCTTATTGTGGAACCCGAACCACATTATAACGAGAAAAGAATTTCTATCACCAGAAACACATTTCTCTAATTCTCCATTGGCCGGTCGGAGAATCGAACGCGGGCCCAGCAGAGTGCTAGCCGAGAAAGGAATTGGTCTGAAAGGTAAGTAGTGATAGGAGACCGGGAATGTGTAAAGGCGAGTAAGTGCAAGAAGAAGCGGAGAATAAAAAAAAAGACAGCTCTTTACAAAGCATACATCTGCGGAGACCACTATGAATACTTGAACTTGTACTAGTAAATGATTCTAATATCATCATTACTATCACTACAAAGTCAACGGTGTGTTGATTTGCTGGGTATCAGTCGTGGATGTAACATCGATTAAAATAGATACGAAATCATTCCATGGTAATGAATCGCAATATCTTCTTCAACATGAGACAATGCTAATGATGAGACTTAAGTCCCATTTAAATTATATGCAAACATAATGACGAATAAACAAGAACAGTAATCTTTAGTGTAAAAGACTGCTTTCATTCAAACTGGGCTGGTTAGGAATATATTTAAGAAAATTTTAAAACAGAAATTTGTTCATGCTTTTAGTCTTGGTTTAAATAAGTCAGGACTGATCATTTTATTGTTGGTTTGAATGAATCAGGACTAATCATCTCATTGATGACTGATATTCAACTTTTAATTACAGTTGAAAATACATGACTTATTAATTATGCATTTACCACGGAAAGCGCTTAGTGGATGTTTTTCATATTACCACCTGCCATTCAGCGATGATAATTAACGATATTCAACGGGGGATAAAATATGATTCTGAGTGAAATAACAGCAATTCTTAATGCATGGTAAAGACCTGTTCAATGTTCTCAACCAGGGGGGAATTTCCCCTTAGGAGGGAATTTCAGAGTTTCGGTGGGGAGGGAGGGGGAATTGTGACCACAGATTGGCAGGCGCAGACTGGCTCTAGGACCACACAACACGCAGTATGCATCGGTCCGCACTACTGAAAGGTCACGCAGGGCTTTCTCTTCGCTAGCTTTGAGTTTATGTTAGTATTTTGTTGCATATTATTTGGAATGCAACTTTTGAGGCAGACAATTCTGGAAAGGTATGGGGGAGAATGACATTTTGACATATGGTGAAAGGGTTCATGGGCCAAAAAATGTTGAGAACAACTGAATTAGAACATTCCAACAAACCTTGTGAAGAGGAGGAAGGTCGTCATGACATATAAAAAATATAGCTAATCCTGATATTATTCTTACTTCTTGGCAAAAGCTTTTACATACGATATCAAAATTAATTATCTTAACTGAGAGCAATTAAAGTCTAAAATACAATTTTCTGAATAACCTTTTCACACAACGCCTTTACCATATATATAAAAGGACAGTGGCTTGATAATATATATATACCAAAATAAACGGAAACATGGAGTTCTTATTTATATAAAGTAAAGTAAACGGTACAGGAATATTTGATCATTAAACTTTTAATTGACGAGGGACAACCTATAAAAAAAATGTAAATAAAATAACCTTCCTTACACAAACATCAATATTTCACTAAGTAAAGACAAAAGTCAATTCAACCTCACTGTTCTGTTTGCTCTTTCTAGAATGATGATGTTACTCTGAACACCAAAGGTTTACACTGGAAATAAACATATTTGTCGAGTATGAGAAATGGTTTGGTTATTCCTAAATTTACTTAGCTTCTGTTGGTAAGGGAACCACGTACTTGCACAAACACAAAGTTCAACAACCTGAGGACAGAATTCCTCTGCGTGAAAGGCATCTTGGCTCCAAAGGAAATAGTACTTTATTGTTCATTGGTACACATTCGGTAAACGAATCTCTTTTGTTATAAGTTTTTGTTTTGGGGGGAAATGAAATTTTCTTATACAAAATTACCATCCTCATAACGGACAGTAATTTTAAATTTACCTGCATCCAGATCCACCTAACTTGAGATTTACTAAGTACGTTCTACCACTGATATCATGAAGATAACTAAAAATAACACACAGTCACTACAAAGAAAAACCTTCAGATAAAAAAACTAGCTGTCAATCATAACTAAAACTTTCAGAAGCAACTGACATATTTTACAGTGAGATCCTACATCATGTGGTCCCCCATAAAATTGGTCTTGCACATAATGCCCTCCATGATACGAACCCACCAATAAATTAGGCTATGTTTATAAACTAATTTCGTTATACAACCTGATCTGACATCACCGAGGGTCTCACGTCTGTAGACAAATGAATAAGATGTGTGATGTCACACAAACATCTGTAGACAAATGAATAAGATGTGTGATGTCACACAGACATCTGTAGATAAATGAATAAGATGTGTGTTGTCACACAAACATCTGTGGACAAATGAATAAGATGTGTGTTGTCACGCAAACATCTGTACACAAATGAATAAGATGTATGTTGTCACACGAACATCTGTAGACAAATGAATAAGATATATATGTTGTTATACAAACATCTGTAGGCAAATGAATAAGATGTGTGATGTCACATAAACATCTGTAGACAAATGAATAAGATGTGTGATGTCATACAAACATCTGTAGACAAATGAATAAGATGTGTGATGTCACACAAGCATCTGTAGACAAATGAATAAGATGTGTGTTGCCACACAAACGTCTGCAGACAAATGAATAAGATGTGTGTTGTCACACAAACATCTGTTGACAAATGAATAAGATGTGCGTTGTCACACAAACATCTGCAGACAAATGAATAAGATGTGTGTTGTTATGCAGTACAAACATCTGTAGACAAATGAATAAGATGTATGTTGTCACACCAACAACACCGAGAATCATACGACGGTTACGATGAGGCATGACATGAGTGTTGCCCATCACTTACTGTAGATTATAAGAGACTATATGGAATGGAATTCAAATGGGACAGCAAGGATTTTAAATTTATTGCTTTTGGACTCTAAAATAAACAAGTAAAAAAATGCGCCGAAGAAACTTTTTTCTGTACGGCGTATAATAAAGTCCACCGAAAACAGACCTATCTTTCGGTGGTCTCGGTATAATGCTGTATGAGCCGCGGTCCTTGAAACTTTAACCACGGCCCGGTGGTGGTCTATCTATATCGTTGCCAGATGCACGATTATGGATAACTTTAACCTTAAATAAAATAAAAACTACTGAGGCTAGAGGGCTGCAATTTGGTATGTTTGATGATAGCCTTAGTACGTTTTAAGATCTGAGGGCGGACAGAAAAAGTGCGGACGGACAGACAAAGCCGGCACAATAATTTTCTTTTACAGAAAACTAAAAGGCATAATTTTTGGAGCACATCTTTACAAAATTCAGCGAGTTCAGATAAAAATTCTAATGAATTATTAACGGGTAATTAACAGTAACACACATCGAATTTTTTTTTAAGTTAATAACATTTCTGTTAAAGACAACGTAATCAAAATACCTAAGAGGAGGTTGTGACTCGCGAGAGCATTCAATTCGAGGATCCCACCGCGCTATAACTTCCCGGGCATTTTTTTCCAAGGCTTTGCAAGACCGGCTCCCGCCTCTGTCCTTTGGGCCAAGCAAACTTTCCACCAAGTCCACGCAACTTTTTTCTCGACAAACCTTGTATTCCATTTGCACTCTAGCCCACCAAAAAAAAAAAAAAAAAAAAAAAAAAAAAAGTTTTAATTCTATTCCCTTTTTTCTTTTTTTAATTAAGGCGTTGAATATGTTGTTTATGGTCTTTTAGCGTTTTTTTTTCTTGCATAGTAATCATGCACCTAATCGTAACCTTAATGTAAGCTGCTTACGTAAACACAAGAAACCGATTGGGAGGATTTCCGTTCTTCTATTGCTTTTCTTCAAACTGGTTTTTGCTGTACATTTACATCCCCCTCGCGCTCGTGCACACACAAATGTGTGTATATATATATATATATATATATATATATATATATATATATATATATATATATATATATATATATATACATATACATATGTATACATATATATATGTATGTATAGAAATCATCAACACACAATCATATATGGCCCAGTGGTTAATATGCTTTCCATCTGAGAGACCTGGGTATCGATATTGACGTGAGTCAGAAATTTATATATGTATATATATATGTATATGGTAGAGATATATATATATATATATATATATATATATATATATATATATATATATATATATATATATATTTATCAAAATTATACTCCATGACATTTATCAAAATTAACCATGAAATTCTTTCTTGCCTTGCCTTTGATATTCATGCGTGCATGTATTTCATCTGCTTCATTACTGCTGCATTTAACATTGAATCTTTCCTATCATAAAGCAAGTGCAAAACTACAATTCAGTGAGAGTTGAAAAACAAATTGCCGGACAGACGGCAGTTAATCCCTCCCGGCTTTCGAAGAGCTCCTCATTTTATCCTCTCTCTCTCTCTCTCTCTCTCTCTCTCTCTCTCTCTCTCTCTCTCTCTCTCTCTCTCTCATCTTTCAAATGAAACTGGGACTTGCATCTCTCCTAAGGCTTACTTTATTATTATTATTTCTGTAGATGAAACCTATTCACATGGAACAAGCACACCAGTGGGGCACTGACTTGAATTTCAAGCTTCCAAAGAACGTTGGTTCCAACATCCCCCGCAGACCCCACAATGCAGCAGTAACTGATCAATTTACAGAGCCACTAATTTGTCATCGCCCTGGGGGGAGACGCGAACCCGCAACACCTAAGGGACAATCCACGACACTAACCACTATACCAGTGGACCCTTCCTCTCACTTTAGCTAACCATTAACTTAGTTTTAGACCCAAGGTTCCGACTTCTCTCGGTATACCCAAAGGGGGGAATTAATCCTGCCTGCATTTAAAGAATGACCTGAAAACTTGGCAGAAGTTAAGCTTTCTTCGGCTGAGGAAATCTGATTCCAGAAAGGAAGATGGGAGGACCGGAATTAGGGAGTTCAGACAATTGAATTGCCTCGGTGCAATGAGAAAAAAAACGGTTAATTCATTTGATATTCATATCCTCAGAATAAATAAATATTGTAACAGACAGCCATATTTATTTCTTGCGACTAAGTCCTGACTTGTTAAATAGTGTAACAGACAGCCATATTTATTTCTTACGACTAAGTCTTGACTATTTAGAGTCCATTTTTATTGCAAAACTATAAATCACTTATGACAAGCTCAATTATTCACTGCCAGTTATTATCGAAATTCTCTTCTTGTTTACTTCGTGATAAGTTCAGCTGAATTACTGAAGCTCTCTAGGGTACTGATTTTTAAATGTCACTGTCAAGTTTATTCCTGATAATATTTTTCATGATAAAACTGTAGGTTTGTCTCCCAAGTCACAAACTATTCTCATCTCAACTGCGAACTATTTATGCATACTTGCTAGATAATATTACATTAAACATTTACAGACACCTCAGCCATCAATTTTGCAATTTTCCATACTTTACTAGACTTCTCAGCACACATCCTAGAATTCATTCCTTTTACTCACCCTTGCCACCATCCTAAAACCACAAACACTCCCTGCTTACTCAATGGCTCCATCCTAAAATTTGACACATTGTTCGAATACTCCTTTAACTTGTCTCTTTAACTCTAGATAATATTAATCAAATTTCTCCTTGAATGGACTCACAATATCTATACATACATGCACATACATACATACTGTATACATACAAACATACACACATATATGTAAGTATACGTGTAAATATATTTTACATATATTAAATACATATATAAATATATATATAAATATATATATAAATATATAAATATATATATATATATATATATATATATATATATATATATATATATATATATATATATTAAATATATATACATATATATATATATATATATATATATATGTATGTGTGTGTGTGTGTGTGTGTATACTGTATATAAACGCAAATCAAGTAAAAACCAATTTATCACCAATGTCTCATACTTCCCTTGAGTCTTGCTTTCCATCAGCCGGTAATAACGACTATTAGCAATTCTGTCTTAAAAATAAAACCCTAGAAACCACAGTGTATTTTTCCCTGGGGCCTGAGATTTCAGAGCCGGATGCGCGTGCGGGCCAGTAACTTACACAAGCCCAAACACAACTTGCGCCACATCCGGGAGCCTTAGAATAAACGTGCATAATTTCCTCTTCAACTGGAGTTTGGAATTTCTTATGAAAAGGGTGAGAACGTGACTCCTTCCCGAGCACGCTCTTCTGAGTTGAGCATAATCATTAGACAGTTTTAAAGATAGCTCTGCGATGCAGGAGTATGTAATCCTTGCAGAGAGAGAGAGAGAGAGAGAGAGAGAGAGAGAGAGAGAGAGAGAGAGAGAGAGAGAGAGAGACCTATTGAAATCTAAGGCATTGTTTCATGTTGCCATGCATTATCAGAATTATCAAGTTGATAGAGAGAAGGAATGAGGTAGAGAAAAGACAATATTAATAAAAAAAAAAATACCTTGTCTGATTTCTCAGCCACGCGTAGGGATATTTTTTCGAACATATTCTATATCAATCTGTTGATGGTAAAATTAAAAAGGAAACAGTATTATAAACACATTCGATATGGAGTCTCTCTCCAGGCTCTTAATATTCCCTTCATTGCCAATGGTCGACTTCCTTCTCCCTCTAAAATCGCCTTTATCCATTAAGGAGTGTCACGGATTTTGTTGAAAATTGACACAAATAGTTTCCTACTAAATTGTTCATTCTTTGAAACAGAGTACCCAGTGAAAAGCTGGTCTTCCCACATGTTGGAATTAGAACTGGATTATCGAATTTAAGCCACAGGCCAAGCGCTGGGATCTATGAGGTCATTCAGCGCTGAAACGGTAATTGAGAGTGAATGAGGTTTGAGAGGTGTAACAGGAGGAAAACCTCCCAGTTGCACTATAAAAACAAATTATGAGAGGGTGGAAGGTAAGATGGACGAAAGATAACATGAACGGAGGTACAGTAAAAGGAAATAAAGAGGTTGCAGCTAGGGGCCTAAGGAACGCTGCAAAGAACCTCGAGTAATGCCTACAGGGCACCGCGTGAGGTGCACTGATGGCACTTACCGGTATACGATAATGAAACCTATACACAACCTGTCCGCTAGCTTGCGCAAAGGTACGGTCAAAGAGTTTCTCCTACACATCCCAACCTTCCATCTATGCTAAATACATCCAACACTATTAGGCACGATCAAGAGCTCAAGCTGATGTCTGTGAAGGTTCTGTCGTCGGTTTCATGGACAGAAATGTAACAAACAAACAAAACAAAGATTTTAACTAATTTCCACTAAGGCCTGAATTCAAAAATTAACCAATATTTCATCATTTTCACAGTGAAAAGCTATGCGCACCTAACTAATAATAAAAAAACAACTAATTAATGTCTATATATTCTCTATTCATACTTTATTAATACATCCATACACAATCACACTCATATACACATTGTTTATATATACTGTATATATATATAATATAAACAATATATATATATATATATATATATATATATATATATATATATATATATATATACATATATACAGTATATACATATATATCACCAAATAACATCACATCAACCGTAACAACAATAAATTCCAGAATAACAACCCGTCAAAAACATCACTGAGAGAGAGAGAGAGAGAGAGAGAGAGAGAGAGAGAGAGAGAGAGAGAGAGAGAGAGAGTGCATACTTCCAGGCAGACAGTTCACTGATCTTTCCTGCCAATCAGACCTCATATTTTAAATCGATGAGATGCTTCCCATCCGCTCTATTAAAATTCACCTTCGAGAACCGTTCAAGGCTCGTGCACAACAAAGGCTTACATGTACTAGTAAAGTATACGTCTGAATTTAAACGAATTAAATACGTATATACAGATGAACTGCTTTTCAAACATTTGTATGGACACTAAACACTCAGGGAAAGAACGCTTATAGAAAATAATTACCTTAAAAACTTTAATTTCTTTTGAACTCTTGATGTAAATCATATAAATATATAAATATATATAAATATATAAATATATATATATACATAAATATATAAATATAAAAATATATAAATGTATAAATATATATATATATATATATATATATATATATATATATATATATATATATATATATATATATTTATTTCTGACTCACATCAGGACTGAACCCTGGTCTTTAAAGTGATCCGGGGTTCGGTCCCGATGCGAGTCAGAAATTTATTTCTGTGAAACGGGTTCCCATGTGTTCATTTCCATATATATATATATATATATATATATATATATATATATATATATATATATATATATATATATATATATATATAATCTTTATATATACTGTATATATGCATATGTGTATATATAATTTATATCAGAAATATGCATAACCCTTAAATTTTTCTTGGAAATTTGTTCAATCCCTTATATTGGTTATTAGAACTTTCCAAGTACTCAGGACTGTCCTCGAAAAGTTGAGGTAAGCAATGACTATACGGTTGGTCAAATAGGACGCAGTGTCCTAGGTGAGGTTAGTATATACATCAGAATATCAGATTATTACAAAGGGGTCATACACAGTCCTTGTACCATTCAGACGCAAAACAATCAATAACATTCTCTGGTATCTCAACTCAAACAGTAAGTATTTAATACCAGCTCGCTGAAAAATTATACCACACAAATATCTTAAAATAACTGGTTACCAAAATTATCGAGCACGAAATTCTACTATCAATTACTGACGAAATGAGTAAACAGCTTTACACAATACGGGATTAAAACAATAAGACATACCTTTACAGATTTCCTTCAAGAGTAAAACGGCCAATTTTGGTGTCACCACTACCCACATTCAGCTCCAAGCACAAGATCTGAAAGCATGCAAAGAGAGTCGTAAGTAATGGCGTATTATTCAAAATACGAAGCCTCAGTTATGTCAGTATATACACTCTAAGTTAAAAATATCAACTTACCGTTCTCTTATCAACAGCAGGGTGCTTCAATCCCGGTAGCTTCTGATTTCTCCGAAGATAGTTCGAAGTCCCTCACCTCTGAGAATTTTCGCCTTGCTTGCAATGCTTGAGGTCAGAGCCAAATCAATTTCTGTCTATGGTGCTTCCATCAATCACAAGCCACCCCTTGCGGAAATCTTCCACCGGAAATAAACGAAGTTCTAGCCCTAACCAACTTCGCTTTAAACACTTAAATTGCTTGCAATGCTCGAGATCAGAGCCAAATCAATCTGTGCCTCAGGTGCTTCCATCAATGACAATCAACTCCTTGCGGAAATCTTCCACCGGAAATAAACGAAGTTCCAGCCCTAACCGACTTCGCTTTAACACTTAAATTTCAATTCCTTTGAACCGAATTCAGTAATTAAATTATACAGAATCTAATGGCCGCTGAACTCGACGAAAAATAAAAGTATATCAGCGACCGAAAAAGGGAGGAGAACAGCCCCGAATATCTTAAAAAGATAATTGGAGCAATCCGGTTAGATAATTTGCTTAACCCGACGTTTTTTTACTACGGTTTCTTTTCAGAGGATGAAACCTAAATTGGATTCTGTAACAGACCGTAATTAATCACTGCTAACTCGACGAACCTTGCTTCCGCTAATCCGTTGCAGTTTAAGTATGCTTGTAAAATTTCCCAAAAGATAAAATTTGTAATGAAATATAAAATAAATCGAACGTGACGAGGAGACAGACACATACCTTTGAAGAATCCTTATCGATGATTTTGTGGGAGTTACCGAGGATATCCAGAATGAATGAGAAAGAGAAAGAGAGAGAGAGAGACAGAGTGAGATAACGTTATGTCAACGACACAGTGTTAACGCATTACAAATTCTTATCGAATAAAGACGAGAGATCCGTAAAAATACATTTCAGCATGACCGATTCAGTGTAATTCATTATTTTTAAATGCAATTAGAAAACATTAGCTTAACTGTACGATAATTAAAATGACGGTATATAATACTTGGATACTGAGTCTATTAACCACATGAATATTGAGAACAGACTCTTGATCGTGAAAATTATTCGGTATCAATTAGAGACCTTTAAAAATGATATTACACTTAAGCAATGCGAAAAGATATACGCATTGTGAGACCAAGATAATTCACGATATTAATGAGAGGTTACTGATGATGCAAAAGTGAAATCAGCCTCACGGATGATTAAACGCTGCGCAAATTGACAGTAAGTTTTACGTAAGATTAATTCGGTATAAATAAATACATTAATATTATCAGGTAATTAAACGTCAGAATTATCAAAAAAGACTATACATTACGGAGAGTAATTCAGTCATGGCAAGCAGGAAATTTTACTGAAAGTCTAACAACATAGATGTTATTTCATTAAGGTAACCTGGAATACATTTCAGACAGGACTTATTTGTCACGAAAATAAAAATGAGCAGAGTTCCGAAATAAAATGCATTTAATGCGGTAAACTACCAAATCATCATTAATTTTGTGACGTAAAAAATATTATACCAATCAATTATCATAAGCTCAGACAACATACGAAAGATAAATCGTATCATTTCCGATGAAGTCTTAATTTTATTCGGGTACACGAAGAATTTTAACGTCAGAGCATTATCTGTTATTTTTAAACTGCACGAGATGATATTATTTGAACTCGAAATCCCTTCCATCATTCCGGATATCCTTGGTTTATACCATGTGCAACTGGGAGTCATAACACTCTAATAAAAATGTATACAATTTTTCACAGTCATTATTCAATAAAAATCTACACAAATTTTTGCAATCATAAAAATTTGCAAAAATATACACACTTTTCGAAAACCTGGAAGAAAAGCCATGCATCTGTTAAGAAAAACAACAAAATCGTAAATATTGTAAAAAATTACCAACAAAAAACAAATGAACAACAGCTGTAAATCTTTGAAAATAATACATAAACCATAGAAAATCGTACCAACTCTACATGCAGATACCGTAGCCTACAATCACATTAAAACATGCACAAAAATAATAATGAATAAGCCAGACAACATACACTATACAGTTTTCGTTCCGAAAACACTCGATACACACAGCTGTACCAATTCGCATCAAGCACGAATATATACACTGTACACAATTTTTGAAAAATGGCCAGCTGTTTCACCCTAGTTAAAATGCAGCGTATTGCAGCAAACAAATAAAACCCTATAACACTCCATCCGCAATTTCCTGCCAACACTAAAAGTGCCTTTTCTTTTTCCCCAGTACAGTAAATCTCCTTGGAAATTAAGTCATTCCCAATGAGGTCCTTCTACACCGTAAAAGAGATGCATCTCCGGGAAACGCGGAGGCAATGGCGCGCACTCCATAACATAAAAATACGTCATTAAACAATCACAGGAATTACCTTTCCCAAACAAACAGTCATATAAAAAAAGATGACATCAAATGAGAAATGTACATACAATTGGGCATGAATTACCTTTTCTAAGCAGTCATCAAAAACATTAAGATGAAATCAAAAGAGAAAAGTACTACGTGCAGTTAATGGCAGTTAATTATAAAAATAAACACTATTTGAGTACAGACAATAAAAATTATCACTTCTAGCATGCGTAATGATATGTTGAATCCTTCACATCTTTAAAGATTACTTAAAATACAGTGTAAAATAGAAAAAGACTCCAGTTGCACATTGGTATGAGGGTACTTACCTTCCGCTGAACAGAGCCTGTCGGGAGTAAATAAAAATGCTTTTAACTGTCACTGTCAACCAAAGAATATATTGTCAAAATTATTTCCACAAGACGACTACTTCAAAGGAAACAAATTAAAAAAATTACGGTAATAACATTTAGATATATACCATGAAGATAACAATTACAAAACCCTCTTTATCAGTCTTTTAATATTAATACTCACCAGTACTATTTCATCATTATCACTCCACCATGAAGATAACAATTACAAAACCCTCTTTATCAGTCTTTTAATATTAATACTCACCAGTACTATTTCATCATTATCACTCCATAATAAAGCACAAGGAAATTAATTCGGGGAAGGTGTGACTAACCTCGAGCAATTATTACGCCAAGCAAACACTGGCAGTTTAGGCCTATATCTAAAATAACTTTCCTATTTCAGTGATTATCACCACTAATACCCTAATAATCTGATTCTCGGGATATTTCATAGGACTAAAGAAATGTTGTTACACATGGTTTTATGGAACATTGCCTCTAATGTAATTAATGCCTACATTGCACAATCTTACATGACTGTACCATAAATGTATAAACAGGTGTTGTCCCCATTAAATTAACTTGATTTCTTTAAGGTGTTTCTTCCATTGTTATTGTTATTAATAATCCGTGGCCAAATCTTCATGGCCATAGGAACTGTATAAATGTGTAATATGAAGCAATACCTTTTACTTTTGATCTTACGGTTTTAATTACTGAATGTACCCTACTGTCATCCGGTTATAGTGAGGTATATTTGCCAGCAGTTCATGTGGACTTTGGGAATAAATGTGTTTATTGGGGTGCATTTGGTGACACAGTGCTGTAAAATATATGCTCAATGTTCTTCTTTAGTTGTATACTGGGTTCATTTTCTTGACGATGGTCATGCCCTGCACAAATAATACATAAATAAACTGATTTCTTACTTAGACCCTTCCTATTCCTGGGTCAGAGAAGTTAAGCAACAGCAACTACTGGGTTGAGTTCCACACTCCTAACCAGGACGACTACCCAATGCCCTCACTCTAGCTTAACTACATACCAACTAAGCTATACTTTTCAACAACCATTATCAGTCAACCCAAGAAACCTGCAATTAAGCCCATTTCTTGAATGGAAAAACAATCCAAAAATTTTACTTCACTATAAGGCAGATTTAGATGTTTGAAATATTGTACAATATATACATGAAATGATTGAAAATAATAATAGTTTGCCATTCGTTTTAATTTCTCACCAAATACATGAGCCATATATTTTTCCAACTGCCTATCTCGTTTGTTGTATTCCTGACTTAGTGCACATCACTCGCTAATCTGTTTTCCCAGCCCCTAGTGACCCTACAACAGGATTAGGGTTGGGATACCAGATCCCAATGAATTACACAAACAGATGTGGTCTAACATGCAGGAACCACATGGTAAGCTGCTGGAAAAATATATGGTCCATGTCTATAACCACTATCAATCTCAAAACCCATTACTGTACATGGAACAAATGCATCACAGGGCCAATTAAAGGGTTGCATCATAATCTTACCTCCCCCAACTTGAGGCACAAGGTCCTATGTGACAGGCAGGGCTTCACATAGAGCCCTCATCTAACCTGAACTAGAGCACCACTAGGCATAAAGAAAATTACATGGATGTACCCTAACCTTACCTTCCTAAACCTAACCTACCCAAGTGTATAAGATCTCCTAAGCTAACCTATAGCACCATACATCGTAAGCAATATGCAGCAATTCATCCCAACCTGACAATGCAGTGTGGTTCCTAAACTGGCATGGGAAGCTGCATCTTTCTTACCTTCAGAAATGAACACATCATATAACTCACCTTAGGGTTGGGAGATATCTCTAGAAAGCATACATTTACTCCTGTCTTACTTCTGGTAAGCTAATTCATTCAAGTTAGAAAAGGCATTTATCACTGGAAATAAGGCATTTATCATTGGGATTATGGCATATCTAAATGGATAAGAAGTGTTTTGACTGTTGATTTCATAGAAAATTAATGATACAATAAATAAAGTTATCTCTCTGACCTTAAATTCTTAGTTTTCATTGGATAAAAAGTTACCTAACAGAAAAAAAGCCACACATGCACTCACGTAATAAGCAAGCACTAAATGTGACTAATATTTTCCCATGTCCATGCAGCAGCAGACCCTTTCAAAACAATTATGGACCTAGAATACCACCAGGTCTTCATATTCTCTTTGGTTAATATGTAAATTAATAGTATTCTATATGGAAGAAAAATTGCTACCATTCAAATTCTGTATTAGCAGGGAATTAAGGTATCATAGCACTGTATTACCAAAAGACTCTATAAGTTGTCATACAAAGTATTATAAAATACAACATGAGAACCCAAAGAAAGTGCTATTCATTTCCAAAAAAACCTACGCCTTACTTCCATGGCATTGAATTAGCCTGAATGCTAAGAGAACTAAGCCTAACCAGCAAGACCTAATAAATAACATGGCTATAACTTCACTTACTAAACCCAAAACTTAAATCACACTTAAGTATTTGGACTATTCCAACCTACCATGCAAAATCTAGGCTAAAGTTAGACCTAGGCTAACTTATAAGTGTGGTAAGGATGACATTTCCACTGACTAGGCCTATTATGGTTAAAATAAGTCTAATCCTTCGGGCCAGCCCTAGGAGAGCTGTTAATCAGCTCAGTGGTCTGGTAAAACTAAGGTATACTTAACTTATTAAGCTTAACCTTGCATAGTATCAAGTCCGTGTTTTAAGCACCTTATGTCTGGTGGTTGGATAGGGATAAATTCAGTACTGTACGGGGATGAAATTATTCAAACCAATTTCTTTAAGTTATGTGGCTTTTGCTCCTGCATGGACAATATCTTCTACAGTATTGTACTAAGAAAAATATCAACATAATAATTACGTTCTTTAGATAGATCAATAACATTTCAAAGAACATATCTCAATAGCATCAAAACTTACTTATATTTTACATAAACATAAATTCAGATAAACACCCTGATTTATTGACAATGCTTAACACACCCATAAGGTATATGTTATTGAAATTTATTTGTATTCATGAATTCAAATAAACACCTCGAGTTTACATAATACTGTACAACCATAAAGTATATGGTGGACTATTAGCCTAGGCTAGCCCATCCCTCGCCAAAGCCTAACCTTGTCAAGGAATAGATACCCTTCAAGTCAGTCAGATACACAGAAAAAGAAACAAATAACATCCACTTACACCAAATATAGTTCAACAAACATGTTTTTCCTTAAAATACCACTAACACCAACGTACAAAATTACAACTAAGTTTTCTAGTTGGGAGTCTTGTCGCACTGAACAAATCATGACCAATTATGCTTAAAACTTATACTGCACAGGAGATCAAAATAAAGCCGATGTTAAAAACATCCAGTGATTTAAATAATACATCCAAAGATAAAAAGGACAGTTAAGGAAATAGATCCAAACACTCATGATCAATCTTCCACCCAACAATGTGCAACAATGCAACCAACCAAAGAAGAACTTAGATCATGTGTCCCTGTAGAATACAACAGAGTATGTGCAATACTAGTCATGTAAAGTGCAGCGGATATGTGCAGTGCTATTACTTAAATACTGTACACTGTACTGCATAGTAAGCTGCTGGATGTACAGCAAAAATGTGTGCACTAACATAAAAAATAGTAGTCACTAGCTCAGTCTCTTAAATGTGAAGCACTAACACTACTGCTGATAGCATAGAAAAAAGTTTGCAATTTTGCTCATCACTAATTTGGTCAAGTCAAATAACATCATAATTTTACAAAATAAATTCTATTAAGGTTTTATGCACTGCCGTATCATGGTAACGTATTTGTTTAAAGCTATCGAAAACCTTATCACAGAACTTGATATTTGTTTTAAACGAGATTTAATGTGGTTAGCACTTTCAGGTTAATTTCCAAGGAATGAATTATATTAGTGACATACAACAGAAAATATATTTTAGAAAATTTTAAAGCCAAAAATCTTCATCCCTCCAATGAATTTCAAGTATGAGGGACTAACCTAAACATACAATAGGCTCTTTCCAAATTGTGGGCTTTATAGGCCTTTCATGACCAAAATGTCTTTCCAAGGAAAATAATTTCTACTGCACCACTTTAGGCTACTACTATATTGATGGACACTGCTTTACCGAATTCTTGAGTTGTAAAGTTGTCTGAATTACATGTGTCCAATGGAACAAATTCTTGAATTCAAATTGGGGCAACTCTTCACCAGTGTTCTAGAGTTTTGGTTTTGGAAACACTAAAAATCATTCTCTCTCTTACTCAGTTGATTTTATCACATTTTATCAATTCCATCATTCCTACTTTATTAATGATTCAAATTGTCATAAACATTAATACTGTAATGCTAAAGATTTCTCTAAATCACTTAAAATGATTAAACAAGGCTAATCCTATCACTGACATACAATAAGGTACTTTCTGTGCTGTACGACATTTTTGTACAAATTATACTATAGCCGATTCACTTAAGGTAGATTCTTGGGCCTAAGAGACGTTTGTTTGGCGGCCTCTGATTGGCTGGTACCGGGAGGTCTGCAGCTTGCTCACTGTTTCATTTTAACGTTTGTAGCTCAGAAAACTTGCAATATGTTTATATTTCTTCATTTATCTCACGTTTTACACAAGATAGGAAAGTTCTGATCATACCATAGGATTCGTTATTAATTGTACAACTAAATCGTGATTTTCTGAAACCAGTAAGATAAAACACAAAGGAATTACAACGAGTAGAAGTAAAGAGAGAAGCATTTCATTCTTTATACCTGTTTTTACATATCGTCGGATTTTGCATCATTGATGCGATCAAGATAAAATAAAACTAGTGTTTTCATACAATAAATTCACCCTGAATACGCTGGTGCTTTCAGATTTTAGATGCGTGTGATATGTGAAGAGAAAATGAAGAATATGTCGTATTATGTAGCATGACTCAGTTTGGCAGTAGTGCCGAGAGACGGTGATCTGCAAAAGCGTTGAGGCGCCGTTGACAGTTGCCAAAGCGATATGAGAAGTTTGGAGTTCTTGACAATATTTACCGTATTATTATATCATTAAATTTTCAATAAATGCATAGAATTCACATTATGACCGTCGAAATTTTTCACTCCAATATCATATATGTCCGTATGTCTGGACATATCTGATAAGAAAAAATGAATAATCATATGGATACATCTGGTTGTGTTGGCTTCAATTTAGTCTAGATGAGAAATTTGCATTCTGTAGGCTACATGATAAATAACAGGCTAAATAATTATGAGTTCATTATTATGGCCGCTTGCTTCTCTGGTCAATAACACGAAAAGCTGATGGTTTTTATATGTTCATTCAATGAACGAAAGTACATCTTATTTCTTACCATAAAATCTATTGGCGATGTAAAGAATATAAAATTCTGTCTTTTTCAGAATTTGTTTGAGCTGCTCTTACACCAGAACGTTTATTCCTCTATACATGTTATATTTGATAATTGATTGCAGGCCTGTTATTTATCATAAACAGTATGCAAATTTCTCACCTAGCCTAAACTGAAGCCAACACATCCAGATGCATCCATATGATTATTCATTTTTTCTTATCAGATATGTCCAGACGTACGGACATAATTATATGATAATGGAGTGAAAAAGTTCGACATTCATAATGGGAATTCTATGCCTTTATTTACAGAAAATGTAATGACATAACAATACGGTAAATATTGTCGAAACTCCAAACTTCTCATATTGCTAACTGGCAACTGTCAACGGCGCCTCAGCTTTGCAGATCACCGTCTCTCGGTTTCTACTGCCAAACTGAGTCAAGAACGGATGCAACATAATAAGACATATTCTTAATTTTCTCTTCACATATCACACGCATCTAAAATCTGAAAGCACCAGCGTATTCAGGGTGAATTTTTTGTATGAAAACACTAGTTTTATTTTATCTTGATAGCATCAATGATGTAAAATCCGACGATATGTAAAAACAGGTATAAAGAATGAAATGCTTCTCTCTTCACTTTTACTCGTTGTAATTCCTTTGTGTTTTATCTTACTGATTTCAGGAAATCATGATTTAGTTGTACAATTAGTACCGAATTCTATGGTATGACCAAAACTGTCCTATAAATATAAAGATATTTCAAGTTTTCTGAGCTACAGGCGTTAAAATGCAACAGTGAGCGAGCTGCATACCTCCCAGTACCAGCCAATCAGAGGCCGCCAAACAAACGTCTCTTAGGCCCAAGAATCTACCTTAAGTGAATTGACTATAGTGTACAAGCATAGAGATGTTCTTTTAGCTACATGACAGTGTGATGTAAATTTTTTTGCTTATAAATATATGCTCCACTAGACTGACTCATAGTTATATTTTTAACATAAAATTCATGGTCTTAATTCCCAAAGATCAGCAGACAGTGTTGTTTGGCTAAGAAAGAAATTGAGAGATTGCTTAGAACAAAGTAGTATTAATTGTGCATAACTTTATCCACTTCTTGAGAAGGTCAGTCTACGTCAAGTAATCTCTGCAAGGATAGCCTACTCAAATTTCTTTCAATGGTCTGTTTGTACAATGCAGTCATTGTCTAATAACTATGAACCACTGATTATTATGTGAATCTCAATCTGGAAATGTTTTGTACGAGTAGTGCAGGTGTGTGAGGTGTAGCTGCTTAGCCCAATATATAATTTATATATATATATATATATATATATATATATATATATATATATATATATATATATATATCACTATTCACAGCAACAAGCATTCTCCTGTGGGCACCATAAGAGTTAGAAGACCAAGGCCTACTTGGATTAGAACTACTGTACATGAAAGGCGGCAAGAGATGAGTGGAGATTACTGAAAGAAAAAGCACATGGAAGACATGGGGGGAAAATTTTTCATAAAACTCTATCTACCTAACTATATATATATATATATATATATATATATATATATATATATATATATATATATATATGCACACTATGCAAATCAATTAATTGAAGATTAATATATCAAACCAAGTACTAAGGAACTGGAGGATGAGGATGAATTCATGTAAAGAGAATTCTTTATACAGTACAAATTTATTCTTCATACCTAGTACCACAAATTTGTCCATACGCTTCTGCACACCAGTAAGGACCACCGAGGCGGTAGGTTTATCCAAAGATACCGTTAGAGGTCAATAAAAGAAGTAAATATTTGAGACGGGTCGTGGTTCGAGTGCTATTGGTGCACCTCTACGGCAAATGGAATGCCCTTATGTTCACCAACCATGAATGAGAGTGGTGTTTCTTTAAAATGCTGGGGGGAGAAAGAGAGAGAGAGAGAGAGAGAGAGAGAGAGAGAGAGAGAGAGAGAGAGAGAGAGTGTGTGTGTGTGTGTGTGTGTGTGTGTGAGAGAGAGAGAGAGAGAGAGAGAGAGAGAGAGAGAGAGAGAGAGAGAGAGAGTGTGTGTGTGTGTGTGTTTGTGAGAGAGAGGGGGAGAGGGAGGGAGATAACTGGAGAATAAGATTGAGAACGAAAAGGGAGATAAATATGCGATGTACTTAGGGAGAGAGAGAGAGAGAGAGAGAGAGAGAGAGAGAGAGAGAGAGAGAGAGAGAGAGAGAGAGAGATAAACATGCGATGTACTTAAGGGTATTTTGTCTTCCTGGTCGTATACATTGCTAAGATCTAATCCCTCTTGGTAGCGAGGGTTACTTAAGTTAAAATAGTACCATGTACATTAATTTTTTTAAGCGTTTTCATATGCCAAATCCGTTTACGAATATCTTTACGTTCTGTCATTTTCCCCTAAATCTACCACTCACAATGTTGCTTCCTTTGATACCTCAGAGTATCTTCCACTCATCGTTCTCTGAGTTCATATTACGTAAAATAACCTCAAGCAACAAAAATAAAACAATAAATAATTGAATTGTCAGCTCCCCCTCACCTCTCCGCATCTCGACACGAGTCCTAAGGCGTTCGTACGTTCTGGTGCAATCTGTTTCAATGTTTGCATTTTCATGACTTTTTTTCCACAATGTCGTTGGTTATGTTTTCACAGGTGCGCCCATTCTTGCAATTCTGGAAATCTAAAGGGTCACATCTTCTGGAAATGCCCGTCTCAGGTAAAAGACAAAGGAAACCTCCCAACAGCCCCACACACATACAGTATATACAGTATATGCGTGTGTGTGTGTGTTTCTGACGGAGAGGTAAAATATTTATATGCTGGAAAATACACACCTATAATAAGCGCAAGACATCAGTAACGGCCACTGTCAAGTTTCATCTTTCAAGCCAAATTATTAAAAAAAAAGAAAAGTTATCAGCTCCGGAAGATATCCATTTAATTGAACAATATATATATATATATATATATATATATATATATATATATATATATATATATATATATATATATATATATATATATAGCGAACTTTACTTTGTATCACTGTTCCGATATTCTGTATTTACGTCACTGAAACGACATATTTTGTCCAAATCATGGCTCAGTATGGAATTTTTAATCCGAGTGCAAATGAATACCAAATTTTTAAAGAGAAAATTTATGTTAAATACAATTAATAATAATTCATACAAATAAGTTTCATAAATTTTATGAAACTGCGGCTGCGTTTGTCAGTTAATTTGTTGTTGCTGCATGACGCCGACTGTTTGGTCAAGCTTTTTTTTTTCTATTCATGTATTTTATTTCTCATCAAAATCCACGATAATTCTTTTTTCATAACACGAATGAATGATTTTTGCTAGTTTTGATGGCATATTTTTTTATTAAAAGATTGCGTGAAATATATATATTTCATACCACCGTTTGGTAACCCTTTAATTTTCAGCGGTGAACTTTTATTTATGCTTTTCAATATACAATGCAATTTTCGCATGTGAAAATGACTTATATTGCTGCAAATTTTAGACAAACCTAGGCCTAACCTATCATGCATTCCGGCTTCCACTGTCCGCTACCATAGCTTTGAAGGAATTAATATGGGTATAACAACAATCAATGAGAATATACTAACACTGTTAAGGTACATTCCCTAAATATATGAAACTGCATAGCCTAATTCCACGGTACTTATTTCCTATGTAAGCTAACAGAACGAGTGAGCTAGCCTAAGATAAAATTTAAGTCTAATCTAGGAGAATGTAGCTGCCAAGTGAGGAAAACCCAGCAACCAATATAATATATATATATATATATATATATATATATATATATATATATATATATATATATATATATATATATATATATATGTATGTGTGTGTGTGTGTGTGGGGGGTATACAAAGATTAAATACAGTATCAAATCAATAAATAAAAATATAAATTATGAAAATACTAAGGAGAAGGAGGGCTCTGTTTAAGAATACGGTATGTGACCTGACTTGGAATATTTCTCCTGAACATTTTCAGTTTTCTTTCAAGCTCCATGCTAAAACTCATTAACAACATAACAACCAAACTTCCTTAGAAAAAAAATCTTATACTCTCTCTTTTTCTCATTTATCTCAATCAAAACCTTCAGCTAACTTTTCGAGGTAATCATACTAAGCCTGCCTTAGGCCCATGTAATTAATTCCCTACGCTGCACTTGATAACCTTTCCTTATAATCACAAACAATTTTTCCTCTAAATCAATCTACAGTCATCTTTTAGATGTAAACAAAAATAACTCCTGGCCTCCTCCTTTCATTTCCAACGGCGAATAAGTTTTGTTTTTAGCTGCAAATAGGCCTAAAAATTATCTTGGCGCAATAAACAAGTGTTAATTAATATTTCCTTCACAGCCACATAGGCCTAAAACCGTACTGAACGATAGCTAATTGAATTATATCGATGACTTCCCGTTCGTCTACTGCACATCAAACCTCACAATTTCTTAACAGCCATGTTTTAATACGGGATTTATTTATATATCTTATGTTCTCGATTTTCTTCACAAAATATTGCATACGTGTGTGTGTGTGTACAGTGTGTGGGTGTGTGTATATATGTATAGTATATACATATATATATTGTTTATTAATCGAATTTTTGGACTGAAAAATATAAAAGGTGTATATAATGCAGTACAGATGAGACAATCTGATACATATGTACAGAAGTAATGAGAAATTTACCGTCTTTTGTTTATGTTTTTACGTTCATCGCCGAGGGGCTGGTACCAGCTCAACGGGGAGCCCCTAAGGGATTAAAGCAATTTTATCAACAAAAGACGTCTAATTTCTCATCTCGTTATATTTCTCATATTATCTCACCTGTACTGCATTATTTACGCCCTCTTCTATATTTTTCAAGCAAAAATTTTTATCAATAAGCAATATTTCTGCGCGGAGGTCTTCCTCAGAATAACCTAAGCATAATTTCTTGAACATCTTTACACACTACGGTTGCAATAAAACTCGCAATACCTTAGCTCTACGTGGGGATTGTTATTTGACCATAAACTAAAATATCCCAGTCAACCATCGATAAAAACTCTATATACCAAGGCATTGCGTATGCCGGCTCAGCAATCTAATCTACAGACAGGCTACAGTACAACATAACTTTCAAATCTTTCTTATGCCTATTTCAGGGCCTACATACGTTAACCTACCACTAGCCTAAGCCTACCCCCTAGAAGGACCATAATAGCCTACGCCGCCATCTCTGATATTCATGAATAAATATGTAAGTGAATAAGTCGTGAATAACACGTACATGTGACACATGTAGGTGGCTGCACCGGCCTACGTGGTTTTCAAGGAGCACTGCAAGGAGTACATCAAGGACTCTAGAGGTTTTGGCCGAATATGTTTGCCGGTTCAACCATGTGACATATAAATATACTTATTTATCAACATTATTTGTAGGTACTTACCACCGTCTAACATCGTGACATCGATTGCTGCAGTTTCGAAGAAGCGTTCATTCAGATATGATAAATAATCCGTAAAGCGAAATCACCGTGTACAGCACATTTATCAATGTTCCACTACTGAATGAGCACAAGTTGGCAACACTAGGTCCCTGGGGCCCAACACATCTGACACCCACCGCCACCATATCTCCACAACAAGTAACCTCGACCACCTTTCCAGTTCTGAAACGTTGGTGATGTTTCTGTGTAAAGAGCACAGTCTAGGTTATGCCTAGACCGTTTGTAAGAGGACTATGTCCGAGTCCTTTCCCTCCGTCAGCAGAACACCCAACTGTCCTCATCCTCGTTTCCGTCACTTTCCTGTTCTGTAACGTTGTTACTGTTTCTGGGTAAGAGGGCAATGTTTAAAGTGTCAGTTTCCTCTGGTGGATAGTTTTATCTGTAAAGCCGATAGAATTAGAAGTTTTTACACGGAGTAATCAATGTTGCTGTTCGGTGGTAATTTAGTGTTCGAAGCAAATACGAAATGAGAGAATAACCAATCCAAAAACTGCTTTTTAGTGATAAATTGCTTTCTTTTAGTGACTCTTCTTTAATTTAATGTAAAAAAAAAAAAAAAAATGTACAGAACAGAGAAGTTGGGGAATAATCAAGCTCAACATTACAAAATAGAGAATCAAGAATGAAGAAGCGATGTTTATGATGTAAAAACTTGTTTTTGTATAGCCAAAACGGGTTTTTAATGTAAATTTGATAATGAATTTGTAACCTACGTAAATAATGGTATCTCTCACGAAGACTACAATTTAGTAGTGTTGGTCTAATTGAGCCTTCCGTGTAGGTAATGCGATCAGGAGAGGCTGATGCTTTGGAAGATATCTCCACAAATGGTTCATACAACCACTAAGAGAAAGGACATAGACGTTATTTCCTCTCTATGAGGAAACATCGTTTCAGGAAAACGAAACGTTGATGGCTGATGCACTACTGACAGTTATCGTTACAGAAGTCTAAAGTTACCACGCAGCCGCCTTCTGATGACATAGATACTCCCCCGCAAATTCACACGGAAGCTAATGGTGACTACTTACTTGTCTCAGATATTGTCATATGCACACACACGTGTATGTGTGTGTATATATATATAATATATATATATATATATATATAAAACCTCATATGATATCCAATATATATATATATATATTTATATATAGAATGCATGTATATATTACATAAAACCTCAGTGAGATCCACAGCACATGGCAACAGAAACAAACATCAGTGTTGTAAAGAGATTTCTGATAATTTCTGCTAGAATTACATTTCGAATTGGTAACACGAGGGACTCGAATTTTTCGAACATCAGAAATTCCACAGGAACCAATTTACATGTTTAATGAGTTTTCATTCAGTCCAGTATAGAGCGTAAGTACAGCATAAGGAGGTTTCATAATGAGGTAATAATATTCCGTAAGTTAAAATCAGCAAGCTTTTGACATGACTCGAAGTCGTATGTGGCAGCTGATTTGCTCGTAAGTTTTCATTTCCCTTAACTACTGTAGTATATCCGTCATATGAATATGACACGTAGAAATGTGTCTCGTAAGTGTAATGATATCAAATACTGAGTGAATTTTACGCAATTATGGTAGAAATGTACCTGCACAGAAGTCTTGTAAACAGCAAGTGGACCTTCTTTACATCGGCCTACATCTTGTGCCTACCCATTCTCCTCCCTCCCTTGCGTTTTCCCACATCTTGGGTCTACCCATTCTCATCTCTCCCTTACATTTACCTGCCTCTTGTGCCTCCTCGTTCTCCTCCAGAATAGCTACCCCTTTGTTTTTGTATCACTTTTGTTAACCTGTCAACCAGTCGGCATTTCCCTGAAATGTATTTCACTCCTCTCCGTACTTTACGTAACCGAGCCATACCAGGCAATGAAATATCTATTCTGTCAGGTTGTTCCTCTTCATTATTCTCTTTCAAACCTTCTTACTGTATATAATGACTCAGATAACAGATAATGAGAGATCCGGCCACCAATTCCACTACCACGAAGAATAGCTTATGTATGTGAGCAGCTGCGTATGGGTTCGACTTCTTTCAGTTACACTGGGTGCTCTCTCTCTCTCTCTCTCTCTCTCTCTCTCTCTCTCTCTCTCTCTCTCTCTCTCTCTCTCTCACACAAACACACACACACACACACACACATACAATACAGATTAATAGGGGCAGTATAAAAATCAATTAGTACGATGTAAAAAATGCAACTCCCAGGCTACTAATAAGGATGAATATAATTGATGCTGTATTTACGCCAGCTTTTAATTAATGGTAACGACGGATTTAGCTAAAGTTCACAGTGAGAAGCACTATAGAAGCCATGTAACTGATGCTTGACTTAGGTTATTAATCAAAGTTAGTAAGACATTTCAGCTTCCGTGTTTGAAAGCAAGATGCCAAATTCAAGTACGGTTTACGTTTTAGAACAAGCTCCGTCCAAAATTATGAATAATGTTCAACTTTTATCCAAACGTTGAAGCCAGGAGCACACTCTTTCCTACTATCTGCTGATGTCTCTGGAATTCACGCGTATCGATCTTATTTTCAATTCCATCGTCTCTATTTATTTATCACCTTTTCCTGTAACTTGTCTCTCTTGGGTTTATAGTCTATTGACTACAAACCGTAAAGGTTTCCAGCTGAATACCCATGAGAGTTTTTAGCTGAAGATTTAAAGAAAGAAAGAATGGGAGAAACAAACGTTTTTTACATAAGGGGTGGCTCCTGTAGTTATTGCTGCATTCAGCCAATAATAGCTGAATTAATGATGAACATCCTGTGCAAAAATAAAAAAATGCGCCGAAGTTTCTTCGGCGCAATCGTGTTTTCTGTACAGACCACCGACAATAGATCTTTCTGTGGTCTCGGCATAACGCTGTATGAGCCACGGCCCATGAAAACCTTAACCACGGCCCGGTTGTGGGGGACAAAACTGAAGTCAGTAAACTGTCCTGGTAATGTAGTATTGCATACCTTGTTCCAGGAACGTTATTTCCGTTACTGATTTTACTGGAAAGCATGACCTATGACTCTCAAAGTTTGCATAGGCCTATGGAAGGTTGCAGCCAAATCTGACCATATTCCTCTAATTTTAAGCATTAACGTTCAACGACTTTCGACGTCTTTTAACTGTGGCCAGCTCTTCGGTTAATGAGAACGTGCAGACACGCTGGCAACTATATTGGTGCGAGCCATTACTAGATGCAGAAGGAAAGAGTCTGTCACACCTGGATCATAATGGGCACTCATTGGTACAGAAATTATAAGTCATTGGTATCATTTATTTCTCGCAGAGGGAACGAGATTGAAAACACTAGGGTCCTTTTACTCTGCTCAATTACAGATCTCCACGTTGAAAGCATATGGCCATTTTAAGAATGTAAATTGCAATAGGCAATATACCGTGTGAACAAGCTTGCCTTTTAAGTGCATTCTCTCTCTCTCTCTCTCTCTCTCTCTCTCTCTCTCTCTCTCAATTAACCAGTCAATGCCAGTGCTTTTGATGGACCAATTCCGCTAATGCAATATTGAACATTTTTTAGAAAGAGCGAATTTTACTGAAAGTTGACGTGACAGGTGACGAAAAATTAAAATAATTTCCAATGCAAAATTAATCTGATGCTTAAACTCGTCGTAAAAGCTCTTTTTACACAACGTAACTGAATGACGTCATCAGCGTCCAATAACGACCCTGATTGCGAGATCTAAGTAGGTCAATGAATTCAAGGACCGGAAAGGCGATTGACTAAACCGTTAGAGTAAGCAGCGATCCGACGGCGTAAACGTTAAATAGACTTAATGACTTCTTTAGGCCTAAGACTTGAGCGAGAAGAGTGGATGCAGGTAAATTGTCGAGGAGAATCCAGCATTGCCAATGATATCTTATTAAACATGAGCGCATATCCTTTCGGAGCAAGACAAAAATCATGTATTGGTTGAGATTAGATAACTGTGCACAGGGTGAAGGAAGACCTTTGGACCCTGACCGATTGAACTGACATCTCTGTGATATCCGGCTTGTTACTACTATGCCAGAATGCAAATACGTCTATTAACTACCGAGTATTCTCTCTCTCTCTCGCTCGCTGGCTTCGTGCATGCATGCGTCTAGCAGAGGGATTAATCTCTCTCCCGTCACCCGCCAATACCATCGCTTTAGAATCTCGCAATTCCAATGACACACCGGATGCGAGCAAACGATGGAGGTCGGCAATTTTGGGGCGGAAAATCCAGCCTGCTTTTCTTTATTTTGTTTGTTGTGTTTGATTTACGTTCTCTCCGGCCGTTAATCAAACAGACAGCCGACTCCGTTTTATGCGGAATTCCGACTCAAGCGACTGGTTAAAACTTTGTCGCGTTATTTTATATATATTTTCTTCATAGCGATGGTTAAAATAGGGAATATATATATATATATATATATATATATATATATATATATATATATATATGTAATAGTGTGTTCAGCATTACTCTTTGTTTCCTAACACGAGATGGCTCTTAAGAAAAACTAATAAAAATCAATCAACAATACTTTAATTTTTAAATTTTAGATCCGACGACAACAGCCCCTCATACTTAAACAGAGTCTCATCAGCAGTCCGTCGAACCCCTTACTTCTTGCCGTCTACCACTGTCTTACACACACACTCTTGCTATATACCTGGAGGTATAATTATAGGCCTAATAGCTCCTTCAACCTAGGTATAGTCACTGCCTTAGTGCGTACAGTGGCCATAATTATGCATTTAAAATGTTTCGGTATACGTAGTAAAAAATACCACGATGGAACTGATACTAAAATTGTCATTATTTCAAATGCTGTTGAATTTTTTGTTTGTCTGACTAATAGTATTTGTGTCCTCCTGTTGACAATGGCAGTCCTTCCTCCTGTTTATTGTACCCTAAGGGAAGTACTACCTCTTCATAATTTTGGAATCTCTCTCTCTCTCTCTCTCTCTCTCTCTCTCTCTCTCTCTCTCTCTCTCTCTCTCTAAGCAATAATGCATCCCTCTCTCTTTAATGATATTTGGGCTTCGTATTTTGCTCTCTATTTTCTCTCTCTCTCTCTCTCTCTCTCCAATTGTTTTGATACAGCAAATTCTCATTCTCTCTCCACCGTGATTCATTTATCAATTTTTCCTTTCTCGCGCGCCAGCGTACAGAAATAGTATTTATGCTCCTCTTCCGAGTAGACATTTCTCTCTCTCTCTCTCTCTCTCCGCCTCTTTTCAGGCATATTATGAGACCGATGTGACACTTACAAACAGCACAATAGAGAACCGAGCAATCGCTTGCCGCCTGCTCCCCTGTGGCCTGTTAGCGGGACGCAGCTTACTCGTATATTGCTCACTATTTCTTCTCACGCTGAACTTCCCCGGGAGATCCCACGCTCACTGCCAGGATGAAGTGTTTTAGTGCTTTTCAGTTGCAAATGTTGGGTTCTCTCTGGTTTTGCGACGAATGTAAATTTCTTTTTATATTTGTTATCGTTTTTGTAACTTTGTGTCATGATGATTTGTTGCGTGTCGGATATTCAACATTCATTATGTCTTGAATTCTACTTATCCGATGTCTAATGTTCATCATTTATCATCGGCTTTTTATTGTCATAAGCGTAACTGTTTATGTAATAGTATCTAAGCACTATATTCATTGATATGAAAATGTTATCTAAGCACTATATTCATTACTATAAAAGGTTTTTAAGCACTATATTCATTGATAGAAAAAAGTTGTCTAAGTACTATATTCATTGCTATAAAATGTTATTTAAGCACTACATTCACTGATAGAAAAGTCATCTAAGCACTATATTCACTGGTATAAAAATTTTAGCTAAGAACTACTATACAATGGTATAAAAATTTTATCTAAGCACTATATTCATTGCTATAAAATGTTATTTAAGCACTACATTCATTGACAGAAAAATGTTATTTAAGCACTATATTCATTGGTATAAATGTTATCTAAGCACTATATACATTGGTATAAAAATGTTATCTAAATACTATATTCATTGATAAATATTTTATCTAAGCACTATATTCATTGACAGAAAAACATTATGTAAGCACTATATTCAATGACATAAAAGTGTTATCTAAGCACGATATTCATTTAAATAAGAATATTTATATGCCAGCTTCTGACAGGCTTTTTAGAATTGGTTAAAAAAAGGGTTTTTGAGGGAATGTTATCTATAAAAAAAACTCTTGATTTAAAGCCAAGCAGAGATAAATAACCTTACTGGTATTCAGAACAGTTCAACATTACTAAGGTCATGTAATTCTCTTTATTGAATGGCTTGAATTTAAGAATAGAATATATAAAAATAAACAATCTAGCCACTGATTGATTATCAGGCTGCCAAGCCCCGTAGGGGGTCAGTCCGTAGTGCATCTCACGGGGTGCACTGTAGGCATTACTAAAGGTTCTTTGCAGCGTCCCTTCGGCCCCCAGCTGCAACCCCTTCCATTCCTTTTACTGTATCTCCATTCACATTATCTTTATTCCACCTTGCTACCCACCCTCTCCTTATTTCATAGTGCAATTGCGATGCACCAGTTACACCTTTCAGACTACCTACTCATTTTCATTTTCCCAGCGCTGAATGACCTTATAGGTCCCAGTGCTTGGCCTTTGGCCTAAACTCTATATTCCATTCTATATTCCATTGCATATTCCATTCCATTCCATTCTATATTCGATTCCATTCTATATTCCACTCCATTCTATCAGGCTGCCAAGGCAAATAGATAATTAAGATTATGACCTAACAAATTGCGGAGTTTCTGACTTACTTTAGTATTTCCTGAATCATATAACCTGTCTCTTTTCAAGAGGCGGGTCTATCATCTCCCAATAGGGGTTAAGCCCATTTGCACAATTTCAGCTACCAATGCGGGCATATTCTGGGCATCCTCTTGCTCGGTTCTGTCTCTGCATCATTAACACTTACAGTACCGTGAAATAGCTGCAGTACTTTAGAAGTCATAAGATAAAATTATTATTATTATTATTATTATTATTATTATTATTATTATTATTATTATTCATGAGATAAACCCTTATCCATATCGAAGTAGCCTTCAGGGGGCAATGACTTGAAATCCAAGCTTCCAAAGAACATGTTGTTCAGATGATAGAAGTTACGGAAGATAACAGGAAATACAGAAAAGATCAGTTGTAAGAAGTAAAAATAAATTAATACCTTAATAAATAAATACATAAAAATATAGATAAATTATAAAAAATTAGCATCTAAGAAATACAGAGAGAAGAAATCAGTTATCAAAAAAAGAGATAAATTAATAACTAAACAGACACAGTAGATTGATAAAATATAAATAATTTTAAAATCAGCGTCATTTCTTCCTTATTATGACTCAGAGAGCAAGGGTCAGCCAGACTATTTCTCTTGGTGGAATACCTACTAAACCATCTGGCATTCTCTTTCGTCAAAAATCAATGATGAGGACTGTGTAGTGGAGAATATAACCAGCCTACGTTAATTAGTGAACATTACGCCCCCACGGCTATGAAGTTAGAGATGTCAGTGTACTTGTTAGCAGACAAAAAACGAGGAAGGAGTATAACGTACGCATTCCTCGCTCCAGCTAGAAATCAGGAGATATGCTGTTAGCTTCATGATAACGCACACACACACACACACACACACATATATATACACACACACATATACACACACATATATATATATATATATATATATATATATATATATATATATATATATGTATGTATATATATAGGTCATATATACTGTATGTGTATAAACATACATACATTTATATAATATTTATATATAATATATATACATATATAAACATAAATAAATACATACATACACATATATATGCTATATATATACAGTATATAATAAAGAAAAACAAGTCAAATTTTCTCAAGTTCTTGCTAGAATTCATGCAGATCAACGTAATAATAATAATAATAATAATAATAATAATAATAATAATAATAATAATAATAATAATAATAATAATAATATCTTTTCGAATAAATCACATAATGTAAACCAGATTACACATTCCTTCACCAGATTTACGAAACAGACAAAAAACTCTTAAAACACAGAAATATATATATAAAAATGGTGTTTTTAATGGTCCTTCAGAGCAGGGTGACTGGACCCTCTTTTTTTGTGCAGTAATCAGCAGGCTAGAGTTCTCTCCCTCTCTCTCTCCCTCTAATCGACTGGGCGCATCCCTGCAAACTCTGGTGAGCGGGAAATTCGAATGAGGTATTACAACAGAGACAATCTTTTTTGTTATCAGGAGTTTTTTTCCCCGTAGGAGGGTAGTGTCGTCAGTGCACCTCAAGGGGTGCACTGTAGGCATATTACTGAAGGTTCTTTGCAGCGTCAGTTCGGTCCCTAGCTGCAACCCCATTTTCATTCCTTTTACTATACCTCCATTCATATTATCTTTCTTCCACCTTGCTATCCACCCTCTCCTAACAATTATTCCAAAGTGCAACTGCGAGATTTTCCTCCTGTTACACCTTTCAAACCTGCCTATTCTCAATTTCCTTTCCAGTGCTGAATGACCTCATAGGTCCCAGTGCTTGGCCTTTGGCCTAAGCTCTATGTGTCATCAGGATCTTTTTCAATATTACTCTTTAGTGGAAGCTGTACTTCACGCGGAGCATTGCCTAGACGGATTATGTAACTCTTAAAATGATATGAAAATAAGGGCAGATAAAAAACAAAGATATTTCTTATTTTGAAGTTACTTTTACAGTTCAGTAACAGCTGAGATGGACTGAATATGTAATTTAGGCCAAGGCCAAGCACTGGGACCAATGAGGTCAATCAGCCCTGACACGGAAATTGACGGTAAAAATGTTTGAAAGGTGTAACAGGAGGAAAATCTGGCAGTTGCACTCTGAATCTGTTGTCAGGAGAGGGTGGAAAGTAAGATGGAAGAAAGAGAATATGAAAGGAGGTACAGTGAAAGGAACGAAAGGGGTTGCACGCTGCAAAAGAACCTTAAGTAATGCCTACAATTAAATGTCCTGAGCCTTAGCCATAGTATGAAATCGAAAGTGCTCATATTTTTCTAATAGAAAATTCAGTCTTTAAAATTATTTCTAGGTCATTTTCTCAACTTGGAAATATCACTAACTGACTGTAGAGATTTTGGTAAAGAGGCTTACGGCGCAGAGGGAATTATGGCAATGCTACAAAAAATATATTAGAGGTCTGTTATATCATGATTGAAATGTCGAAATGTTAGACACAGAGAAATTTGAACTTTATACCAACTCTTTAGACAGGTATCCATTTCAACTAAATTAATCTAGTAAGCTTTTTTAATCCTTTGATAAGAGGATAGCTGTCACCCTTTTGGTTTATAGCTGGAATTTTTAAATGTGATTGAGAGCCCCTGTTTCTGTGTAATGTGATATATATATATATCAAAGGATATATATATATATATATATATATATATATATATATATATATATATATATATATATATATATATATATATATATATATATATATATATATGTATGTATGTATGTATACACGTGACCTTATAATACTCACAGATATTAAGCCACAAATGTCACATGATATTCCCTTTAACTAGGGAATAACATAAACCGAAGGGGAATTCAAAATGATGAGTGCATCGGCTCCGGCCAATGCATATGTAAGGAGCCTGTGGCTTTTGATTTCCATACAGTGATGTACAGTGATGAAGAGCCAACTGTCCACTGACGGGCGGTTGCACTTGTCAGTTACGATTTCCCTTGGGTGCAAGTTATTCCCAAGGGAAGGTGAATTTGATATTAAGTGGTATTACACACACACACACACACACACACACACTATATATATATATATATATATATATATATATATATATATATATATATATATATATATATATATATATATATAGTCTATGAGGCTATGAAAGCGTAGCCTCACCCTTTCTGTATTTCCTGTCACTGCTCTTATTTCCTAATGAGCACCATATTCTTTGGAAACTTGAATCTCAAGTTAATGGCCCCTATTGGTTTGTTCCATATGAATAGGGTTCATCTTCTGAATAATAATAATAATAATAATAATAATAATAATAATAATAATATAAAGCCACCTCTATTGCAACACTACAAAAACATCAAAACTTATTTACAACTTAAAACTAATTATCTAAAAATGTTATGGCAAGGAGTGCGTCCAGTTTGCTCATCCCTAGACTACTATCGATCAAATCGACACGATTTTTCTCTAGTGAACATGATTCAACAGCGTTTCGTTTTCTAGTATCTTATAGAAAGACCGTCGTAATCATGGCGAAAATGTCGTTTGAATCTTCATTCCAAAACAGCTGAGATGGGGAAGGTGCCACAGTCTAGACTCTAGACTCTAGAGCCACCCCTCTATTTGGAGGAATCTCCAGAAATATTTTTGTTCATCCTTTAATTGCTGAATCCCTCTGGTAATGTATAAATATTTTATGTGTTATTGTGAAACATTCAATACGTTATCGAAATTTTTACAGAGAGAAATCTACTGGAACTGAGAGAGAGAGAGAGAGAGAGAGAGAGAGAGAGAGAGAGAGAGAGAGAGAGAGAGAGACTTCAGCCAAACCGTTGATCACTAAGAAACTACAGAGGCAAACCTCACTTACCGGCAACAGTGTTGAAGCCTACTGTTGAGTCATGTTTCAGGAAAAACAAGAACAAAATACGCCGAAGTTTCTTCGGCGCAATCGAGTTTTCTGTACAGCGTATAATGCTATATGGAACTTTCAGCCGCGGCCCATGAAACTCAGCCACTGTCCGGTGGTGGCCTGTGTTGGTACCTATATCGGTGCCAGAAGTACGATTATGGCTAACTTTAACCTCAAATAAAATAAAAACTACTGAGGCTAGAGGGTTGCAATTTGGTATGTTTGATGATTGGAGGGTGGATGATCAACATACCAATTTGCAGCCCTCTAGCCTCAGTAGTTTTTAAGATCTGAGGGGGACAGAAAAAGTGCGGACGGGCAGGCAAAGCCGGCATAGTAGTTTTCTTTTACAGAAAACTAAAAACTGCATAACGTCGAAATCAAACAAACTCTGTTCACACACTATCTATATGCTCACTGATCATACAAAGTATAACTGATACCGTGATGTAGGTCTAACACACGCTTTACATACCTGAGGAAAGAAGAGCACCGTTAGCCTAAGCTGGTTGGCGCATTGTGGTTGTTAGCGGAGGGAAATACGTAGTTGTTTAGTAGAGAATCCCTTTGTGCCTCAGTTAACCTCAGCAGTGAATCAGGTATCTGGTGTCAGTCGACTTTGGTGGGTCACAGCCTTGGCATGCAAAGAGAGGGGATTGATAGTCACCTGGAACCATTTCTATGAGGACTTGAAGTGTGTGTTTCTGTGTGGATAAAACCCACACCAAAGTACGCAGGCGTTATTAGACCAATGCAACGGTGTGAGCGTTCGCCTCACCGTTTCCATTCCCAAAAGAAGTGGAAATTAACCATAAATAAATTGTGCCTCAATTACCCCACACAGTGAATTAAGCGGGGGTTGGATATTGGTCAAGTGTTTGGTGACTACTAAGGCAGATTGCTATGTAGTGTTCATTTATTATTAATATAACACATACCATACAACGAGTTTTTCACTGATTTCAGACCAATACATTAATATGCAAGTGTGGGCAGAGCACCTCTAATTATTAATGTGAGTAATTGTAATCTAATCGAAGTTACCCAATATGCAGCTGCACTGTCGTCGCGTTCATTCCAGTGCTACCAACATTGCCGAATAGGTATCTTGGCTAAAGGGTTATTTACCATAATGTCCGCGTTGAAACTAAGTTCGGAATATCAATAACTTATGTGATTACGTATTCAGCTTCACATACTGCTGTATTCACAATGCATAAATAGATTCTGGTCTACGGTGAAGTAGAAGGACGCTAAGACACCCCTTCATTCATTTCACTTCTGCCGCCACGGCGGTACGCGGGGGTTTCAATTTCAAGTGTCTCATTCATTTCAAGAGTTTCCACGCCTTCAGTTCTATTTTATACTTGGGTAAGTGTTTATTTGGATCCAACCCTTCGTATTTTGAGGAAATAATCAATAATAAAACGTAGTTACTAGTTTCAGAATTGTGTACGACAGTTCTTGATCGTGTCGCTGGCAGCTAGTTTCAAAACGTTACTCTGGCAACGTCTTAGTTTCCAGTGAACTTCTATCCTGATAATGTGATCTGTTCTTATTATTGTGCAGTTGAAATCGCAGTTAATTTTAACGTGAGGTGGTTCGTGTCAAGGATTCACGTGTTAAATTCGTTGTGGAAGGTACATTTACAATTTTCAGTGGGATGCAGTGGCAGCCTATGGTAATTAGTGGAGGTCTGGATTCGAACCTCCTTGCTTGGGAAGAGGGCTCTTTTCATTTTTAGGTCGAGGTAACTTTAATAATACTTTATAAGTGATATCCCGTCCCTTATATTTCCGAGGCCTGTTTCAAGATTAATACTGTGCAAGTGGTCTCCCGTCACTTATATTTCCGAGGCCCATTTCATTTAACATTAATTAACACTTTGTAAGTGACCTCCCGTCCCTAGATTTCCTAGGCCTACTTCATTTTAACATTAATATTTTGTAAATGACCTCCAGTCTTAGATACCCCAGGCCTATTTCATGAACAGCTATTTTATTAAGTGTAATGTAGGGCAGGCAATGTTGTCAGTTAGGCCTATATTCCGATGCTGGCAGGCGTTGGGAGTTGTATCTGGTCATATGTATTTAAACCAAACTTGCTTTCTCCTGCAGATTTAATAATTGAATTTTAAATACAATAAAGGGGTCCATTTTGTGATGGTGTCACCGAATTTGCCTCAGTTTTGACTTAACTTGGCTATAAATATCATACATTCATCCACTTGATCAAGCATGAAGGCAAACTTGCTTGAGCAAGCTTTATTTTGTTGTCTGAGGTGACAGTAGAGGTATTAGGCATAAATTATTCTGTTTAAACTGCTTTTTGAGTTTGAATACAATTATGAAAATGTTTTGTGAAAAGATTTTCTTACACTAATAATAAAGATGTCATTTCGAAAGGGGTTCCTGTAATCTGACTTGTATATAAATAGTAAACATGAACTTTATTTACAACGGTAGGTACGAGTATATAGGCCTATATTAGCCAAATACAAAATTTGAAAAATTACGGGGTATAGCGCATCGTTATCCTTTTAAACTGTACTTTAAACACTATTCAATAGTGCACATATATACATATACATACATACATATATAATTAGACGTACAATTATAAACATTCTCTCTCCGTGAAAAGCACTACTAAAGTTTCATGTAAACGGCTACTAGCCTTATAAAGCAATGATCACTTTGCAATTACAAGCAAATTTTCTTAATGGTTTTCAGTGTTTGTATACTGTAAACTTCCATCTTTCCACCCTCTCCTTACAGTTGTTTTGTAGCACAACTGCGAGGTTTTCCTCCTGTTACACTTTTAAAACCTTTTTACCCTCAATTTTCCTTTTACCCTCAATTTTCCTTTTAGTGCTGAATGACTACATAGCCCCCAGTGCTTGGACTTTAGTCTAAATTATATATTCCAGTTCAAATTCCAAACAAAGGGCAATAATTTGATCTAAAAATTTGCCTGGAACTAGAGTCTTCTAGAACCAACCCTCTATGAAAGGGGTGGTGACTCTAGCCTGTATATAACGGAGCTTGGTCAGCACGAGTAAAATGGGGTTCGAATCCGTTCCCCAGTCGCCCTCACCGACAGGATTTATTACATCGAGGCAGGAATTTATTGGAAAACAGTCAGTACCGGAAACAGTATTAGGCAAAGCACATAAATATAATTAGTTTTACAACCAAACTGCTGAGATCTGATATTTATCCTATTGCGGTTCGGGCTAATAATCTTGTTTTAGAGGTAATACTCTTGAGAGTGGTAAATGATTCATGGGGTGTGACAACTCATGTACAGTAAATGCTTAGGCTCTACCGGTGATTTGGTAACGAGTTATGCCAATAAAATAACTTATCAAATGCCAATTTATATCTACTGTATGTATTTGCATTTTATGCAAAATAGGTATTAATCTCAGTTTTTGGTAACAGTATTAATACAGCGGGGTGATTTGATAACGGGATACGCCAATGAAAATACATATTAAATGCCAATTTATATTTTTTGGGGGGTTTTATGCAAAATAGGTATATAATCAGGGTTCGTTAACGATCTTTTATTACAGTGGTGTTCTGACGATTTCCAAAATGAAACCCCCACCTCTCTCTCTCTCTCTCTCTCTCACACACACACACACACACACACACACACACACACACACACACACACACACACACACACACACACACACACACACACGCTTGTGTGCCTATCGAAGCATGTGTGGGTTGAGCCAATCTGTTTGACTAAAAGACATCAGTCGGTCGATCGTGGTTGAGTTATCGTAGGGCAGGAAAATCTAACAATTTTCCTCACACAATTCTTCTAAGCTATTCCATTCTGATTGACTCCTTCTGTTCTTGATGTTTATATGGAGTTTAACCTTAAGATATTGTAACATGACTGTTAAAATTAAAATTCCTGCCTACGGGAAAAATAATGAACATCTACTGTAATCGGAAGCCCTCTCCGATTTAGCTAGCTTCTCGCACTGTGCTACACACACACACACACACACACACACACACACACACACATGTACGTATGCATGTATGTGTAATTTTTCACCCAACATCTATGTCCCTTCGGATTGGTTGGCATCAGGTGGATACAGCCTCGGGTTACTTATGCACAGGCCAATGGTTAGTATACTTGTATTATCTAGCCAAAAGTCCCGTATACGATTTTCAAGCAAGTTAGGACTCTTTAGGCATAGCCTTCGTTGACCCATGTAGTGAATTAGTATCAGGTAGGCCTAGCCTAGTTGGGTGACTGTGACCGGTTCCTACCAGGGCCAGGGTGGTGTAGGGTATCCGCCTAGTATCCTGCTAAAAACTGAAGCTCCCGCGCGCACAGCACACAAACACACACACACACACACACACACACACACACACACACACATATATATATATATATATATATATATATATATATATATATATATATATATATATATATATATATATATATATATATATATATATATATATATATATATATATATATATATATATATATATATATATATATATATATATATATATGGTTACTTAGTAGAGGGGCTTTCCCCAGAGAAGATACGACTGATTTCTGCCACACTATTACTATAACTGCTGAATTGTGGATGAACTGTGTGCAGAAAACTTTTGTAAATGTATAGATATTTACCCATTTTATACGGGGTGGACTAGTAAACGGTAGGCCAGGAGCGGTAAGGAACCTAGGATAAGTGAACCAGGTGTTTCGCCACTTGGTCTCACCGCCTAATTTGGCTAATTTTTAATTTATCTGTTTGCATGTGTCCGTAATTTAACAAGTCACATGATGAAATCTGTCATAAGTCATGGCAGAGGAAAGGTCGATCAGCGAAGGATTCTGGGTGCCTTTAATATTCAGTCATTTTTTGTTTCGTATGAAAGTCATTGACCACTGAATTGTCATTTACATTTAAAGGTTAGTATATGATCCACAGAATACACGCAAATAGAAGACTTGAATCGAGATCAGTTGGTTGAGAAGAACCGTTTGAAGGAGGTATAATTCTTAGGCCTTGTAATGACTCTCTTCAGGGACTATAGGAGCTTGTTGCCGGAAGACCATATGCCCTGTTTTGAGAGAGAATTTTCTGAGTTCTAGTTGTTTAAATTTTGCATGTACTCCTGTTAATTGTATGTGCCTGTTGAATATCCCTCATTCAGTCCTTTTGCTTGTTTCATAAGGTATTTAGAAAAGCATAAGCGCTATACATTTTATTTTTGTTTCTTGTTTTGGGGTGATCGTGGTTTGGGAAAAGATAGAAAAGCAACCTTTACGCGAAAATCTGATATTTTATTAGTGAACGTATTTACCATGCCCCACAGGCATGGGCCAGACAGAGATTATTTTTCCGTCCTGAAATCAACGATTTTAACTTTATTTCGCTGATTTTGCCGACAAATTTGTGTTTAAGGAATGATATTAATATCCTATTGTTTATTGTGTACAAAGGGCATTTTGGGGAAACGGTGTAGCTGAAATAATTTTATTTTGAAGATCCGTTGCACTAGTAAGCAGTGTAAAATTTCGACCACTATTTTTCTCTCTTACTGGATGAGTGCGTGTAGGTAATGTATGCTAATCATTGGTCATAGCTTTATATTTAAAAAAAAAGGTGGGAGGAGGAATTTTGATAAACAAGCAGAAATTATTTAAAACTGTAGCGTTGAAGGCAATGATAATTATCATTATTTGTGATGTATAACGTGATTATTATTTAAGTATATTTTCCCATAAACAGGGCGCGTGAAATAGAAGGTAAAGTGATAAATGAAACTGCAAGCCCAAGTTCTCGCCATCAAATCGTACGTGGGAAGGTAAAAAACTTGAAAACTTTCATTGATAGTAGCCAGAGTGAATGGAAGTTTGAAATTAGTTTGGCGTTTTGAAGTTCTCGAGGGTCTCCGTTTTCTTCGAAAAAGAAAATTAAATTACACAGTTTTATCGGGTATCTACAGGGTATACTTGCTACAAGTAATGCTTTTGTCAAGGGCATTAGGAATCGAATTTCATGCTTTTTATAATTATAGGAAAAAGGGATTGTATGAGACTATCAGTCGAGAAACATGCCAAGCGCCATCCTGGGTCAAAGTATATTTTAATTTATTATATTTTAAAAATGGCACTTGGCATGTTTCTCGACTGAAAAGCTCATATTATATAGTATTAACTTTATCTAGCAATCTAGCTTCTTTCCATTAATCTTTGAACATGTTTATAGCACTAACAGCAAAATTGGGTTCTGCCAAAGTTTTATTGGGTGTCGACAGGGTATAGCCTACCTGCTACAAGTAATGCTTATATCAAGGGCATTAGGAATCGAATTTTATGCTTTTGATAATTATAGAATAAAGGAATTATATTATGCAGTATTAACTTTTTCTAGCAATCTAGCTTGTTTCCATTAATAGCACTAGCAGCAAAATTGAAAATTCTGCCAAAGTTTAGCATTTGTAAAGATTAGTTGCTCCCTGCTAGGAGAACGTTTAACACCAGGTACTCAAAACGTGCTTGCGATTTATATGAATAAAAGTCGATTATTCAAATAGTGAAAGGAATGTGGGTAAAGTAAAAGGGCAAAAGGTTGGTGCGGTTAGGGCCAGAAAGGACATGGCAAAAACCCCTAATTAATACCTACAGTGCACCACGTGAGGTGTACTGGCGGCACTGTCTCCTTTACGAGTTTTGGAACAAATTCTCATGTAACCATCCATCATCCTAGGCTAGGTTAGCTAAGCCATGAAGCAAATGTCATCATGGAGACTTGTAGCCTACCGTTATTTTTACATTTATTATAAGTGGTAATTCTTGTACTGTATCACAGGACAACATGCAAAACCTGACATTCATAGATAGATAAGTCCTGTATAAGTTTTGTAAGTTACAGTATGTTAATGTTCAAATAAATCTGATTGTTGAAGTAAATAAATATGGTTATGTTAAAGTTAAATAGTAATTGGCTTTGCTCTTAGCCTATACTCTAGGCCTACGGAATACTATGACCATAGCCTATTTCTGTGAAATTATAGCCTATCTATTTTAGTTAGTGAAGTTTTTTGTGTGAAATGGAAATGGCTACTTAGTCCACAGCTTCTTAAAGGTGGCAAAATCAGGCAGTTGGAGATGCTTGGTTATTAATTTGAAAAGAACCGCACTCAGTAATTCGAATTTTATACAACCCTCCTCAGAATCTTAAAGTAATAAGTAAGCATAAGTTGTTGGTTCATCTGAAGAATGGTGGCTATGCAGCCAAGTTAGGATAGCTTGTATACCTGTAAGCAAGAATGGTATGATTTCAAGTAAGGTTAAAGAATTATAGTAAACACGAAGTGCCCCTACTTAACTATTACTGTACACAGTTCCCTTAGGTTAGGTTAGGTATTAACAGTACATGTATAATTTCACTACCATTGCTGCTACTTTTTTATTTGTATTTTTTTAATTATCATTTTACTCATTACCCACAAATCAGGTAGCTGTTACCGGCTACCTAGTCTGTGCTGAGTAAGAGTATAATTCCACTTTAGTTGTGTACATCTGTGAGGGTAACAGCCAAAATTTATATTAGTAAAGCACTTGCTACATAGAGTAAATTTTGTTTGATGTGCACATTTCATTAAAATATTTTTATAATTATTATATATATATATATATATATATATATATATATATATATATATATATATATATATATATATATATATATATATATACATACTGTATGTAGTTCTCATTAATTTCAACATTTTGTTTTTGGGTCCAGTTACTGCAGTTGGAAATTATTCAGCATCAAGATCACCTAAATGTGACATTGGGCTTTGTATTTCTATAAGATGCAGTGTACACATATTAATGTTTTTTCAGGAATGATGTCTTATGAAATTTACTGCTCCGCAGTATAAAGAAAATAAAATTTAGAAATAAGTCAGTGAAATAAATTTTTCTAATGAGAATAGAAATCTGAAATCTTCTTTTACAAGAATATTTCCCACTCAAGTTGCAAAGTCATTGAAGCTTGGTGGTGGTTTGGTGACTGGCAGGTGACTGGCTGGGTACTGTGTGCTTTTACACTAGGATCCTCTGATTCTCCTACAGTATGGAGACTTACTCCCAACTCTTCTGTACACCATGTGATATTGGAAGTTGTTTGTGCCCCTGCAGTAACCATTGATTCTATTTTTCTTGTTATATTGGTTACTTGAGTTTCCTCTGGGAAGCTTGTGGGTGAACCAGAATTTCTCCCTTTGAGGTCCTTTGGCTTTCATCAAGAGTCCGTTCTCTTGAGTACCTACTTCAGCTTGGAGTCTTTGTTTGCTTTATCTGTTGTCTATGGGTCATCACCATCTCAGCTCTGGAGGTTGAACAAGAGACAGCTTGGTGGGAATAGAAAACACGGTTTCCGCCTTCTTTCCTGCTGTTTTTTTTTATTATTCACCTCTGTCCCTCCCATCTTTATTATCTGTCCTGGTCTATGGAGTTCTGTAAAGTGGATGGACAAAGTCACTCCTCTGAGTGATCCTCGGAGATTTCTCAGGAGTGTTCATTCTCCTGTATATGGAACACTGTTCTTGCTCCTTATGGGACTGTGCTCTGGAAGAAATAGGTCAAGTCATGGTTCCTCTTCCATGCATGTCTACAAAACTCCTTGGGAAGATTGTACTTGTAAGAGATTCATTCTATGAATTTTGTTGTGGGTTTAGTCCTTGGGCAGGTGATTGGTTACTAGCACTCTTCCATACCTCTGGTATCATGGGAGTATTGCGTTGCCCCTCTACTGTGTTTTCAATTTACTTGGAATCTTTTGAGTATGAACTGTGTTCTTCTTCATGACAGTTACTGTTCATATGATGGCTTCAGTTGCTTGCATCTGCTTGCACATTGTTTATGCTTATGAACTGCCCATACCCTGTGCACGCATGCATTACCTTTGCTCAAACTCAGTGTATTTTATATGGCATGCATGCTTGTGCAGTGTTGGTACTTGAGTTTTGCTGGCTCACTACCTGTGCTTCTATGCTTTGCACATTCACCCACAGTCAGGTGTCTCACCATCACACAGTGCTGAGGTTGGTTTTTCAACTTGTCTACTATATGCATGCTTGGTGGCTTTTGGGTGTAGCACTGGTGCTGCACAAGCCAGTGCTGATATAGACCAGTTGTGGCATTTGCCAGCTTGGCCTTTGCCCAGTGTCGCCTGTGGCCAGTACAAGTGAGACTCGCACCTGTGTCTCACACAACTAATGCCTGCTATTTGATCTTGTGAATGCAGTTGAAAGTTGCCTGTGTCCAGTGCAACTGGACACAGGCAACTGTGGACCAAAAATTGTACTTTTCTGTACAGTTGGCTCCCATGCGCAGGAGCACTGGAGCTCTTTAGAATGTAATGGGCACCTTGTGTAGTCTATGCTCAGCTTTCCAAATGGTACTGATTTGATTTCTGTTTGGTTACCTCTAAAGTACTCCTACTAATGCAGTTTGTGCTAGGAATGCTTCCTATGGGCAGTCTTCTTATTTCTTGCATTCCCATAGGAAGCTTTTACTCGGTTTCAATTCTTGGAGAGCCATAACAGTTCCCAATTCAGGGATATGAGATGGCAGGATTTGTTTGTCTCGGAAATAACTTTATTTACTTGAAATAAAGTTTAAGTTTTACCATTGGCATTAATTCTAAGCTCTCCATCCGATCTTCCTTCATGTCTAGCTTTAAGAGTTCCTCTTTTCAAGGATTAGTCGATTGGGTCCTAAGAAAAGGCAAGAAGGTTTTAAGCTGACTGTAGCTCAGGAACTTCCCTTTTACTCTATCATCATTACTGCTTCTACAGTATTAGTGCAGTTGTGGAATTTTCTCCCAGTTCCACCTTAGATCCGTGTATTTCATTTTATTTATATTCTGTATCTCTTTATCCTGGAATCAAACGCAGGACACACTGGTGAGGAGGTGAGATTGGTAGAACAGTTATTAGATAAAATGGATTTTAAATAGATGCATATCGCATTTTCTAAAGCTTTGTGGTCCAAAACCTATTTAGTTGGACCAAATCTGGATACACTTCTGATAATGGGCAGTTTGTGGATCTTGGGTCATTAGATTTTATAGCTGCTTGTTGCGTATTAACATAGGGCTTTTTTTTTCACTTCATGTAAATAATTCTGGGAGGTGGAATTATTATCAAAGGGATATTAAGGTATTTGTATATATTACAATACTCTTGGATACCATGTACATAGTAAGGTGATGCTTTTAGCCAAGGGATGTTTTGATAGTTTTCAGTATTACAACATATCAACATAATTATTTCCAATATTTCCTAGTTACTCTTGTATGTCAGTAACTAGCTAATTATGAAATGTTATTTTCAGGTTCAAAGCACAGTGCTTTAATAGAACCTCATCGCAGTCCCATGGGATTTCTTCTCTGCAGACCAGAAGGTAAGCTCTTTATTTTAAACAGTAACTGTTTATAACTGTAAGTCTAATGACCACTCATGATTATTTTGTTTGTAAAGTTTTCTTTAAGTTTTATTTGTTCTTATTTTATTTATTTTGGTTGATTTATTTATTTATTTATTATTATTATTATTATTATTATTATTATTATTATTATTATTATTATTATTATTATTATTATTACACCAAATTGAGAGGACGCAATATGAGCACTGCGGCATACAAACTGCCATTTCATTCAATTAATTATTATTATTATTATTATTATTATTATTATTATTATTATTATTATTATTATTATTATTTTATTTTTTTTTATTTTAGTGAAGTATATTTTTTAAAGTGTAGAAATAGAAACGATAATATCGAGATTAACTGGTATCGGCATACTGTAATTGAACTAAAGAGTGACATGAATAGCAGATAATAGTTAAGATTGCGAGGTGCCTATCAGGTTGATATAGTGAGAAACGGATCAGGTTGATCCAGTGGAGGAGGAGGAGGAGGAGGAAGAGGAAGAAAGTTAAGTATACCTTAGTTTAACCAAACCACTGAGCTGGTTAACAGCTCTCCTAGGGCTGGCACGAAGGATTAGACTTATTTTACGTGGCTAAGAACCAGTTGGTTACCTAGCAACGGGACCTACAGTTTGTTGTGGAATCCGCACCACATTATACCGAGAAATGAATTTCTATCACCAGAAATAAATTCCTCCAATTCTTCATTGACCGGCCGGAGATTCGAACTCGGGCCCTGTAGAGACCTAGCCGAGAACGGTACCGACAAGTACAATGAGGAACAGTGGTGGTAGTGGTGGTTGATCCAGGGGGAGGAGGAGGAGGATTCGCTTGGTTGCATAAAAATTGGACTGTCATTAACAATTGGCTGTGATGGCGAGCGTTTTTGTTTTCCTATTTCAGTTCAGTCATTCTTAATTTAGCAGTTACAGAAGACTAGGGGAGTAATTAATGTTTTGCCGTTATCTATAGCCACCCCACAAGAGGAGGAAGTCTTTGATGATGTAGTTATTATTATTATTGTGGTCTGTGATTGACTATTGGTTAATTGGAGTATTCTGCGGTTGATAACTACATCTAATGGAAAAAAATAATTAGTTTAATTATTGACCCAGTTAAAAGGTTTCTATTTAACTTACAGTTCTGATTGACCCCCCAGATATGTTGATGGTAATACCAGGACTACATTTATAGCAGATGAATCGTTTTAAAATTTATTACCTTCTTTTATGTTATTGTTTCCCATTATATTATCTGGCTTGAAGATTATCGATTTCAAGTCTGTTTTCATCAGCTTCTTTCCAGCTGTTTTCATATTAATTAAGTTTATGAAATCTTTAATTCTTATAACTACGAGTCAAACCCACTGTCCTTAAGATTTTTAGTTTTCTGAAAAGAAAACTATTGTGCCGGCTTTGTCTGTCCGTCCGCACTTTTTCTTTCTGCTCTTTTTCTGTCCGCCCTCGGATCTTAAAAACTACTGAGGCTAGAGGGCTGCAAATTGGTATGTTAATCATCCACCCTCCAATCATCAAACGTAGCAAATTGAAGCCCTCTAGCCTAAGTAGTTTTTATTTTATTTTATTTAAGGTTAAGTTAGCCATAATCGTGCGTTTGGCAACGATATAGGCCAGGCCACCACCAGGCCGTGGTTAAAGTATCATGGGCCGTGGCCCATACAACATTATACCGAGGCCACCGAAAGATAGATCTATTTTCGGTGGCCTTGATTATATGCTCTACAGAAAACTCGATTGAGCCGAAGAATCTTCGGCGCCTTTTCAAATCTTGAACCCTTTTAAGAAATTTCCATCTTTTAATCCAGGTTGGTAACTCTGCAATTCAAACGAAGTGCATTGCACTTGATTTACAATAACATGCGTTTGACAGTTCCTTGTAGTGTAATCACTCGTTATCGGTAATTGCTTTCCTGTGCATACACTAACTGAACTGCGTAAGAGCATGCGTTTTAGATTTTTGCTCGAGAAAGAAAATCATTTGAGGTAAATTAAGGCTGTGTGACATGGAGCTGAAAACTGTTAATTCTCATCGATAGGTTCGTTCCTGAACCAAGTTGGTCCTTCAGCCGGTTTTGCTCGTTTGTCGAAGAAGTTTTAACTTTTTCTTTTTATAAAAGATTTTCAAATCATGCCCTTTTATCATTCCATGTTTTCGAATCTATATGGTTTGCAGAGAGAGAGAGAGAGAGAGAGAGAGAGAGAGAGAGAGAGAGAGAGAGAGAGCTTGTACGTCCTTTATAAACGATGGATATAAAAACATCAGAGAGAGAGAGAGAGAGAGAGAGAGAGAGAGAGAGAGAGAGAGAGAGAGAGAGAGAGAACTTGTACGTTCTTTATAAACGGTGGAGATAAAAGATTGAGAGAGAGAGAGAGAGAGAGAGAGAGAGAGAGAGAGAGAGATTATGGTACCTGTACCAAAGTATCGGTACGTTACCCTTCGGCAGTTGTAAATGCACGGATTCCTTCCCCGGGGCAGTTGTAAGTGCATTATGCTGAAGTTTGAGCCTTAGCGTTGAAAAGCATTAAGTAAAACAAATGAGAACATGTTAAAGGGGAATGAGAATTTTGACGGATTAGTTTTCCTAAAAGATTTTCCTAGTTTTCTAAAAGGTTTTCCTAGTTTTCCTAAAAAGTTTTCCTAGTTTTCCTAAAAAGTTTTCCTAACAGGTTTTCCTATTTTCCTAAAAGTTTTCCTAAAAAATTTTCCTAGTTCCCTAAAAGGTTTTCCCAGTTTTCTAAAAGGTTTTCCTAGTTTTTACAACATTCTTTGTAGCCTATATCCCTATTTCGCAAGATTCTTTACAAGATTACTTGTATTTCCTTATTTGAGACCGTTTAAAGGTAAATGTTATTGCTAATATGAATAAGTTAATGGGATGAGTGGAAGTATTCGTTGATGCTCCTCTCCCAGAACGTAACATAGGGATGAATGGGTTCCATATCCCCATTCTCTGCTCTTCGGCCCTAGACGCCCTACCCCGTAGGGGGCTAGTGCCGTCAGGGCACCTCATGCGGTGCACTGTAGGCATTATTTAAGGTTCTCTGCAGCGTCCCTTTGGCCCCTAGCTGCAACCCCTTTCATTCCTTTTACTGTACCTCCGTTCATATTCTCTTTCTTCCCTCTTACTTTCCACCCTCTCCTAACAATAATTGTTTCAGAGTGCAACTGCGAGGTTTTCCTCCTACCTTTCAAACCTTCATAATTTTTGTCTTGCGTTTGGCCTTTGGCCAAAATTTTGTATATTCTGTTCCTAAACTCCCTTATCTGTCCTTAACTGTATGCCTTGAGGAATAATATGAATGTCCCACAACTTTATTATATTGGTAAAATAGATACAATCATGAAAAGGATATTTACCAAAAATTTAATAACTTTCTGATGCACTTCAATATTACTTTTATATTTTACGTTGTCACACGATTTTTTCCCCCGTGAAGACATGACACTTTCCTTCATTAATTTGCGAGAAATCTTGTATAAAAGTCCAGCTCTTGCCCGTCTTTTAATATGTAATGGAAGCTCTTGCTTTTAACTCTGAATAATAAAGGAAATGAATTTTCGTATCAAAGACAAAATGCATGCGGGTAGAAGAGCATAGTCATAATTTCGTTTCAATGATTGTTGTGTATAACTAAAACTCGCCCAAGAATGTGCTACTTTCAGATTATTTAAATTACATTCACACATCTAGAATAAGGCTGAAGCCGACGGACAGACAAGGCCGGCACAATAGCTTTCTTTTCAGAAAACTAAAAATCTTAAGGGCAGTGGGTTTGACCCGTAGTTATAAGAATTAAAGGTGGCATAAACTTAATTAATATGCGAACAGCTGAGAAGAAGCTGGTGAAAAGGGTTTTAAAATTTATAATCCTCAAGCCAGATCATATAATGGGAAACAATAACTTGCAAGAATTCAATAAATCTTAAAACGATTCATCTGCTATAAATGTAGGCCTGGTATTACCATCAACATGTCTGGGGGGTCAATCAGAACTGTAAGTTAAATAGAAATCTTTTAAGTCGGTGAATAATTCAATTAATTATTCTTTTTTCCATTAGATGTTGTAGTTATCAACCGCAGAATACTCCAATTAAGAAATCGTCAATCACAGACTGTAATAATAATAATAATAATAATAATAATAATAATAATAATAATAATAATAATAACAACTACATCATCAAAGACTTTCTCCTCTTATGGGGTGGCTATAGATAACGGCAAAACATCAATTATTATTTCCCAAGTCCTTTTTCAACTGCTGAATCAAGGATGACTGAACTGAAGTAGAAGAATAAAAACGCTCGCTATCACAGCCACTAGTTAATGATGGTCCGATTTTTCTGCAAGAAAGCGAATCTTCCTCCTCCTCCTCCTCCTCCTCCTCCTCCTCCGTTTCCCCAGCCTATCCTATCCTTGCATTTATGAGTAAAATTCACTCCCACATTTAAAGGAAAATGAAAAAAGTGAAAGAGAAGGGGTGTCTTTATCCTTTTAGGAATGAATTAGTGAGATATTTGACACTGCTTCTTAGCTACTAGATCTTGAAAGCGTGGTTGAATGTTAAGAGAATAATGAATATAATTAGAGAATTTTTCATTTTTCCCTAGGGCTCGCGCCCCCCATGGAAATTGCTGACGCCCCCCTAGGGGGGGGCGTGGCCCCCAGGTTAAGAACCACTGCACTAGATAGTGTGGTAGTAAAGGGGAATTATGTTACCCCTTTCTCGTTTCTGGATTTTAGGATTAAAAGATGATTACGAGATTGGAGATAAGGTTTGGATTTGTCAGATTGTGTACAAGAATAATTGCTTTAATCAGGAAAACACCACAAGATTTAATTAAGAAGCTTGCTTAAGACAATGCGTTGTGTATTTAGAGAGATGGGGCGTGATATAAATCTGAAACGAAAAGAAGGCAGTGTATGCTCAAAGGAGTGAAATCCCCGTAGGGGGATAGTGCTGTCAGTGCACCTCATACGGTGCACTGTAGGCATTGCTTAAGGTTCTTTACAGCGTGCCTTCGGCCCCTAGCGGCAAACCCCTTTCATTCCTTTTACTCTACCTCCTTTCATATTCTTCCATCTTACTTTCCACTGCTTCGAGGTTTTCCTCCTGTTACACCTTTCAAACCTTTTACTGTCAATTTCCGTTTCAGCGCTGAATGACCTCGTAGGTCCCAGTGCTTGGCCTTTGGCCAAAATTTTATATTTAATTCAATTCTATTCAAAGGAGTGAAATAAGCACTAGATGGAGAACGGATTAAATGAGGTTGACTCTTTCAAATATTAAAACAATAATATCCAATAGAGTTTCTCTTTAGTTGAAATTTAGTCAAGGACTAAAAACGGCAAATTAACAATAACAATGGACAAACCGTTTAAAATTTGGAAATCAGATACTGAAATTGCATACGCAAGTCAGATTATAATTTAGCCAGTGTGATCTGTATCTGTATATGAATATGTAACATGTATGTCAATGAAATTATTGTATATGTTAAAGATTTTTTCGATCATGGAATAAAGTTTTTAACATTATTGGGAGTCAGATAACAGGAACGCAAGAGAAAAAAAATAACCTTAATGGATATTATGGAAGTTCATTATGTAGTTGACCCCGTGGGGGGACGGGGTTAGTGCCGTCAGTGCACCTCACGCGCGGTGCACTGTAGGCATTACTTGAGGTTCTCTGCAACTTCCCTTCGGCCCCTAGCTGCAACCCCTTTCGTTCCTGTTACTGCACCACCTGTCATAGTCTGTCTTCCACCTTACTTTCCACCCTCTTTTAACATGTGTTTCATAGAGCAACTGCGAGGTTTTCCTCCTGTTACGCCTTTGTAACCTTTTACTCTCAATTGTCCTTTCAGCGCTGAATGACCTCATAGGTCCCAGCGCTTGGCCTTCGGTCTAAATTGTATATTCTATTCTGTTCTATCATGTAGATGAGATAGTGATGAAAGGACGTGACCTTCTCTCCACCCTGGTGGAGATTAATACGTGAGGGTTAGCTGGTCTCCTCTGGGCGCCATTATAGTTAGAAGACTCACACTTAGGTCAGTGAGACTTTTGGGGCTGCATTTGAGTGGAAATTTGTGGAAGTGAAAGCATGGCGTTGGGGCCATTGATGATGACGAATGATGATGATGGTGATAGTGATGGTGACGATGGTTATACAACATAAGCAAACATTCTAAGTGAACAGACTATAATTTCTAAAAGTTTCGGTAGTGGAAGTTGATGGTTGTCTATCATTTTTCTTTATAGAATAATAAATAAAAGTTCGTATACTTTTATTTTCATCTTTGTTCTTCATAGACCATTATTATTCAAAGAAGAAAGGCCGTTGATACTCTTGCTCCATTATAAGACTTAATAACTACTCGAAGTTTTTTGGAACTCCTTATCAACTCTCTTCATCTAAAGGAATTTTCTTGACAGAGTTGGGAAAACTAAAACTTTAAGTTATCTATTAACCTTTATGCAGCAACTTAGGGTACTTGGCAACATTTTGCTTCTTACGTAACTGAAGATGATTTTACCGGCTTTTGAAATGAGATTTTTTTTTCTGTTTTCCAATTGTCTGTTGCCTTAGGGTCACACTTAGCCTATGAATAGGTAAAACTTCGGTGGTGCAACATGATCCTGCTACCATATTTTTAAGTTCCAGGGTAAAAGTTTCAGAATTTCTAAAACGTGGTTTTGGTTCATTAATATCCTTTTTCTTTTTCCCATTCTTTGTCCCTGTTCATAAAATTTTATATGAAGAGAACTGGTGACTCAAATCCAAGGTTTCATAGAGAATTCCTGTGCTTCCGGACTTGGATCAACTATTTCTGATATCTGGCAGTTGAACAGAACAATCATCATATCATATTTCAACTTTTGGAAATTCCGATTGTCTCTGCATTCCTTGGCGAGAACATGTAATCCAAATTGCTGATGGATTTTAAAGTATTTGTTCATTTAAGTCCCTTGTGTTATTTTCATGATTCCAGGTACTTTTGATTAAATTGGCCTTAATCTTATCTGTTCAAAGCATTGTTTCTTTTGTATAGAAAGAAATATTTATTTTAGTTTTGAATTAAGTCTCTTTCAGTTCTCTCTTGCAGTTAGTCAATATTTTCTCTTTAATTGTTCAAGTAAGGAGCCACTGCTTACATTGTACCTTGCGCAACACATTTTTCACTCTACTTACTCTTCGATCCTGCGTCCCTGTGGCTCCTTTTTCGTTTTACTCATTTCTCATTCACAAAAGAAGGTTTTTAGGTCAGAGTTACGAGATTTGATAAATGTCATTTCAGTGGTCGAGTTAATATTTTGTTATCAATGTACTTTGATGTGATGATGATTTGTAAGGCATGTAGTTCAGAGGACCGTGTTGGTCTGAATGAATATCCCTATTCATCAGATTTCCGGGAAAAGTGATGAGTCTCTTGGTTTTGAGATTTATGACTAAGATCAAAGTCTGGAGAACTGCGAATAGGTGGAAGGTTAAAGGACGCCTTCTGTTTAGGTCGTACAGGACTAGAAGGACTTCATGACGTGATGTGATACTTGTCTTTATTTTATCATTGACTGGTTTCCCCTATGTTGTCGTTACCAGTGAAGAGTATCTGTCTACATTGCAATAAGATTTTGATGTTTCCTGAATCTTGTTGTTGTCTGAGATTCTTACCTGCAGAAAACGTGACCTAGACTGTTTTTTTTATCTGGGAAACAATATACTGTGTATATACATATACATACATACATACATACATACATACATACATACATACATACATACATACATACATACGTACACACATATATATATATATATATATATATATATATATATATATATATACATACACACATTTGAGTGTTTTATATATATGAATTCGAATCACATCAAAGGAGATAAGTTTTTAATTTCCTATCTGAGCTCGGGCTTTTGGTAATAAATATATCCAAAATGTGAGGAAAGGAGATGGTAAGAGTTCCTTGTGGTTATTACTATTGGACATTTATATATACATGTATATATATATATATATATATATATATATATATATATATATATATATATATATATATATATATATATATATATTATATATAGATATATATATGTTACATAATAAGAAAACGATTTACGTGAGTAGAGATATGATAAGAATATTTTGAGGTGGTTTGGCCACGTAAAAAGCATGGCAGGTGATAGAATGGTTGAAAGCTTATGTAGCTTTTGTTTTACGGGGAAGAAGAGAGAATGAGAAAGTGTTCATTAGGCCGGGTTCATTCAGACCACTTTGTAGCGTTTCTTCGGCCCCCAGCTGCAACCCATTTCATTTCTTTTAATGTACCTCCTTTCATATTCTCTGTCTTCCATCTTACTCTCCACTCTCACCTAACAATTGCTTCATAGTGTAACTGCGAGGTTTTTCTCCTGTGACACATTTCAGACCTTCTTACTGTCAATTTCCGTTTCAGCCCTGAATGACCTCATAGGTCCCAACGCTTGGGCTTTGGTCTTAATTCTATATTCTGTTCTATTCTAAGCACTGGGAGCCTCGCTTTGATGCAAGCGACTAACGCATGCTACTCGAGACAAGGGAAAGCAAAGGCAAAAGCACGGGCTCCACTGAGGTGCCACCAGGTGGGCTTTCTGGACCCAGATATAGCCGGATGTTGGAGTGAAATGGCTTTGATGTCGTGAGTGCGGGATTACATGCTTGTCAGAAGTGAGTGGACCAGTTTATGTGGATGACGAACTCTCTACTAATGGGCCTTTTAAAAGTATATGGATTCGGTGTGGATCGACTAGTGAAGATTTAAGTACAGGGAGCTCCACTCTGATTTTGCAGCCAACAGATATATGTGGTAGTGGCTGTTAACAGTTATTTTGCAGTTGCTGTTTAATCTGTAAACATTTATACTAAATGGTTAATGTGTAAAGGTCAGCAGTTAATCTTTTGAATTTGTTAGCTTATCTTAATGTGCCTCAGATCTTTTGTACATTTTGTTCCAAATATATTCCTCGGTTATGTTTCTGAAGTTTGGTGGAAACATTTAGCTAGGGATTTTACTCGCTGCTTTGTGACCTCATTATAGAATTGCGAGATAGTCTTTCTTAGTACAGCACCTCTCTAGTTTACATTCGTATTCTTTAATATTACGGCCTTTTCCCGTATATTCCGTCTTTTAACTAGAGCTTCAAGGAGGCAATCATATTAATACTTTTCTCATTTGGTCATTTGTTCTATAACAGGAGTTCTCAACCAGGGGAGAATTACCCCTAGGGGGACATTTCAGAGTTTCAGTGGGGGAATTGTGACCACAGATTGGCCGGCTCAAACTGGCTCTAGGACCACACAAAACGCAGTGTACATCGGTCCGCACTACTGAGAGGTCACGCTGGGTTTTCTCTCCGTTAACTTGTGTTTGTATTAGTATTTTGTTGCATATCATTTGTAATGCACCTTTTGAGGCAGACAATTTTGGAAAAGGGGGAGAATGACAGTCTGACATGGTGATGGGGTGCATGGGCCAAAAAAAGGTTGAGAACCACTGGTCTATAAGAAATTGACCATTCAGAGAAGATCACGAAATTCTTTAAACCTGCCAACATTAGTAAGGTAAACAATACAAATGACTGATTGACCCGTATTTTTAATGGGTTTATCCACTTTAAGTTTTATGGCACGGGAATGTTTGGAGGATTAGACATGTCGTGGACTTTTCTAATGTTTATTTATTTTGCAGGTTATAACTTTAAACAGTGAATGAATCGAAATTAAAAATTTTGCGCTGATGCTTCTTTACATCGTTGATTAGAAGCAGGGCGCTGCTGTAACGTTTAAAGCAAAACACTTGACTTTTTCTGCTACGGGGCCATTTGTCGTGATCTCGTTTAAATGTTGGGTAACTCTCTCTCTCTCTCTCTCTCTCTCTCTCTCTCTCTCTCTCTCTCTCTCTCTCTCTCTCTCGTGTAAGACACTTTTTCATCCTTAGGTCATGGTTTAAGTCTTCCTGCGATAACGATTATGAAATTACTTCAGTATTTTTACTCTACAAGTTGTTAAATATTTCGTCTTGGCTGTATTGTGTTCACTGCTGTTATTCAGTTTTCCAGATTTTGTTATAGTTACTTCAACTATCTTGTTCATTTTTGCCACTGATATATAACGTAACATTATATCAAAGATAATGTAATGCATGCTGTTTTGAAATCTGTTGTACCCCTTGCAATGATGACTAGTTTTTCCGTTATTTTTTATGTTGCTCGTTGAACTCAGCACAACACTTTGATCTCTGACCTAGAAATCCAATTAATCCTTTCTTTTCTTGCAGCTCGCAGCTTCACAGGGTAAGGGAGATTATACCAAAGTGCAACTGGGAGTTTTAACGAATAATTTGAACTTAGAATAATTTGGAAGTTGTGTCGAACCATGTCATCAGTTCGGGCACTTTCTCTTGTTCATGTTGCCAGTTCTTATTGTTTTTATTTTTGCATGTCTGAAATGTTAATATGAAACTTCCTTTTTTCTAAACAATCTTATGGGTCAGATACTTGAGCCAGCTCTTCTTTTGAGTAAATGATTTGTTTTTCTTGCGCATCTTAATTGGGAGAGTTAAAATTTCTAAAAATTGATGGTAATCATGATCATGAAAGTCCAAACAAATAACAAACGATATATTTTTATCCTGTGGGACTTTACAAACAAACGCACAAAGGAAGCACTATTGAGTGTTGCTAAGGGAACTCAGAATAGTTCTTAATGAACAATATATTTTTATCTTGTAGGACTTTACAAACAAACGCACAAGGAGAGCATTAAAGTGATGCCAAAGGAACTCCAGAAGAGTTCTCAATCGTTTTTATTTTGGTATGATAAATACCCTCCAAAGTATTGTGTATGTTCTGAATATTAATGATTTTACAAGGTGTATGATTTAGATGGCCAGCGTCAATGACCTTTGCTGTCGCGACGTCAGGTGTATGGGAACAGAGTGAACTAATCGATCTCATTTTATTTAATATGAAGGATGGTATTCATTTGGCGCATATTATGTATTTTATGTATGTTGTATTTATATTGATAATTTTATGAAATATATGTTCATTTTTTCTGTATTGCTTTATTTTTGGTATTTAATGTTTTTGCATTATATTTAATTTTTTTATGTACTGCTTTATTTTTGTGATTTAACATTTATGAATTATATGTGCATTTTGTCTGCATCGCTACATTTCTGTGTATTTCCCATGCTATATATTGTGCATTAGGTATTTATAGTAGTTGTAGGTCAAAATTTACAGTAAATTGGTTTGACCCCTAGTTGCACTTGGTATAATACTCGGGATATCCAGAATTCTTCAAGTAATAAGTGAATCAATTCTTTCAATGGCATAATTTAAAACAGTAAGATTTGAATTTTATAACACGAGTCAGTACAGTAGAGTATTTAAGCAGTTCCTTTAAATATATCCATCATATGCATGTCATGAGAAGGTGTC